>NW_012144300.1:3502331-3520293 GCF_000956105.1 Propithecus coquereli
CAGAACAACATTGTTAATGGCTACTTTGCATTCTATCACACAGATGCTCTATAATGTATTTTACCAGTTCCTTAGTGTGGGCTTTGGTTGTTTTCCAATTCTATTATTTTGGATAACTCTGCAATAAACATCCTTTCAATAAATCTTCACATACATTCATATTTCTTTCTTTCTTTTTTTTTTTTTGAGACAGAGTCTCACTTTGTTACCCGGGCTAGAGTGCCGTGGCGTCAGCCTAGCTCACAGCAAACTCAAATTCTTGGGCTCAAGGGATACTCCTGTCTCAGCTTCCCAAGTAGCTGGGACTACAGGTACGTACCACCATGCCCGCTAATTTTTTTTTCTATTTTTAGTTGTCCAGCTAATTTCTTTCTATTTTTAGTAGAAGTGAGGTCTCGCTCTTCCTCAGTCTGATCTCCCACTCCCGAGCTCGAACAATCCTCCCGCCTCAGCCTCCCAAAGTGCTAGGATTACAGGCGGGAGCCACCACACCAGGCTCGTATTTATTTCTTTAGAATAAATTCCTAGGAGTGAAATCAGGTAGTCACATTTTTAAGACCTAGGTTAAATATTTCCAAATAGTCCTCCAATTTACTCTTCTCTGTGGCCAACAGTGTCTGAAAATACCTACTTCCCACATCCTCAATATCACTAGCTGTTACTGTAAAATATAAAATATTTTCTAATGTGATTGGAGATAAGGAGCAATTTCTCTTCATGACGTTTATATGTCATGCATTTACTTGCTGGTAAAGTTAATCTGTTTAATAAAAGATATTCATTAACCACTGGTATTTCATATTTTCGTGGCCTTCTCTTTTTTTGTCTTTCACTTGTTTAATTTGTTTTTTTCTCCTTAATTTGTGTATTCTCTTTATGCGTTAAGGGTAGACCCTTTGTCATCTATCTGTATTGCAGTTTATCCTTTTTTTCAGACAGCCACAGAAGCTGTGACAGTTTATCCTATTTTTGAAGAGGCAATTGCCTAATCCTCTTCATCCAAATGACTCTCAATGGATGAAATTGGACGCAGTGCAAAAAAGTAATATGAAACTTTTCATAAAACAGAAAGGAGAAGGGGTGCTTCCCAAAGCCCTGCAAGGTCCCCATGGAGGTGATATGGCCGAGTAAAGGAGGGAAGCTTTTGCCCACGAGCATGTTGAGTGACAAAGCATAGCAAAGCCATGTGCTCCGGGGATACCATGAAGTGAGAGTAGCCTGTTTCCTTGACAGGCCTGGTAATGATTCTAGCCACGATTGTCAATGTGATGAAAGCCTCAGGGCTTTCCTGTCTCCTAAAAATCAGCTTCATATCAATTAGTATGTTTAGTGTGTCACCAGGGACGAGAGGAAGAAACTGTACTTCCTCCTGAGATAAACACTTCCATTTAAAGCTCATTAATAAAACTCAACTCGGAAAGTTGTAATCATAATTTAAGCAACAAAGACACACTTCCGGGTCAAAGCTTTTGGGAGCCAGTTCATTTTTGTTGCTTGCTAAGGACCTTATTAGGGATTTAAGACACATTTAAAATCTTTGTCTCAGCAAGACTTTAAAGCTCCTTCAGACTCTCAGAGGGCCAGTATTAACTTTCCCATGTTTAATGTTTATTTCCAGTAAGAGAGAAATAAACACATCATACATTGTAAATGCGTACTCTGGGGATCAGTGAAGACCAGTAACTGGAAAGGGGAGGGAGGTCCGTGGGGATTGGATGTAAATAGTTGTCTTGAAGTCTGGAAGAGTCAAAGAACTTCGGCAATCTCCCATGTTATTGTTTTTAGGTTCTTATATGTAAATATTTTCATATTCTTGACCTCTGCTGCTCAATTTTGATACATCCTTTGAATAAGGATTGCAATAACATGAACTTCAACCTAGCACCTCCTCCCCTTCTCTACCACCCAACTTCAAATCAAGAGCTGGGAGGCCAACCAATTCCACATGTATAGCACATCCTGATACCAGTGAAGCAACATCATTTTAAAACTAGTTGTTAAATCTAAGGTAACAGGAGAAACTATGGAGGGGAGTCTTTATTTTCATCCCGTCATCCTTTCCTACTGGTCAGTATAATTCGTGCTGGGTGCTGTAACAAACAATCCCCAAAGCTCTGTGGTTTTGTAAGATTTATATTCCTCTTACATCACAGTTCAGTGCAGGTCAGGCAGCTCTTCTTGGAGGCTCTCCTCCAAACAGTAACTCAGGGATCCAAGCTCCCTGTATCTTGGGGTGCTGCCATCTGAAACATGACACACAACTCCCATGGAAGGTAGCTATAGAAAAGGGAGAGAGAATGCAGAGACAGTGGGGAAATGACACAGGTGGTTTTATAGCCATTGTCTAAAACCCAGTAGCATGGCCCCAACCCAACTGTAAAGAAAGCTGGGAAACTGTATATATTCCTTTGCACTCAGGACAAAGAAAAGGAAATGAGATTTGGTGACCAAGTAGCATTGTCTCCACTGCATCATGATTAGTTTTTCAGCCATACAATAGTATGACAAACTAAAAGGCCCCTTTAACCTCTCTCTTTCTACACTTCTCAGTCTTACCAGGATACAGGAAATGTCCGTATTGCTATTCCTTCCTTTAAGACTTTGCTGGACGAATCAAAAGAGTTGTAAGGGTACACTATGAACAGCCCCCTTTTGAGGAACACACATATTGCGAATACTTGTTTATGTCTCGGTTGTTCTCAGCATCTTAGGGAGACAGAGCCAGCCACTTATGACCCCAAGCACATCAGATTACACCAGGTGGCTGTGCACAAGGGAGAGATGGGACATGAGGCAGTTCAGACACCTCAGAGCTGGCTGGTGCAAACAATGCAAATAGAGATGACTCCTACTAAATTGCTCCGAAACAGCCTCATCTAATGCTCTCTTTTGTGAATCAAAGATGTGAAGGGAACAAAGAGGGATCAGGCGTTCAGCTCCAGGTTGTTATCCTGAGATACTCTGATAAATTTCCCTGTTGCTGCATAGGGAAAACTGGCAACCTTGGTAACGGCATGCCATAAAATAAACCCCATTTTTATAGGTTGTCTCAGCCTATCATTTAGTTTGTAAGAGATCTTTGGGGAAGTTCCACATGGGGCCTGAGAACTTTATGGTGTACCAGTGGGAGGCTAATGAAACCATGGCTCTTACAAGGTGGGTCAAAGAAGGATGTGGGCAGTCAGAGGTTCATACCAATGCTGAAATCCTATCAGGTTCTTCCTGCCCTAAGGAATAGGAAGTGTTCCTTAATTAAGTCTAGGTTCTGCTCCCCAAGAATAAGTCCCAAGTCCATTGTTCTTCATGACTCTTGACTCTGCTCTCTGGAAGTCCCTCCTTTTTCAGTATCTTCCTTGGCTACATAAAAATTGTACCTGTAGAATATGCCCCTCTAGAAGGGTGACCAATTGTCCCAATTTTCCCAAGACTGAGAGTTTTCCTGGATTGCAGGGATAAAACCAGGAAAGTCTCAGGAAAACTTGGATGAGGTGGTCACCCTACTACCCTCTTGGCCACTGGGTAGCTTTCTTAGCCTGCTTCCTGCCTGTAGAAATTTGGAGGACGAAAGGATTTTTTCACATTGGAAACAGTCAAATCTCTGTTAAACCAACCTAGAGTGCGTTGGGCAAGGTAGTTCAATTAGGAACTTTGTTGACTTTTTGTATTTGATTCTAGACAACTGTATGTGACAATAAGTCATATCCACAGTTTGTTTTGAGATATTCAATATACTTATTAATAATTACTTTGATACATCAAGTTTCCGATATATCAGGTCCATTGTGTCTTACTGGGGGGAAAAAAATCTATAGCTACTTCTTTAATCCTCCCAATGATCTTTTAAAAGCCTGATTCAGTCTTTCCCCAGAGGCTGAGTTTTAGTAGGCTTTTGAACTCAAAGAATTTCTCAATTTCTCTTTTCCTGGTTGAAAATGAACAACAATTTAATTTTCCAGCCCTAAAAGTTTCGAAATTTCTGGCTTCTCTGTATCTCCTCTCTGTTATGCTTTCAAATCAACCAGTTCTTTTCTGACCTCATCTCTCACCTTTAGTATTTTATTACATACAACCTGTAAACGACCAGCTCACACTGTCAACATTCTGCCCGAAAACCCCCTTACTCCTCTTACCATTTCATTAGGTGTGGTTTTGCCTTCCAGATTTTGACGGGTGACAATTTTACCAAATGTTTTGCCACCAGAGAACATGGGTCACCATTTTTCCAACCTCTGTTATTATTTCCTTGCTACTTGCTCTCTGATCCCAAAGCCACTGCCATATAGTAATATTTTAGACAAAATCCTACTGCCAGTAGTGACTTCCAAATTAGAAAGGTTTTTACTGTGATAATTATGCATATCAAATAATTCCAAGATCTCAGTGGATAAAATAATAAACATTCAATTTCATACTCACATATTTGTAGGTAATCTGCAGTTCAGCTGATATCAGCTAGACTTAACTGGGCTGGGCCAGACACTGCAGGATTAGGGTCAGTTCTCCCTCATTTCTGCGTTCATCTTTGATCTCAACAAAGCTAAACTAAGAAAGCCACCAAACCTTGCCACCATTCCTGTTGACATTCAAGGTAAGGGGTCATCTAGATATAGACACTGACTGATAACTCTACTCAGCTAGTACATGAACTACCATGTGAGTTGTATTTAACTCACGCTACTTTTGAGCCCAGGAGCTCAGGAAGCATATGTAACTCACACATCTCTACCTTGGGAGCCACGTGAACTATTTTTCTAGTTGCCTATAACTCACACACGAAAGCAATAAAACATAACAAACTTTTCATTAAATTAAAGAAAGGATCATTTTGAAGTTTTTATTCTATTTTCATAATAAAACACCATAGCCCCAAGAAAAAAAAATTTTTTTTTCTAGTGTGGCAGTCAGAGTGCTAGACTGAGTCATCTTATTAAAAGACTGCAAACAATTTCACCTCTTTTACTGGGAAAAAAAAAAGTTAATCATTTCATAACATCACACTTTATTTTTATTATTGCAAAAACTATTATTCTATTAGAAATTTATTTTATATGTCTGTTAACGATTGTGTAATACAGTTTTATTTGAGATGACTAATACTGTAAGCCATTGAGACCAGTAATGAAGAAAACAAATGAGACAGGATCCAACACCTGTTTATTGAGTGCCTATTACGTATATAAGGGCTGTGATAAGTATAAAAACTGTCACTGCTTTCAACAACAATGATACTAATATATAAAACTTGTATCAGGCTGGGCAGTGTTCTGAGTGCTTAACATGTGGTAATATGCCCTGCAAAGCAACTCTCTGAGACAGGGGCTATATCATCCCCATTTCATAGAAGAAATGGCTTCACAGGGAGATGAAGTACTTTGCCAAAGTTTACACTCCTAGTAAGTTGAAGAGCAAAGCCTTGAACCAAGGCAGTCAGTCATCAAAGGCCAGACTCTTAACCACTACACTAGACCAGCTTCGTGCTGCTCATAACCCAGTGAAGCATACTACGACAGTTTTGCAAAAACGAAAGACAATGGACCAAAGTGGATCAAAGAGAAAGGGACTTCTGTGTAAGGCCTGGGGATCACCATCATCAGGACTAGTTACTGACTTGGTGACACCTGGAGGTAAGAGGACACAGGAAAGGTTAAGTTGTAAGGGAAGGGACACACCTAGAAATGGTTAGAGCCTGGGATAACTGGGAAAGGGTAGGCTTAAGAGAAATGCCCCAGGGTGGGTCAATGGCAAGGTAATGACAGAAGAGCTCTGTAAAAACAATGGGGGAAGTGGAGAGAGGTGGGATATGATTTAAAAAAAAAAAAAAAATACATCATTATTTGAGAAACTTGGCTTGGCCTCGCCCTACCCTAAGATTTAACTTCTCCCACCTTTATTTCTTCTTTTTCAGAAAGATACAACTCTATCAACTCAAAATTAGTTTTACTAATACAGATAAATGTTCCCTGGGGACATTCCCGGCACAGGCAAATTCGTAGCATGGGGCTGCTGGCCTCTGGGTTTAACTGCAGGCCAAAGCTGCTATATTAACCTGCTACGCTACAGACAATTACTGCTTCAGTCTCACCTAATCTCCGGAAGGGGTTTGGAATGATTTCTGTCTTTGTGCTATTGTCAATGAGAAGAGGTACATGAAAAGTATCATAGGAATCTTCACACCACTGGGTAAATGTTAGCTGTGACTGTGTAGATTTCAAGTAGATGATAGCTTTATTTTCAAATATTACTTTGGCTGAAGATGAAGTTCTATTGAAATATCTCAGAGACAGTCCTGGCTAATCCCAAGGGTGTAAGGATCAGATAGGTAATATAGCACACCCAGGACAAGCTCATGGAGATCCAGGGTCAAGGTCTCCTTAGAAAGCTCAAAATCACTCAGTTGTTCAACAAGTATTTATTGAGTACTTACTCTGTACCTAGCACTGTTCTACGTGATGGATATTCATTGTCAAACATGATAGACAAGACCCTCCAACCAAAAACAAGTACTCTCAAGCCAAACTGCTTGGGTTCAAATCTTAGTTTTTCTATTTACAAGCTAGGTGAACTTGAGAAAGTTTCTGTCCCTCCATGTCCTCATTTGAAAAAAGTATCTGAGGGTTGCTATGAGGATGTGAGGATTAAGTGAGTTAATATTGTCAAAACACTTAGAACAATGTCAGGCTCGTCATAATGATATAGGAAGGCTTGTTAAATAAAGGGACTATATTTAGAGACAAGATAGACAGTAAACGAATAAACAAAGTAGGAGCCATGATGAGGTAAAACAAGGTCATGTGACAAAGAGTGACAGGGTCCCCTTCAGGTTGGGCACTCAGGCAGGACAGTCTATCTTTAAGCCAAGACCTGGATGAAAAGGAGGAGCCGGCCAGCAACAGTACTGGGGCCAGAGTGAGAGAGCCTAGAGCAGGAGTAGCTGAGCATGTTCCAGAAACAGAGAGAAAGCTAAGCCTCCTGTGACATGCGGAGCAGGTGAGAGGATCTGGGGGGAGATGGGGGCAGACACGGGGAGAAGGTCAGAGACAGGCAGAGGCCGGGTCATGTGGGGCTTTGCATATTGGTAGCAGGGTAAAGAGATAAGAGTTCATTCAAAGGGCCATTAAAAGGTTCTGAACAGGGAACAGAGTTTGACGTGCGTTTTAGGAAAGTCACTTGGCTGCTACGTGGAGAATAGACATAGGAACGTAAGAGTGAGAGACAGAGGCTGGGAGGCAGCTGGTGCCACTGCCATTCAGGTGACAGGTGATGCTAGCTCAGGTGACAGGTGTGCTAGCTCAGGTGAGGGGTGATGCTAGCTCAGGTGAGGGGTGATGCTAGCTCAAATGGGGGTGGATGCCATAGAGATGGAGCACATAGAGCAGATTTGGGATTTGGTTTGAAAGTAGAATGGGCAAGACATGCTGATATATAGAATGTAAAAGTGATGGAAACAAAGGAAAGAGTCGATTGAACAACTGGGTGGACAGTCACGCCAGAGGGAAAGGTGAGGGTGGGACAGCTTGCGGGTGAGGAGAACACCGGGCACCCAGGAACACTGGACGAATGGCTGGAAAACCTAAGCTCAGTCCCAGCCCTGCCTCTCCCTAGCATCGTAACTTCGAGCATCAATACAACTCTCATTCTCACTTCTGTGATCAAAGAAATGAGAATGATAATATCTTCCCCCATCCCTGCTCAGGGAGTTTGTAAGGATCACATTGGATCATAAAAGTAAAAGGATGTGAAACACTTAAGCCACCATATAAGTAGTGACATCATTATCATTGTCAGCGTATTTGGGGCCCAACATTTCAGTCACTGAATACTGGTGTTTGATAGCATTTGACAAAAAATATTAAACTATATATTTTTTAAAAACCAGGCAAATCAGGATGTTTCCCTTTCAACCACGAGTAGAAACCAAATGCACAGTCGAGTGCTGTGTCCATTGTCATTTCTGTTTTCTGGTTACCACCCAGCGGCACTGGCAATGTTCTTACCATGAACCCAACGACTGTATTCTTGATCTGATGCACTCTGACGCGGTTTAAAGGGATTTTGTGTTAGGTTTTTTAAGTGGGAGAAAATTTACAACAACGTCTAGATGTCACTTCCAAAGTTAGTGAGCCTCGTCGGAAAGAACTCGGAAGCAGGGAGAGAAAAATCAATCCTTTCTAGCTTTCCTGGAGTAATAGTCTATAACCGACAATAGGCTAAGGGCATCCTTACAGTTCAGGGAATTTGCAGAGAAATCAAACCCTGAATTTCATTCTGCACAACAGTGTTATCTTTGTCCAAAGCTATTTTTTTTTCACTGTAGCACTATTTATTATATTAAAAGAATGGAAAGAATCTAAAAGTACAAGAAGAGAAGCTTGGTTAATTAAATTATGGTATATTTCCACAATGAACCTTATTTGCTTTTCAGAATGATTATACGGATTGCATATATTAATATGGTGATGCTTATAACGTACTGTTAAGTGAAAAAGTCAAGTTATAGGTTTTGTATAGTGTGACACACATCCCCACTTATGTTTTAAAAATATGTATTTACATGTTTATTTTTTGTATGTGTATATGCTTCTTTTAAATTTTGGAACAATTCCAAGCATACAGGAAAATTATTAGTATAGTACAGAGAACTTTCTCCTGAGCCATTTGAGAGTAAGCTGCTGATATCAGAGGCTTCAAATGAACGACCTGGGGAGATTGTCTTGATAAGGAAGACCCCCATCTATTACCTGGCGCATTAGTCACCTGAGACCCCACCCCTTGGACCACCCCAACCTAATAAATGTGGGAAAAATCAGGTAGACGGGGCTCAGAATTTGGTGGTGAGACCCCTCTGAGCCTGCCGGCAGATAAACCTTGATTCTCCGACTGTCCCTGTGCCGCTCGATTTGTCCTCAGAACCACCCGCTGTAACACTTGCTGTAACAGTCTCAGTGGCTGCAGTTGGAGGAGCACAGGGGCTCATGTTTGACTCCTGCTGGGAGGGGAGGTGGCTGTCCTGTCAGGGGCCTGAATTTCCAAACTCTGGAGGGCCTGGGATGCCAGAGTTTGTCATGGGGCAGAGAGGGACCCTGCAGAAGAGAGCCGGACTGGGACACCTTGAGAGGAACTCCCCCCAAGAGGGGTGCTGGAGAGACCAGGTGATCACGGGAGAGGGTGGGTCTCCAGAAAGCAAAGACTGAAAGCCACTCATTAGCCAACAGCTGGAGAAGGCAAAAGCCACATCGAGGGAACTGCAGGTGAGAGGTCCTGGTGACGGGAGTGCCTCCAAAGGAGCCACCTAGAGACCACAACAGAGGAAAATTAGCATTTGGATGTGGGGCCCCAACAGTACACATCTGGACTGGTCAAGCAGCAACCCTCATGGCTCTGACTTCTTCCTTCCCAACCTGCAGCCCTGCAGGAGCCAGATGCTGCCTGATGTGCTGGGAATGAGGAAGAAAAGGGCAGGTGAGGACATGGAGCAGCTGGCCATGCCCTCTCCCCCACCCCCACCCCGGTCCCCACCCCCAGACTGCTAACGGGAGGTTAATTGGATGAGTCTTTGCATAGAACTGGACTTATTTCCTGAATATGACCAATAGACTTTATAGCCTTATAAAAACGAATGCAAAAGTTATAGGATCCACCCAAGATTGTATTCAGGAGCAGGGAAGAACAAGTTGAGAGAAGCAACTTGAAGAGGCAGGTGTGGAAAATGATACAACTATTTTCTGCTTGTCCAATAAACTGGATACATCGAGTATGATGTAAAAGATAATATATAGTGGCTGGGCGCGGTGGCTCACACCTGTAATCCTAGCACTCTGGGAGGCCAAGGTGGGAGGATCACTTGAGGTCAGGAGTTCGAGACCAGCCTGAGCAAGAGCCAGACCCCATCTCTACTAAAAATAGAAAAAATTAGCTGGGTATGGTGGCACATGCCTGTAGTCCCAGCTACTCAGGAGGCTAAGGCAGGAGAATGGCTTGAGCCCAGGAGTTTGAGGTTGCTGTGAGCGAGGCAGACACCACAGCACTCTAGTCCAGGCAACAGAGTTAGACTCTGTCTCAAAAAAATAAAGATAATACATAGTTTGAACAGGAAACCTACCTCTAAAAAGAAGCCTGCTCATTTTTAATGGACCACAATGCTTTTTATTTACTTTAATCTATTAATAACTTATAAGTCTCAAAAATTAGCTCTGCTACATTTTTCAATTAATTATGATTATGTTTGCATGTTTTAAGAATCCTGGCCGGGCACGGTGGCTCACACCTGTAATCCTAGCTCTCTGGGAGGCCGAGGCGGGCGGATTGTTTGAGCTCAGGAGTTCGAAACCAGCCTGAGCAAGAGCGAGACCCCGTCTCTACTAAAAATAGAAAGAAATTAATCGGACAACTAAAAATATATGGAAAAAAATTAGCCGGGCATGGTGGCGCATGCCTGTAGTCCCAGCTACTCGGGAGGCTGAGGCAGAAGGATCTCTTGAGCTCAGGAGTATGAGGTTGCTGTGAGCTAGGCTGACGCCACGGCACTCACTCTAGCCCGGACAAAAGAGTGAGACTCTGTCTCAAAAAAAAAAAAAAAAGAATCCTGCTAGCAAAATAACATTAATAATTTCTGTTTCTTAAAATACTTAAGGAAGGACATTTTAAGTATTATCCATAAGGTGATTTTCTAACACACTTCCAAAGAAAGAGTGTCTTATACACAAACCCTGACATAACCCGTTATCTCAAGAGACACTGAATTATGCTGAGAAAAAGGGCATTACATTCTTTTTCTATAGCATTCCAGTTTACACTTATATAACACCTATCAACATCAAACTGGCAACAATAAATTGCCCAAGATACTTATTTAAATGTGACCTGAATTACTAAGATCTCAAATGCCAAATACCAGTATTATAATTTTTAAAGATAATGATTCTTTTTAGATTTACACAAATTTTTATGCCATTTTCCTAGCTGCTGTTTTATCATTTTATTTTATCCTCCTGGTTGTCCTAGAAACAGTACCAGAATTATTCATTTTCCAAAAACGTTTTTTTATTGCTTACATGGTATGTTCCTCCCCATTACTTTGGAAAATAAATGAATTGGATGTTCTTTGTAAAGAAAATACTTTGAAGCACACAAGGAAAAACATTACAAGAAAAATTACAAAATCTCAAGTTCAAAAAGAAAACCAAGGCCGGGCACGGTGGCTCACACCTGTAATCCTAGCTCTCTGGGAGGCCGAGGCGGGCGGATTGTTTGAGCTCAGGAGTTCGAAACCAGCCTGAGCAAGAGCGAGACCCCGTCTCTACTAAAAATAAGAAAGAAATTAATCGGACAACTAAAAATATATAGAAAAAATTAGCCAGGCGTGATGGCACATGCCTGTAGTCCCAGCTACTCAGGAGGCTAAGGCAGGAGAATGGCTTGAGCCCAGGAGTTTGAGGTTGCTGTGAGCGAGGCAGACACCACGGCACTCACTCTAGCCCGGACAACAGAGTGAGACTCTGTCTCAAAAAAAAAAAAAAAAAAGAAAACCAGAGGCTCATGAGAGTCAGCTCAATTCTATGCCCACATGGATTTCCAACATTCTCCTCTGTTAGACTGTGTGATTTGAAAGGCTTTTTTTGTATCCAATGTTTAGAGAGCTACAGTGGTCAAAAAAGTCCACCAGTTGGCAGATGTGTCCAAACATCACCTAGGAGGCCCACGGTGTACCTAGAGAGGGGAAGAAAGGACTTCCGAGAGATGAAGCGGTATCTCTCCTGAGGCGCTCAGATGAATGTGGAATGAGACCTCTGTCAGCAAAGAGACCAGGAGGAAAAGGCAGTTGTGAGTTTCTGCTGTGCTCTGCAACTCTCCCTCTCAAAAAAGAAGTCCAATCCCCTCTTCATCCATCCCATCCAAGGAAGAGGAGAATTAAATCATCAATTGGATAGCTATCTCTTGATGCCATCAAAACTAAAATATCTCCAGGGCTAAGGCCAATTAGCAGGTCTTAGTTTTACTGAATCCCTTTTCCAGGTTTGTAAGCATTCCCCAAGGGCCATTCAGACTATCATGCTAGGCTAGCTGAAGGGAAGCCATTTTGCTTCCAGTTATGCTTTCAGTTTGTTCTGTCTTAGAAGTTTAGAGTTAACCTGCTCCTTGCTTATATAGCTGTGAGGCACAAGATTAGAAAACAATCTTGAGGAAAAACAGATCAAGAGTCCAGAATAGGCCAAGCACAGACTGCCAATGACAAGATCCACCAGAAGACTTACTGTTTGCTGATAACCATCAAGTAAGTCATGATAACTTGCATAAAGCTTGCTTTTTGCTACCAACCCCCTTTACCCCTGTTAGGTAGATAGTGAGGGATTCCAGGTCTCCTAGGGACAAAAGTGGGCACCTTGCCTTGGTGCAATTGCCCCACCTAGGAAGTAGGACAAGAGCAAGGCCCCAGCACCACACCCCTTCACCTTAGTCCTGCCCCACCTTAGTTCTGTCCTGAGCGACTGCCATACCTGGGGGAGAAGAGAACACCCTATGAATCTGCCAATCAGAACTTAGCATGCCAACTGCAAAAGAATGCAGAGGACTCTCTAGTTCATGGGCCAAGCAGCATAGATATAATAGAGTCTGGAAAAGGACCTAGAACAACCAGCTTTCAGAGAGGTTCATGGGAGAGCTACATGCATAGTAAGATTCACGTCATATAACTCCCAACTGTCCAAAGTGGTTCCACAATAATGTCTGAATTACGGAGAGGTCCCAATTCAGACACTATGAAACAAGACCCAGACCATAACCAAGGTCTCTCTCTTTTTGCTACGACAATGGGTCTTATTATTATCTGTGGCATGTGTATCTTGCTCTGTAAACCTATAACCTGTACTTGCTCTATAATCCTATCTTTCTCTCCTCAATAAACCTCATTTTCATGCTTGCCTTACTTTGGTGTGTCTGGCCATTCTTTGTCCAAGAGTGCACCCAGAACTGAATTTCAGACTGAAACCTGACACCCTTTCCCTGTATAAGTTGCTCAGCAAGCAGAGGGGATGAGATGGTCTTTGAGGCAATAGTCCACCATCATCTCCTCAGGCTGCTGGCACTTGAATAAACCACCTTTCCTTCACCAACACTCACTCTCCTGTCTGGTTCTTGGGTGTCAGGCAGCTGAACTTGTGTTGGGCAATAGTTTCAGTACAATTTTGAGGGATTCCTTTAGCTGCAAGGGTACCACTTGTCTCATCTGCAAATACTCCTTTACTTTATACAGCTCTTATATTCCAGAAGGCCATGATTTGGTCTTGAAGTAAATTAGAAATATTTTACCCCAAAATATATTTCTTTGACATATTTTGAAATGGCTGCCCTAAGTTTTACAGATAGAAGTAACACTGCAAAGCTGTCTTTTGTGAGGGGAAAAATTTACATCTGAAGAGATGTAATGCAGCCAGGTCTATCCTCCCCCATCTAGAAACTAAGACTAACTGAGAGTCTGACACTTTCTAAGGTCTGAAAAGGAACGTTTAACATCTATTCTCTCTGAGAGCTGCTACCTTTGGGATTCCATTTACAGGAGGAGATCACCATTGCAGGCTACTCAAGCCTCTTCCTCTCTTCCTCCCAAAACCTGCTTTCTGCTTTCAAGCTCCCCACTCTCTAAAAACCTCTGTACCCCATGGAAGAGTTGAATCTTCATTTCCTGAGCATTTTCATATATACACGTTAAAATAAATTTGTGTTGCTTTTCTCCTACTGATCTGCTTTATTGTGAGTTGACTTTTCAGCAAACCTTCTGAAGACAAAGGGGAAGTTTTCCCTTCACACCAACAGTCTTCAATATATCCAAACCCTACTTTTGGTTAAAAAAATGCAAAAACCAATGCCAATTTAGCCCCTTCAGGATCCCCAAAACGAAACAAGTCTGTACTTTTGAACACTTCCAGCCACCCGTTTGTCATCTGTGGACCCTGTGATGTAAAAACAAGAATACCTGATTGGTATTCCTGGTTTTGTCCATAACCAGCTGCATAGCTTTAGGTGATAAGGAAGACCCTCATCAACCTAATACTAACCTAATTACCTGGCTTCTGCAATCATGCTTACCTATTGCATCAGCCACCTGAGACCCCACTCCTAGGACCACCCCAACCTAATAAAAGTGGGAAAAAAACAGTAGACGGGGCTCAGAATTTGGTGGCAAGTCCCCTCTGAGCTTGCCAGTTAATAAACCTTGATTCTTCGACTGTGTGCCACTTGGTTTGTCCTCGGAACCACCCACTGTAACACTTGCTGTAACATGGGGAAGTCACTTAACTCTGTGGCCTAAGTTACCAGAAAAACCCTAAGATCTTTTCTCCCCTTAATGAGTCTTGGTAAAGGAATTATGCACTTTAACAAATGCATTACCATAATATGGTTTTTAACAAATCAAAGAAGTCACTTATGCACCACAACTACAATTTATCTATGACAAGAAAACATTTTTATAATGCCTTAAATGGTAACAGAGACAGTAGTTGCTATTTTAGCATATTGAAAACAGTCATTCAGTTGTTTTGATCTTGAATGAGATGATCCTGCCTTCCCCCACCCCAAACCTCCACAATGAGGTTCTTTGTTCCTTTATGGCAGGAAGCATTTTTTTTAAAACCCAGAGTGCTCTGTACCAGGGGAAAAACCCAATGGCAACATCAGCAAGAGCTCCTAGGGCTCTCCGCAAGAAATTTTTCAGGATATCAGATTTCTGAGATTGAAGAGTGTGAAATGTATCTTGGAAACAAGGTAATAAATGATGTATTTGGACAGAAATCTCTAGGAAAAAAATACGAGGAAATTGCTGGCTTGATTTTGCAGTAAAATTACCTAGCAGACTGGAGAATAAAAAGGCATATGATCCCAGAAAAATATCACGATCGCAATAAAGTTGACTAAGTTACGTTGTGGGTGAATAGGGGCCAGTGTTCTGAGTCATCCAGGCAAAAAATTCAGGCAGAAGGAGGTGGAGAGAGAAATGTTAAGGTAGAGAAGGATGAGGGGGAGGGGCAATTAATGAACCACCTTGTTCATTAATATCTACTTGTTTTTCTCCCTAAGGTCCCAGCTGCTATACTCTGGAGCCACTGAAGAGATCCTCACTGTGATGGTTAATTTTATGTGTCAACTTGCCTGGGCCACGGGGTGCCCAGACATTTTGTCAAACATTATTCTGGGTTTTTCTGTGAAAGTGTTTCTAGATAAGATTAACATTTGAATCAGTAACTGAGCAGAGTGCCCTCCCTGATGTGGGTGAGCCTCATGCAATAAGGTGAAGACTTGAATAAAACGAAAGACTGAGTAAGAGAACTCCTGTCTGACTGACTTTGAGCTGGGACATCAGAGTTTTCCAATCTTTGGATTTGAGCTGAAACATCAGCTCTTTCTGGGTCTCAAGCCTGCCGGCCTCCAGGCTGGAACATACACATTCAGCGCTCCCCTGGTTCTCAGGCCTGCAGACCCAGAATGGAACCACACCACAGGCTCTAGGTCCCCAGCTTGCTAACTGCAGACGTTGGGACTTCTCAGCCTCCACAATCATGTGAGGTGTGAGCCAATTCCTTATAACAAATAAATAAATATATGTCTGTGTGTATATATGTGCATGTGTGTGATATTATGAAATATATATTTGGTCTTTGTTCCAGTTTTCTGACACATAGCTCCTAAAGTTCTTGGCATCAGCCAGAGTGATGAGTGTCTTTTGTATGCTGATGAGATAACTGGTCGCTGGGGGCCCCCAGATAGCCTCGGATGGGGGCTGGTTGCCATAGGAACCATCCAAGAGACTAGAGGGTTGGAATTTTCAATACCTCCCCCCACCTCCAGGGACGTTAGAGGGGCTGAAGGTTGAGTTGATCACCAGTGGCCAATGACTTCATCAATCATGCCTACGTAATGAAGCCTCTATAAAAACCCAAAAGGACTGAGTTCAGAGGGCCTCCAGGTTGGTAAGAACTCATCCATGTGCCAGGAGGGTGGAGCACCTCAATTCCATGAGCACTTCTAGAAGCCCCTGCACCCAGAAACTTTCAGACTTTGCCCTGTGTATCTCTTCCTCTAGCTGTTCATTAGCATCCTTTAAAATATCCTTTGTAACAAATGGGTATCTGCAAGTGTTTCCGAGTCCTGTGAGCCACCCTACCAAAGTAATCAAACCCGAGGAAGGGGCTGTGGGAACCCCAATGTACGTCCTGTTTGTCAGAAGTTCTGGAAGCCAGGACTTGCGACTGGAGTCTAAAGGGGAGGGGGCTCTTAAAGGACTGAGCTCTCAACCTGCGTGATCTACCCCCAGGTAGATAGTGTCTGAATTGAATTCAATTAATGTACACCCAGCTGGTGTTTGCTGCAGAATTGATTGCTTCCACACACACATTTGGTCAGAGAAGCATTCTATGTTGTGAGAGTGTAGTAGGAAAAACAGTTTTTCGACTCTGTGTATATATGCATATATCTATACCTATATCTACTGATATCTATATCTTTTTTATATGGATATATCCATATAGAGAGACATTTCCTATTGGTTCTCTTTCTGTAGAGAACCCTGACTAATATACTCATGTTCAAGTATGTTCAGATACAAGAATGTCTATTCATTCCTCAATGGGGAAAAAAACGTTTACAGATGCACAATGGTTGCTCTAGAAGAAGCCAATACGCTGAGCCAGCAGGTTTTATGGCAGAGAAAGAGTCTTTATTCCACATGGCGGCTAAGTGGGGAGACAGGAGAAATTTCTAAAATCCGCCACCCCCAGAATTTGGGAGACAGGGTTTTTAAGGGTAGTTTAGCAGGCAAGGGATTAGGTAATTAGGTTAGTTAATTGGGGCAGAATTATAGGGGTGTGGAAATGATCTTCCTCTGTTGCTCCAGTCCCTGAGGTCATAATTCCAGTTGAGTCAGTTTCTTGGTCTGGACAGCTGGTCTGGGTGGGCCAATCTATCCACTGGAATGCGGGGCCTAGAAGATAACTTGAAAACTACCTTTAGGTTCCGAAAATGTGATGTTAGTGTGACAGAGGGAATGGGCTGGAAAACTTCCCCCACTCTTTTGGAACTGCACCCTGGCCTGCATCCCTGAGGCAGATGAAGTCTTTCCTTAAAACTCCCAGGTGGCTACCAGCCCCCCTTGGTGGGCGGTTGGCAGAGTTCACAGGCTTTGTTTTTGGCAGAGATGGGACAATTAGAATAGTTGATTAGCATAGTTAACCGCAGTAATTGCCTGAAGCCGAGAACCTTCCCTTTAAATGCTCTGTATTTCTGGCTGGGTTCAGGAAATTTGGGATTTTGAGACGACAAGGTCTACTACATTTCCTCCTTTGCTGGCAAAGTAGACTTTCTTTTCTCCCTCCTCAAACCGATTTTCCTCATTATTCAGCCTCATGGACAAGTAGCTGAACTTTCGGTAACATTATCTATGGAGAAAGTTAAGAATCTTTATGGACACCAGCTGCGTGGCTCTGGAGTGGCAATAACAGGGAGACAGTTACTAATTATTACCATTATTTTTAGCTAGACCTGTTCATTATTTTTAGCTAGGCCCTCGCCACAGTTCTCGCCTTGCACCCTGTTATTGAAGAAAGTAACATACCGTGTGGCTCTCATAGCATAGAAGCACGTATTCACTCTATTTTGTTCACATTCAAAAGCTTATCTGCGGACCTAACTGGAGAGACAGGAGTAGGACTCAGAGAATCCGTGGGCATTGTCTTTAGTCCGTAATGGGGAGCGGGGTGTGCTGCTGGGGTGGGGGTGGGCTGGGCAGGAGTGCAAGGAGAGGAAGGCAGGACTGAGGACACAGGGACTACAAGTTCCTTTGCTCCTGCCCTCAGCCAGGCTCAGCCAGGTCCCCTACATGCATGTTCCTAACAACAGTCCTGAGAGGTTGGTGTTGAATTTTTATTTTTTCAAGGCAACTTAGAAAAGCATATACTCCCACTGATTAAAAAAA
>NW_012144300.1:3520343-3542321 GCF_000956105.1 Propithecus coquereli
AAGTAGCTGAACTTTCGGTAACATTATCTATGGAGAAAGTTAAGAATCTTTATGGACACCAGCTGCGTGGCTCTGGAGTGGCAATAACAGGGGGACAGTTACTAATTATTACCATTATTTTTAGCTAGACCTGTTCATTATTTTTAGCTAGGCCCTCGCCACAGTTCTCACCTTGCACCCTGTTATTGAAGAAAGTAACATACCGTGTGGCTCTCATAGCGTAGAAGCACATATTCACTCTATTTCGTTCACATTCAAAAGCTTATCTGCGGACCTAACTGGAGAGACAGGAGTAGGACTCAGAGAATCCGTGGGCATTGTCTTTAGTCTGTAATGGGGAGCGGGGTGTGCTGCTGGGGTGGGGGTGGGCTGGGCAGGAGTGCAGGAAGAGGAAGGCAGGACTGAGGACACAGGGACTACAAGTTCCTGTGCTCCTGCCCTCAGCCAGGCTCAGCCAGGTCCTCTACATGCATGCTCCTAACAAACAACAGTCCTGAGAGGTTGGTGTTGAATTTTTATTTTTTCAAGGCAACTTAGAAAAGCATATACTCCCACTGATTTAAAAAAAAAAAAAAAAAAGGTAAGTCAGGAAAACAAGGCAAAGAGAAATTAAGAGTATAGGAAAATAAAATGGATCCAAGGGTGAGGTTCATCCACAAAATGAAAATCATAAAATCTTGTGCACACTCCAGAAACAGATCACAGATTTCTCTAGTCACGCTCTAGCATCAACTACAAACAAGAGAGTGAGATCGAGTTTGTGATGAAGCAAAACTCCTCCTGGGATTGAAACAAGGGAGACATTTCTCCCCAAGCATCCTTGGAAAGAGCACCCGGGGGATTTGTGAACAAGAGCCTCCCTACAGAAGTTCTAGCAAGCCGCTGCACACCATGCCCCTCCAGGTAGGCAAATAGAACAATGCCAAGGGGAATTCAGCCAAAACGATTATACAGGATGCAAAAAATCATGTGGCCCAGATACTCAGGACTCTCTTAATCCCAATAGTAAATATGAGAGTATCTGGAACAGAGGTTAATAACGGCGCATTTTGGGAATTCACGCTGGAGTCTGGGGGTCGTCACAATGTGAGGGTGCTCCTGGCAGTTGGTCAGCAGAGCCCAGGAATGGTCAACACCCCGCAATGGGCAGACAGTGCACACAATAAAGAAAGAACTGTCCCAATCCAAGGAAGAACTGCCCCATATCCCTCATGGCTTTCTAAATATAATGTTGGATGTTTGTGTAGAAGAAAAACTTGTTTATAACACGTCCTCATACACTGCTGGCGGAAAGGCAAGATGGTGCAACTTCTATGGAGGAGAATTTGGCAATATCTAAAACTCTAAATGTTGCATCCAGCAATCTCACTTCTAGGGATCCACTCTCAAGTTATACCTCCACAAACACAAAACAATATGTGCACGAGGTTATTGATCACAGCATTAGTTGCAATAAAAATAGATGGGAAACAGTACAGATGTCCATAAATGGGGCACTGGTTCAATAAACTAAGCTGCATCTGCACAATGCAGTATGATGTGGGCATGAAGAAAAGAATTGGGAAGACTGATACCGACAGGCTTCAAGACGTGTATAACATCTGTGAACTGAAATAAAATCTTAAGGCTTCCCCCACCAGCTGACTGAATGGACGCCTTACTGGCCAAGGGAATATCCTAAAACTAAATCGCCTGTCAGGAGGGGGAAGATCAGACATGCCTCATCCTGTCCCCCTCCCTACTTGTAGATAGCGTTTGTAACTCATTAACAGGCCTAAGGCTATGCAAAACTAACCTACAGGTCGTTAATTTACACAACAAATGTACGTCCCATGGCTTGTCTCTGATTAATAGACCTCATTATCTTAAAACATTCTGAGCCTTTAGACAAAGCTTCATGTCTTCAACCAATTACAAGTCAAAGAATCTTTAAACCCACCTATAACCTGTAAGCCCCTCCCCTTTGAGATGACCCACATTTTCAGCCCAAACCAATGTATGCCTTCCATGTACTGGTTTATGACTTTACCTGTAATTCCTGTCTCCCTGAAATGTATAAACCAAACTGTAACCCAACTACAGCAGGTCCGCTTGCTCAAGGCTTCTTGGGTGTGGCTCCAGGTCATGGTCCTCAAATTTGGCTCAGAATAAATCTCTTTAAAATTATTTTACAGAGTTTGGCTTCTTTTCCGTTGACACATCTATAGCATAAAGTATGCTGCCTTTTTATATTAAGAAAGGAAAGGAAACACTAGACAGAAGACCCCAAAATAAGAAGGGTTACCCATGGGAGGTTGGGGAGGAAAACGGAGTGAAGAAAAGAAGAGGAGAGGCGGCAAGACTTCTCTGAGAAAAACTTTAAAACACGTTTCATCCTTTAAGCCATGTTATATTTCACCTATTTTTTAAAAATAAATCAAAAGAAAACAAAACTGAATGTAAACAGAAACAAATGAACCTAATCACACACCATAAAATAACAATCATGGCAAAGAGAAAAGAATTATTTCTACTAATTTTTTTTTAATATGATTCTCTACAATTCATTCTTAGGGGGATATGATCTAAGGGCAAAATTAACCACAAAGAAACCTTAAACTCGATTCAGAAGGTTTACTGTTAGTAGTACTGAGACAGGGAACTGGCAGGTGGTGCTTTGGGCATTGCTGCAGCATTGCCTAACCGAGCCAGGAAGTCTTAAAGTTTCTAATTGCCCTGATCAAAACTGGATGGAGGCAGGACAAGTTCCAACGGGTTAGAACCAAGATGGTGGAAGGATAGAAGATGTCACCCTGATTCCAGGAAACTCTGCCCCTTTCATGAATATTCCTCCCCTTGTTAATTAAGCCATTGCTTAAATAGAAAGGCGACAGGGACAGGGAGCCTGTTCTCTTCTGCTGGGAGAGCTAGCCTCTACTGTTCTGTGGAGTAGACTTTCTATAGTTTCTGAATAAATCTCGCTTCCACTTTGTACTGTTGGCTGGCTCCTGAATTCTTTCTTGCCTGAAGTCAAGGACCCACTTGCACTTCAAGTGGCTTCCAGCATTGAGAGTCAGTTTCCTGTGTCAGTACTATTGGTATGTTTTTTATTATTATTTTTTGGAGACAGGATCTCACTCTGTCACCCAGGCTAGAGTGCAGTGGCGTGAGCATAGCTCACTACAGCCTTGAATTCTGGGACTCAAGTGATCCTGCTGCCTCAGCCTCCCCAGTAGCTAGGACTACAGGCACGTGCCATCACACCCAGCTAATTTTTTAATTTTTTGTAGAGACAGGGTGTTGCTATGTTGCCCAAGCTAATCTTGAACTCTTGCCCTCAAGTGATCCTCCTACCTCGGCCTTCCAAAGTGCTGGGATTATAGGAATAAACCACCACACCCTGCCTGTATTTCTTTTAAAATATTTTTTATATGTTGAGGGAGAAATAAATAAGTGAATACATTAATGTTTTAGGAACCAAATTTTTCAGCCTAAGAGACATAAGTTGGGTGTGGTGGCACACACCTGTAGTCCCAGCTACCCAGGAGGCTGAGGCAAGAGGATGGTTTGAGGCCAGAAGTTCAAGGCTCACACATGTGAATAGCCACTACACTCCAGGCTGGGCAGTGGAGCAAGACTCCTTCTCTTAAAGAAGAAGAAAAAAGAGATACAAATACAAATAAATTAAATCAAGGAAGAAATTCCCATAGCATTTCATTTGAATTGGAGAAAGTACATAATTCAATTACAAAAATACACACACTGCCTTAGCTCTATCCACAAAATTAGGGATCCCTGGATAAATGACTGATCCTAATTGTAAAGAGGGAAAAGCAAAGTGGCTTTCAAAGACTAATAGCAGATGTGTAAAAAGTTACACATCAGAATCAGAATTGGACATTATATAACACAACTGGCCTAGACTCTTCCTCCTGCCAAAAAAAATCGATGTCTTGGAGAAAAAAGGTGAAGGGATTGTTCTAAATTAAAAGGAACCAGTAAAACACTAAATAAATATAATAGGTGAATGCTGGTTGGATTCTGATTTTTAAAAATCACATCTATGAAAGTAATGCTTAGGTCAATTGGAAAAATTTGCATACAGACTAGATATTAGATGGTATGAAATTATTGTTAATTTTCTTAGGCATTATAATGGTATCATAAATATGTAGGAAAATGTCCTTGTTCTTGGACGCTGCATAATGAAATAAATTGTTGTGATATACGTAACCACTTTCAAATGATTCTGAGGGAAAAAAAAGGTTGAATTTGAGTGGAGGATATACATTTTGCTATTATTTTAACTCTTCTATATGTTTGACATTTTTCATAGTGAAAATATCAAGTAAAAAGCTTCTAATATTTGAATATAGACCCTTACTCCATTTTGTACGCAAGCCAAAATTATTTTTCGGTATAGCTTTTAATCAGTGAATTTTCCAGCAATGCACCTACTATATGATACTATATGGATCAAGGGAAGCTTTTACTTAGTTTTTAGGTGTTTTTTTTTTTTTTTGGAATATAACCAGTAGTTATTTATCATTCCACATACATACCCCTACCAGCCTGTGCTGATAGCTGCTGTGCATTCATGCTCGCAGTGAAGAATCTGACCACTTCATTTTGTCTTCTAGAGTGGTTGTGCTGAGCATTTAATACTTACTGAAATGAACAAGCACGCATTATAAATCCATCTCCTTTTATGTCTTCTTTATATTCTAGTTAGAATATTATTTTGGTGTTTTTAAAAATTGTGTGTGGGCTGTGTGTAGTGGCTCACACCTGTAATCCCAGCGCTCTGGGAAGTTGAGGTGGGAAGATCACTTGAGGTCAGGAGTTCGAGACCAGCCTGAGCAAGAGCGAGACCCAGCCTTTACTAAAAGTAGAAAAAATTAGCCAGGCATAGTGGTACATGCCTGGAGTCCCAGCTACTCGGGAGGCTGAGACAGGAGGATTGTTTGAGCCCAGGAGTTGGAGTATGGAGCTATGATGATGCTGCTGCAGTCTAGTAGGGGCAACAGAGTGAGACTCTGTCTCAAAAAAAAAAAAAGAAAAGGAAAAAAATTGTGTGTGGAGATGTTATGTTTCTTATGAATTTCATTTTAGAATAGTAAAAGGAGTCTTTATAAAATTTTGTTATAAAAGGGTAGCCCAAAAGGGTGGAGAATTATTCGGCTGAGGGATGGATGCAGTACACACTCTTCAGGTCAAAGGACACAGGCCAGAAATTGAGTGGCAGCCCCGTAAAGGGGATGTCTGTCAGGGAGCCGTCCAACAGTCAGCAGAGAAACCCGACCCCAACAACAGACCCGGCCTCAGCACAAGCTAAAATCTCCACTCCTCTACATTCATGCTCAAAAATAGAAAAGTTACCAAGAGACATACATTTAAGACCAGAAAAAGTTCCATTTTAGGGTTTATTTTTGTCTTTGTGAGAAGAAATTTGCACTGAGGAGGCTTTCTCTTTTTAAAAGAAGTTTCAAGAAGTTTATATCGCTGATAATAATTAGAAATTACCTTTTTCTGAACCAAAATTGGAACATGGCTTGACAAAGAATCATCTATGATTTAAGAAGATATTATAAAGAAATTATACAATGGTACAAAAATGAATCATTGTCTAGTTAGATGGTTAATCAGTATTCCTTATTGAAAAGAAAATGTCACTGCTGATTGTTCCAGAAAATACAGGATATATGTTTGCTTAACCAAAAACCCACAGGGAAGCAACAATCATTCATTCATTCATCCATTCAGTTAGTAAGTATTATATGTGCCAGGCCCTGTACCAGGTGCCAAGGATAAAACCATAAGAGACAGTATCTGCCCTCAAGGAGCTTTTAGTTCAACAGGAAAATAGGGTTAGTTAACATCAGTGCTACATGGCACGCGTGTTGGGTGCGGGTCGGAACAGGTAAGGACACAGACATGCTTGAGAGTCAGCGCTGGAGGATGCCATGGCAGAAAACGCTGCTTTTGTGGACAGAGAGAAAAACAAAACCCCACACGAAGCAAGGTCAGTATAGCAATAAGAGGGAAGGTGAAAGATATCTTCTCACCTCATAATACAATGCCAGGGCTAGAGAATTCCTCATGAAAAGGCAGAGAGAAAATGCTGCATAAGTGAATTCTACTTGAACGAAGGTGTCTGTGCTGTAGAATTACAGCATGAAGTCAGGGCTACTTGCCTCAGGGACCTCGGGACACTGAAAAGTGCAGAGGACACTGGCGTTGTCTTTTTGTCTATTTATTCAGTCAGGATCTGAACTTCCTTCCCATCTGCAGGACCCCCTTTGTGTGAGTCTCGACCATTCCATCTCCCACCGTGGAAGCCAAAGAGGGCACACCCTTCTCCCCCACCTTCGGCAGGGACACCTGAACCAGGGGCGGCCATGAGATGCTCCAGGCCCAACTCTGATTCTTAGCTGAGTACACCAAGCACGGAGGCAGCTTAAATCCATTTTCAGTGACTAGTCCAGCGGTGACAATAGCTACTGCGCCTGTGACAGTGTCCTAACCGGACTGTTTCTATGGCATGACCTCAAAACTACTCAGCTTCCCTACGCTCCTACCTGCTTTCTGTCCTTGTTCTTTAGCTTTCCATCAGTTTGAGCACATCTAAATAGTCCTGCTAAGGATATATGGAGATGAGTAATTCTTTAGACAGGAGGAGAATAGGTGAAGGTAAGGTGAGTAATTAATAAACATAAAGTCCTTCTCAGTCTTCAAGATAGACAAAATCGATGGGCAATTGCAGAAAAAAAGACATGGAGAAGATGGTGAGGAGTAGAATCAATGAGAGGCAATTTAAGAGACAAAATAGGCATGGGGAACCAACGAGAGGCCCACAGGGAGTATTGACAGCGGACTGTCGGGGGAGGGAAAAGTACACTAACAAAATGAGGCCTGTGTGCATCAGGAAAGCTGGACAGGGGGAAATGGCAGAAGAAAACTTTCCTAGAAAAATGCACAAAGATATCAACTGATGCAGAAAAGGGGGCAACAAAGCTCAATCTTGAATAAATCTAGACCAGACCACCAAAAAGAAATGGAAGAATTTTTCTCAGATGTGTTCATAGAAAAGAAAAAGAAAGGAGGAAATGCTAAAGAGTCATCTTAGATTCTTTGACAGGTCTGCATTTTAAAAAATTATTTTCACTACAAATATAATATCAGGATACAGAAAAATGAGGGGAAATTACCCATCATCCTGTTAAGTCTAACATAATCCTATTAGCATATTGGCATGTGAGGGGTTTTTTTTCAAAATTGCATAGAGGTTTTTTTTAAACATGGTAATAATTTTTAAACATGATTTTTCATTTACTACTATTTAAATAACAGGTTTCTCTGCTGTTAAAAATGTCTTAATTAATATAAATTTTAATGGCTGCATACATGTATAAAAAAACAATGGTAGGCCGGGCGCGGTGGCTCATGCCTGTAACCCTAGCACTCTGGGAGGCCGAGGCGGGCGGATTGTTTGAGCTCAGGAGTTCAAGACCAGCCTGAACAAGAGCGAGACCCCGTCTCTACTAAAAATTAAAAAGAAATTAATCGGCCAACTAAAAATATATAGAAAAAATTAGCCGGGCATGGTGGCGCATGCCTGTATTCCCAGCTACTCGGGAGACTGAGGCAGAAGGATCACTTGAGCCCAGGAGTTTGAGGTTGCTGTGAGCTAGGCTGACGCCACGGCACTCACTCTAGCCCGGGCAAAAGAGTGAGACTCTGTCTCAAAAAAAAAAAAAAACAATGGTGATCTAGCACCTCTTGTATTATCCTGGATAGAGCTGGAGCCCATTCTACTAACTGAAGTATCCCAAGAATGGAAAAACAAGCACCACATGTACTCACCAGCAAATTGGTATTAACTGATCAACACTTCAGTGCATATATGGTAATAACATTCATCAGGTGTCCGGCAGATCGAAGCGGGAGGAGGGAATGGGTATATACCACGTATTGGGTGCAGTGCACACCGTCTGGGGGATGGACACACCTGAAGCTCTGACTTGGGTGGGGTAGGGACAATATATGTAATCTAAACATTTGTACACCCGTAATATGCTGAAATTAAAAAAATAAAATAAAATAAAGGATCAACTTGATTTCCTTGGTTTTGGATGTATGTGTATGTGTGTGTACTGCTTACTGTGTTCCTCCTCTGTAATTAGAGTGCTAGATGCATTCTCTTTAGTCCTCAAACAATCCTGTAAGTCAAATACTATAATCACTGTTACGAGTTCAGAGAAGCACAGTGGTCTGCCACAAGTAGGTGGTAAAGCAAGATCCACGTTCAAGTTTGCCTGATTCCAATTCAGTGCCTTTTCCATTACTCCATGACACCCTCAAGTGAGTTGTTGCCAAATTTTTGTTGTCTTGAATAATATTATATTAATATCTTTGTGTCAATAGTTTTTCCCTTAGTTTGGATTGATTCCTTAAAGGTGTTAATAAAAGTACTAGGCCACAAGAATATTTTTGCATCTCAAATCTCAATATACACTGCCAAGTGGATTTCCAAAAGGTTGAATGTCATTTATAGTGTTCTCAATGATGAATAAGAGTATTTCAATACACTCTCATCAGCGTTGAGCATGATCATTTTCTTTCCAATTTAATTGTAAAATTGTCTTAATTTTTTGACAGAGGTTTTTGATGTAATTGGGTAAGGAGGAATGACAAGTTACATAATGCAAATTTGTCATTTAAAAATTATTCCGAGATGATAGTATATCAAAAGGCCTTATCAGTCACCATTTCTTCCTTCCTCCTGGCCATCAGAACTCCAATGTTCTTTAAGAATCTGCATTCCTCTGAGAAGGCTGGCCTCATCTCATCCCTATGGGGGTAAATTTCAATTAATTTAAACCAATCATGATAGTTCCTTTCCCTTGCCAGTGATGAATTTGGGAAATGACATATGATCTTATTCTGGCCAATGAGCAAGGGGTGATTCCTGGGAACAACTTCTTTGCTCTTATGCAAGGATAAGAGAGTCCCTATTCCCACCTCTGGACGTTGGCCAATGTGAGATGGGATGCCTGGAACCACTGTAGGCATTTGGGAACTGGGAAGGGAGCTAAGGGACAACTGACATTGGCAGGCCAGAAAGGGGGAAGGAACATGGGTCCTTGATGTCATGGAGCCACTTAACCGACCATCCTCAGAATGCCCCTCCTTCCAGACCTCTTAATGTCTTTGCTAATAAATCCCTTATTGTTTAAGCTTATGGAGTCTCAGTTTTTGATCCTTTGCTGTTCTTTGTAGCATACGGTATCCCATCTGGTACAAGGAATCCTGAGTCAGAGGCCTTTGATTTGTTGGACTGTAGTATTTCAAGCATCAGCGTTGATCCTATCGGGAAGACCGTCATAGACACTGACAGAGTAACACAAGAGGCCCAATAGGGCAGTAACAGGAGACAACATGCAGTGAGTTTATTCCCTTTGAGAAACTGTCACTTGTAAAGGCAGAGTGGAAGTCACCCACCTGGTGAACCAGAGTCCAAAGAAGACCTTGACAAGACCAGGCTTGACTTCCTTCTTTAAACCCTGTGAGTCCCTGGCCTCCACCCAAGGTGTGAGATCTGTGGTCCCCAAAAGATGAAAACACAAATGTGACAATGGGTCACACAGTGAATGAGAAGAAACCAGCAAATGGAGCTCACGTACAGTCAGGTAGTTCGAAGGTTCAGGTATCAAGTGTCTGGGGTTTACTGTATGCTTCCTTTCCCAGGGCTTTAGTTTCCTTAATAGTAAATTTAGTTTCTTCAACTGTAAATTGAGGAGGTTGGACTAAGTGATCATTCAGAATCATTTTAGCTCCAAAGTTAACCAATTGGTTCTTCTTATAGTTATCATTAATACTAAAAAAAAACCACAAAAAACAAAGAGAGAGCTGCAGTGGAAAAGAATAACAGCTCTGCGAACGTACAAAGCTGGGTTTGAATACCATTTAGTAGAGGTGTGATGTTGGGTGAGTTTCTTAACCTCTCTAAACCTTGGTTTCCTCTCCTACTATCTGAGAATAATAATAGTAAAAACCCCCATTAAAGACTTGTCATGAGGATTAAACGAACTGCTACATGTAAAAAGCTTACCCCATGGTAGGCATGCAATACACTGCTAGCTATTGTTTATATAACAATACCCAGCCTTTATATAGCACATTACAGTTCATGAAGCCAGGATTAGCACTGGGGTTTTCTAACTCTCAATTTTGTGTTCTTTCTAATACAGCACATAGTCTTTCAAGATAAAGTTGAGTACTGGATTCCTAAAATAGAGAGAAAATGAGAAGAAAATATGTACAAAGACAGCTGTGTTGTAGCAAGCATGCATAACACTGTAATAATAGATAAACTACCATAATACTATATCCTATTCCATAAAGCTGTCTATATTTGCCACTCTGCTATCTCATTTGATCCCCAACCCTGCAGAACAAATAGGCAGTTAATTGTTTCCTATTCTACAATGAGATTGGCTCTGCCCAAACCAGCATAGTAATATTTTTCTCCCCTCTGTGAAATGGTGATAATGAGCGTTGAGAGGACAAGGGGACAGTCTGGAGTTGGGCCAGCCATTTGGTGGAGCCGGCTCACTTATCTAGGAAGAGGAGCAAAGCAGAAAATCTGCACCCAAAACACAGTGTTCTCATAAATTCAAAGTCATTTTTAAATGTACATATTAATAGTTCTCAGGGTAGGAAAGACTGTGAAAAACATTATCTAAAAACAGAAAAGAAAGCCATTAAAAGTCCAGCAGTATATTCAATGTTAAAGGATAACAAAACAAGAGAGAAAGGGACGAATAGAAGTTAAGGACTATAGAGCCAGGAGCAGAGCAGCCCTAGTCTCTATGGAACAGACTCTATCTCATCAAAGAATTTCTAATTCCTTCAGAAAACAAATACTTTTTATGTCTGACTATACACAATCATAGTCAAATCGTCTCAATTAAGTTTGGATGTTTTTTGTTATTTTTCTAGAACAATGATCAAATATAATATATTAATATATTCGGGCTATAATTCAGATTTAAAAATGGTGAAAAAGGTACTGAAAGATATCTTTGACTCAATCTGCAGTTGTTATCTGAAGCTCACAATAACCTTTAAGAGGGATAAGAATGAAGAGCTTTAAGAAAAAAAGACATAAGAAAAAGGAACACAGTGAGAGCTCAAAGCATAGTAGAATCTTTCTTTTGCCTCTTCTCGAAACCCTTAAATCCACCGTATGTAAAAGGGCATGCACAAAGGAGCTTTATGGAATAGGGACTAGTGTAATGATAGTATATCTGTTATTATAGTATTATGCGTGTTCACCATGACAGTTCTCTTCCTGTATGTTTTCTACGCATTTTCTCTCTATTTAAGGAGTCCAATACTCAACTTTATTTTGGAAGACTACATACTGTATTAGAAAGATGATGGAAGATTAAGATTGAAATTGGGGCTGCTAAGAGAACCAAAGTTAATGTTCTCAAATTGGAAACTAACATAATTTAGGGAAACTGTGGAAGAGAACAACTGGAACCTGGGATGGAATATGAAGGGACCTGGGGAATATTTGGGTCCAACTGAGACAGCGTAGGAACAGGACTCGGGCCCCTCACCCCCGGCCATGGAAGTCATCATAACCCGGCCTAATTAGCTGCAGGAGAGCTAAAGCAAATAGTTTCCTAATTGCCAGAATTCAGCCCATACCCATATAAGGAAAGGGCTAAACCATTTGCCTTGTAATATTTTTCAGGACCACTGGAACAAGGTACTGACGTAAGCCGGTAAGACACCAGGCTGCAGAGAAACCAGATCTATCCAGATCTAACCACCTCAAGCCAGAATAGACCTCCATACTGACCTCATCCTGACTTATTCCTTATTATAATCTCATTTTAATGCCAAAAATCACACCCAGGGATGGAGACTTAACATGCTAATGAGAAGAAGCACGTAATGGAACTACGCAGGTGCAAGAAAATCTCCACCTCCGTGTGCTTACGCTTCACCCTTTCCCCACGTAACCCTCTTTAAAACTCTCCCTGACCTCAGGGAGCCTGAGGACTTTTCCTTTGTGCTGTCTCCCCTGTGCTTGAGCATAAGCCCCAATGAAGCCTTGCCTGTGACTCCCGTTCGGCCTCTTGTTAATTTCTATTACAGAGAGAGCCCACGGGTCCCTCCAGTGCCACAGCTGCCTCACACTGAACAAGAAAAAATGGAGATGGGGATGGGTGGAGGTATGCGATTTACCCCAGGTCACACAGGGACTAGAATGCAGGGCTAGAAGAGAGGCCAGCGACGCCAATTGGTGGGGTGGAGGTCCCACCAATTGGAGGGAGAATTACTATCTCTTCTCCTGCACCCTCGCAGACGGCTATCATTGCACTTAACAAACTGAAGCCAAGTAGACCTCCCTCCCACCTTCCCCAAACCCCTTCAAGATAAAGACTATATTTCATTTGTCCCTTTAACCCCAGGCCTTAATATAGAAGGCTTAATATTGAGCCTCATAGTTGAGACTCAATAACTGTTTATGGAATGAACTAATGAACAAAAATGTAGATGGCGGGTGGTTATATACACATGGCAGAAAGACGCCGAGGGTGCCTCCTGGAGTCCAGACCAGAGAAGGTCTCTTCTAGTCACTGAGCACACAGTTCACCTGGGAAAGGGTAACTAGGTTGGGGAAGGTTCTAGAAGCTTCCAAGTCCATTAAGGAATCATGGAGAGAACTAGAGGTAGTTAGCCTAAAAAAGAGACATCTCAGGGAGTGGGAAATTATCAAACTGCATTGGTAATTTCACAGGGGTGCCTAAGGGGCCGCAGGAAACTAGGGAGCAGAGAGGGAGTGGATGGGACAACAGGCCCCTCACCCAGCTGCAAAAGGAACGGTTCTGCCTTTAACTGCTTTACACATTGAGCTGTGGCATAAGATTCACATCGAAGAGTGGTGGGCAGTGGGAGTCCTCATGCTAATAAAGTTTAAAGAAATTACTGCCCAGAGCGCTATGATAGGGGTCTTTAAATAATTGGAAGGCTGCTGTGTGGAAGAAGATTTAGACTTCCTGTTTGTGGCATTAGCAGTCAGGGCTAGTAACACAAGGCAGGTCTTGGGTCACACAAGGAAAGTGACACCCAAGCATCAGACCTGACTGTAAGGACCTGTCTAGAGTCTGCCCTATGTAGTCCAGCGGGGGCCACTCAGGCCTATGGGCCTGGTCAGTGCGTTTCCAAGTTCTGCCCTGCTCCAGACTCTGAGCAGGAATTCAGAGGGCCTGAAGGCAGGAGTTCAGAACCCTGCTGCTAAATGGGTCTTGCTGTTGGTTCCACTCTGGCCCAAGGTTGGGCTCTTCTCTTATTCCTCAGAAACCACGCCCCCAAATTATATCCCAGTTTCTGCACTGTCCTCACATACCCAAGGTTTACAAACTTCTCAGTCCTATAGCCAGTTCTCAGAAAACTGAGACTTCATTTCAGAACCTTAATCCTCACTGTCAAGTCCCTTTGTCATAGCCCACCAGCTGTCTTGATCTTCTCCACAATGTCTATGACATCATGCCCTCAGGATGGCCCATCCCCACCCTCTGACAGCTACCCCAGCACCTAGCTTGAGCTCCCCTTGGCATCTGCCTCCCCTGCCCAGGCTGGACTCCTGCCCAGGAGCTGCTACTTGGCTCTTCTGACACTTCATGTGCTTGTCCACATTTCCTCCAGGTGCCTGAGGCTGGGTACTTAACAAGTGGCCAGCCTCACCCGGGAGATTTCGATAATTATATGTCTTTCTCTCCTTCTTAGAATGTCAACTCCATGACAGCTGTTTTGTTCAGAGCTATAGCCCAAATGTCTAAAACAGCTCCTGGCACATAGTAAGGACTTAAAAGATATTAGTTGTTGGCTTTGTTTAATTCCTTGGTGCTGACTCTTTTTGATTTGGCCTGTCTGTCATTGACCAAATTCCCTGGGGACAGAAAATGGATATCCATTCTTGCTTGGAGTGTCAGCAAGGTAGTGGGGAAGGAGGAGGGTGACTATGCTGGATACCTTCCAAGGCTCTTTACTATTTAACAGGAAAGATTCCATACAAAGATTTCTGGACACTCTTAATTCAGAAAGAAAATCAACTTCCTGGGTCCATTAGTCATGCCCCTGATGGACTGCAATAACCATCAGCTGTCCATCTGCCACACCCTAGCAATGAGACAGCTCTCACTACCAACGTGCAGCCATCACTCGGACCCCTGGCCACGGCTGGTCGGACTAGGGGAGGCACGTGGTCTAGGGAGAGTCCCCTGATAGTCTGGCTAGGACTCCAGGCCATGACCCAGTACATTGGGCTGGCTCAGGTATGTCCCCCCTCAGGAACAGGAGCTGAGACACACGAGAGACTGGAGTGGATAACAGGGTAACCTGAAGCTGAAGGAATGTTCTGGGGTGGAGTAGAGACCATGACGCACCATTTTCAGGGAAAAATTATGAGGGAGCAGGAACCAAAAAGAAACAGAGACCAGGAATAAAAAACAGAACACAGAGAAGATGGGAAAAATGAGCCAGTTGGAAGAGAAACAGACACAGACACACCAGAGAGGAGCCTGGTGAGGCCAAGAGCCACCAGGTCTCCTGCTGAGACTCCCTGAGCCACTGTGGTGAGAGCTCCCTTCCCCCTTCCTAGTGGGTGGGCTTCTGAGCACAGGTCTGCTTAGAGTAAACACCTCATTGCTGGAGGTACATTGTTAATCCGTGCCACCAAAACAGCCTAATTAAAGCCTGTTCTGATTGGGGGAATGTTTCAGTTTCCTGTTATTTCTGTTACAGATTAACATAAACTTTATGACCTAAAACAACACAAATTTATGGTCTTACGGTTTTAGAGTCCAGACTTCTAAAATGGGATTCACTGAGCTAAGATCAAGACGTTAGAAGTGCTGCATTCCATCTGGAGGCTTTAGCAAAGAATTCATTTCCTTGCCTTGTCCAGTTTCTGGAGGGGGCTTGTATTTCCTGGTTGGAGGACCCCAGCCCGCACCTGCATCACTCCAGCCTCTGCCTCCGTCGCCACTTCTCCTCCGGCTCTCCTGCCTCCTTCTCTCCCTAGTAAGGAACGTTGGGCCCGCCCAGGTCATCCAGGATACTCTCCACATTTTCAAGGTCTTTAACCTACATCATATCTGCAAAATCCCTTTTGCCATTGAAAGCAACATATTCACAGGTTCTGGGAATTGGGACGCGGATCTCTTTGGGGACCAATATTCTGACCACTACAGGCAACAGGGGATAATCCCCCCAACAACAGCAAAGTAGACTGGGCCCTTGCAGATAGCCACAAAATTATACATCAGCTAGCAGAGGGCTGCTTACGTTTTAAATGCTTTAAGATGTGAAGGAATCAAGATGGCGACAGATTTCACACAAGCATCTGACCGAGAGGAGCAAGGCTTCTCCACATTGTCACGGCTGGTTTCCAGATCTTACATTAACACGGGGGGGGTTGCTGGGAACAGGGGCTTCATTTGAAATGCAAGGTGAGAGTCTCCCCCTGAATGAATGGAATGAAGTTATATAGAAGGAGGTTATATTAGCATTGCAATGAATAAGCAAGCAGTCTAGGGAGAGCGAGGCGGACCAGAGTTGTGGAAGAGATTGGTAAGGACCCACCTTTGATTACAGTCCCTCCTCATTACAGAAATGTACTTAGCTATGTTTCACTCGGAAGAGCCCAATGACAGCCGGGATGGATGCACACACTGTGTAATTACAGGGCTCTAAGAAATGACATGATGGGAAGAGGGGAACATAAAGGATAAGAAAATAATGCCCGGTAACAGCATTGACTGACAGCTCAGAGCTGGAGCATCATGCCTGTGTGTGACAAGGGAAGAAGCAGGAAGGAAGGAAGGCACCCCTGTTCCTTCTAGTCATTTCCTTTCAAGCTCTCATTTAGGCTGTTTGTCTATCATAGAAGGAACCTCAGGTCCCTTCCTTCGTGTTTCGCTGGGAAGAAGCCCTAGAGGCCTGGCATTTTATGAAAACCAGGAAGTGGTTGGTTTAAGAAGCAGAAGTGCTTACCAAAACAACCCTCTTTGTTGGATTCAGTTTTTTAAAATATATATAGACCCTGTTATGGACTGAGTGTGTCCCGCCAAAATTCATATATTGAAACACTAACCCCCCCCATGGGATGGTATTAGGAAGTGGGGCCTTTGGGAAGTGATTAGGATTAGATGAGGCCTACTAGTGGAGCCCTCATGAATGGGATTAGTGCCTTTGTAAGAGTCACAAAAGAGCTTTCTTCCTCTCTCTGCTCTCCACTGCGTGAGGATATGAGAAGGCAGCGGTCTGCAACCCAGAAGAGCCTTCACCAGAACTTGACCACGCAGACACCCTGATCTCAGACTCCCAGCCTCCAGAACTGTGAGAAATCAATTTCTGTTGTTTATAAGCCACCCAGTACATGATGTTTTGCTATATCAGCCCAAACTGACTAAGACAGACCCCAAGCAGCCAAGCATAGCACCTTCAGAAGTCAGTAACTGATTGTTCAGCTGTGTCCAAGGGTGACCCAGTGCTCACCCCCGCCATTCCTGGATTCTATAAAAGCCCAAATAGATTATGCTGCAAGGATTCCAGACAGGTTTGTAAAGAAAATTAAATCAGCATGATGCAAACAAGTTTATTCTTTTCAATTTGATACTGAGTAATGTTTCACATGAGGCCAGAGGGCTGTAGTGCTTCCTGTGACACTTTCAGTCTCAAAGGGATCTACATTTGGTTAAATAGAGATCACTTAAAGATCCAGAACTATTAGTCTGAGATATGAGGTCAGAGAGTTCACTGAGCATTCCATTTGGACATTTTTAGGTCACTGGGACCTAAATGCTAATACTGAACCAATCAAAAATAGGGACATAACTTCCATGTTTAAGTACATTTACTGGACTGCCAATAATCCACCAAGTGCAAAATCTGTGTGTGGGAGTCAGACCGTGCACAATTTTCTACTGTTTTCAGTTTCCGTAGGAGCTCTTGGCTGCCCTGGTGTTCCTCAGGTAAGTATGCTGTTGTCCCATTGTGATGAGTTCTGGTCACGGAACAGTAAGAAAGCATGTTATGTAACAAACGAGATCAGGAAACCAGAGGGGGCTGGGGGCAGTGAAAGGAAATCGCTTCTTACCTGTTGAAACAACCTAAGGCAATTTGGAATATAAAGGACAGCTTGTATGACCTATCAGACCCGAGAGCTGAGCTAATTTCATCCCAGCATGTGGCTTCTGTGGACTCAGGAGAAAGGAAGTCAGAGGGGAACAAATGATTCTCTGTTCCAAGATGGATTTATTCTGGCAAGGGAGCATACAAAAGAGGCATGAATACATATAGCCAACTCCTAAATAGAAGCACAGTGGAATGATGAGTCTATTACGGGCTCCCAGATAGAAATATCCGTGCTTAGGAGCAGAGATGCATAGAAAGCCCGGAAGAAGAGATACTCGTACTCTCTGATCTGATTCCAAATGTTGTGTCTTCTGCAAAAAGCCAGAGGCAGAGCCCTTATGGGTTCGGAGGGAGAATAATGAAATGACCTCTAGAAAACCAAAGCAGTACTATTTTGAGACCAGAAGCGTTCTAAATAATCCACCACAGAAACATTAAATAAAGATTATAGAGAAGGCAAAGGGAATTATTTTTCCTTCCTGCTGTGGTAGACAGAGAAATCTACCCGCCTTCCCTAAAGATTTCCACATTCTCATCCCCAGAACCTGTTTCTACGTTAGGACGGGGAAGGGGAAGTCAGGCTGCAGATGGAGCTAAGTCTGCTCATCAGGTGGCCCTGAGACAGGGACGTTGTCCTGGATTATCTGGGTGGGCCCATGGTAATCACAAGTGTTAAAAGGGCAAGAGGGAAGCAGAAGAGAAGGTCAGAGTGAGGAGATGTAGCCAATGACTTGGTTGGCTTTGAAGATGACGAAGCGGGTGTGAGCTGAGGAGTGTGGGCAACCTCTAGAAGCTGGAAAAGAAAAGGAAACACACTGTCTTCTAGAGCCTCCAGAAGGATCACAGCCTAGCAGATAACTTGATTTTAGCCCAGGGAGGGCCATTTTAAGTGAATTTCTGACCTCCTGAATTATAAGATGATAAATTTGTGCTGTTTGAAGCAACTAAGTTTACGCAGTGTGTTTTAGCAACAATGGGAAATTCACACACGTACCGAGTGAGTGCAGGAAGGTGATGCACGTCTGAACTGGTCTAGATGAGCACTAGATGTGTACATCATGCTCCCTGCAGGAAAACGTCCAAGTCCTTGAGGAACTCTAAGCAGCTGCTTGAAGAAAATATTTGAGATTCATTGATTTTAACTCCTGACTATTAAACTGGGGGAGTCTGAACCATGCAGAGGATCCACTGCAATGCAGCTGAGCAATGAACTTGACCTCCATTGAGGTACAGGCACCTCCACTCAGGACTGTGTGTTAGCAATAAAGAGACTTCCCTGACAAACAAGGCCTCTGCTCTGAGAAAGAGCTGAGATATGTTACCATGCTTTTTGTTTTTTGGGGCTTCTTTTGTAGAGACAGAGTCATGCTCTGTCATTCAGTCTGGAGTACTGTGGTGCAATCATAGTTCACTGCAACCTCGAACTCCTGGACCCAAGCAATCCTCCTGCCTCAGCCTCCCAAGTAGCTGGGACTACAGGCATGTGCCACCATACCAAGCTAATTTTTTTTTTTTAATACTTTGTAGAGATGGGAGTCTCACTATGTTGCCCAGGTTGGTCTTGAACTCCTGGCCTCATGCAATCCTCCCACCTTGCCTGGACCTCCCAAAGTGCTGGGATTACAGGTGTGAGCCACTGTGCCCGATCCCTATTTTGTCTTAAAACTAGAATTTCCCCACATATGAAAATCAAGGTGTAGCAGATACTGTTGGTAGCAAATAAAAGATCATTCCCCATTTCTCCTTGCTAAGAGAACCCTCATTTTGTTTGGGTATCTACTTCTCTCCATGAGACTCAGGGCAAGTAATGACTGATCTCAGCCCATCATAACTATCATGGGTTGCCTTTGCCCATAACAGGTGTTGCCATGGGCATATGATGGCTTCTGGCCAATGAGCTCTGAAGGGAAGTCAGCTCGAGGGCTTCTGGGGATTGTTCTCCTCAAACTTGAAGAGACTCAAGGAAGAGAAGAGCCTCTTTCAGTGTCTGGATGTTGTTGTGATAAGGGGGTGATTTCTGGAGTTTTGAGCCACCATCTCCAGACCATGAAGGCATGAGACTGAGAGCAAGACCATATGTCAAGGACGGCAGAGTGGAAAGACACCAATTATCTCTGATGGGGCTGTTAGGTCCCTGAATTAACCAATTCCAGAGCTTCCCTACCTTGGGTCTTTTTATTTATGAGATTACACATCCCTTGGGTTTTCTGTTGGTTGCAACTGAAAGTATCCCACCTGATGAACAGATGGTTAATTAACATCCTTAAAACATAAAAGTTAATGAGAAGAAGATGCCTGTTTCAAGATTTTAAAAATTAAGCAAAAGAACAGATAATTCTCAAATGAAGAAAAACAAAGAGACAGTAAACATTTGAAAAAGTACTCAAATTTACTAATAACTAAACAAAAGCCAATAAAAATAACCAGATACTACTATTTTTGCCTCTAAATAGATGAAATCATTTTATTAATAATGATATCTAATATTGTTGATGATTTAAGGAAGTATATATTTCCTATCGAAAAGGTATATGGACTAAAACTTTCTGAAGGACAATTTAGTCACACATTGTAGAGAAGAGAAGATCCCTGCTGCTGGATCAGAGATTAGAATAACCCAGGCAGGCAACATCCTTCTCCTCTAATAGCCATTTAAATTCACTTATTTGCTGGGAAGCTAGAAGCTGTCCAGAACTATGTCCTCATCTGAAGTTCAGGCATGTTTGGTAAACTTAGATGGGGCCACCTGAAGTTAAGTTCTAGGAAGAAATACAGTGTCCTTGGGAGGAAATCTTCCGTGAGGAAGGAGAGGCAGACAGACTCACCAGGCCACAGGGTTTCTGAATAGAGGCATAGTGTGTCCAAGCACTTTGGCAAGTTCACAAGGGCTAGGAGGCGTAAGGAGCCGTGGTTACTCACGTTGAAAGAGAGGGCCCTCAAGCTAGTAAAAGCCCAATTTCACCAGACTTTACATGTGTCCATATGCTGCAAAGACTTGAGTGACATTCACTACATCAGAAGACCTAAATCTGTTCATGCTATTTGATCTGGTAATTCTGCTTCTAGAAACTTAGCCTTGGCCAGGTGCGGTGGCTCACGCCTGTAATCCTAGCACTCTGGGAGGCCAAGATGGGAAGATTGCTTGAGCTCAGGAGTTCGAGACCAGCCTGAGCAAGAGTGAGACCCTATCTCTACTAAAAATATAAAAATTAACCTGGCATGGTGGCATGTGCCTGTAGTTCTAGCTACTCGGGAGGCTGAGGCAGGAGGATCCCTTAAGCCCAGGAGTTAGAGGTTGCTGTGAGCTAGGCTGATGCCACGGCACTCTACCCAGGGCAATGGAGTGAGAGTCTGTCTCAAAAAAGAAAAAAGAAACTTAGTCTAAGAAAATAAATATTCACCCAAAGATCTTTGTGTAGAATAGTCATCATAGTATTTTTATAATAGCAAAATACTGAACAACCTAAAGGTTCAAGAATTGGGGAAGGTCTACATAATTTATGACATCTTCATTAAAAATTATGTTTCTAAAAAGATGTTGAAAAATGCTAAAAATTAACTAAGGAAAAAACTAACACAAGAACTTAATGTATGTTATGATCTTAATTTCATTTAAAAAAGAAAAACTATAGAAGAAAGACTGGAAGTTTACATCCCCAAATTTTTTACAATAATTAACTCGAGATGTGGGATTTTACTTTTCATTCTTTTAAGGGATGATTTATTTTTCATTTTTTTATGTTTTACAATTGTTTCACCATGGATGTGAATTACTTTTTAAACCAATCACAAGTTATCATGAAGTTATGAGAACTCTATGCTAATGATTTGGAAATTCCTATTCACAACTGATATTTCAAAGCTTGTCACTTTAAGAGAAAGGAAAAGAATAGAATGAATAGTGGTGGGTATCATGTCCAGAGAGTAAATTCGCCACCAAGTTCTCCTCTGTTAATCAATCTGCAAGACAATACATAAGATGATTGCATTTCGAAGCAGCCTCTTTCAAAAGCTATATCTCTTTGTAAGCACTTGGTACATTTCTCTACCATTTAAAAGAGATGATTAGTTCCATGCTGAATATCTCATTTGTTGCCAAGTTTTCCTCTGAATTGGGATATTCAGTTTTAATGCAAAATTGAAGCATCATTTCTCTCTAATCTTTCATTTGTCTTCTTTCATGTAAATAGGGGGTTTAAGCATAGCTTTTTCTTCACTTAATGAATCTGAAACTAAACTTTCAGGAAAAAAATGTAAAAGCTAAATTAGAATATATGTATCCTCCGTTTTTACATTTAATCCCACCTCATAAGAAGAACAAATGAAATGTTTAGGTCAAACTTAAGTGTAGTGTGGCAAGGAAGAAGAGCACAGTTGTTTGAACTTGGCAGTGGGCCTTCTCACCCCTGAGTCCTCCGCTCCCCTGGGGAGCAGGCCTGGCAGTCTCCATGGGGTGGCAGCCCAGACAGTGTGGGGTGAGTCCCGTTCCCTCCTGTCTGTCCTGAGACTGCCTTCCACTGAGCTGAGCCTGTGTTCCTCCAGCAGAGAGTAACCAAAGCGCGCCAAGCTTCGGAGCTTGCACGTGTCCTTTGGCCCTATTGTCTGTGAGCAAGATGTTCAAGTTCGGAAGCCTTCTCCATTCCCTTCACCTTCCTGGACGTCAAGACCGGATATGGATTCCTGATGACCCCTAAGGAGCTGGGCCCTCTCAGAACCAGGGCCTATTGAGAAACAGGAGGAACTCAGGGCCAACCCACAGTTCCTCGGAAACCTGGCACTGAA
>NW_012144300.1:3556091-3558362 GCF_000956105.1 Propithecus coquereli
GGTTTCAGAGGTCAGGAGTCCAAAATGAGTCTTGCTAAAATCAAAGTGTTAGCAGGACTGTTCCTTCTGAGGGCTCTAGGGGCAGAAGCCAGGTCTTTGCCTCTTGTACCTTCTAGAGGCTGCCTGCATTTCTTGCCTGTGGACTTATCCGCTCCAATCTCTGTTTCCATGGTCACATTGCCTTCTCTTCCCCCCATCTCCCGCCTCATGTTATAAAGGAGTCATGCGATTATATTGGGCCCATCCAGATAATCCAGGATAATCCCCATCTCGGTATCCTTGACTTAATCACATTGTCTAAGTCCCTTTTACCAGGTAAGGTAACGCACTCAACAGGTTCTGAGAATTCAGACACTGGCATTTGGTCCACCACAGGCAGGATGGAGGAGGAAGCTCAGTGAAATTTCTTCCCACACATCAAAGAATGGTGGAGTTGACTGCTGTGTACTGACTAGTTCTTGCCACTATGCATCTTGCAATCTCACCTACCACGGGTGCTGGCCTCCACCTGCTGCTGCCACACTGCTGTCCTCTTTACCTGGAAGGTGGCTTCAGCCTCCAGATCCTGTGTGACCATGGAAGCCTATTAGGCTGGAGCTGCCAAATAGTCTCGACCAAAAGTTGGCTAGCAGTCTACCTTAGAGATGGACTGCCAACCACCACCTTCCTCAGGCACTCAACCGGAGTATAAAGAATTTCCCAATTTTACATTGCAATATAATGATAATTTCTTAAATAGCTATCTTTTATGAGCATTTGTTATGTGTAATGAATGATGCTAAGTGGTTTACAGAAATTATCTCATTTAACCCTTGAAAATAACTTCTGTGGAAAATATTGTCTTTATTACCATATCCACAATGAGGAAACTGAAGCTTAGCAAAGTTAATCAATTTGCCCAATGTCATTGGCTAGCGAGAATAGTCGTTCAGACTTGAAACCAGCTTTGCCTTGTTTTAAGGCACTTATTGTCATCACAGGTCTGTTCTACTACCTAAGGCAGCTGGTTCCCCTTCTAGAGAGCTATTCAGTAGATGGCTACAGGCAATAAAGTGGAAAAGATAAGATCATGGGTCTTGGACTTTTGTCGTGTATAAATGTATAAAATTGGGTCAATTGCTTAATTCCAATGTGCCGCAGTTTCCCATCTGTAAATTGGAGATAAAAATATTACCCACTTCATAGAGTTATAATGAGGATTATGAGATAATATTTATAAAGGTTATATACCTGGCACACAGTAACTAACCAATTAATGTTAGCTATTTTACTGTTATTTAACTGAATAAGAGTTGTTATGTTGTTGAAAGTAAAGAATAGATAGATACATCTTCATGAGGACTGGAGCAGGGAGAGGTATTATTTGACACGGAAACGTCAAATGAGATGGGTGACAAGCAGCTTGGCGCACAGTGTAGGTCCAAATAAATGTTAACTCTGCTGCAAAGGGTATTCGAGTGTCATCACCACGGGGAAAGGACCTTTGTCTGTTAGTAAGTGTTGTCTCTCAGCTCTAAACTCTCTTGAAGGGACTCGTTGCTGTCACCGTCGGCAGCACCCACAGACAGCTCTCCATCCTGCCACCCGCGAGTGGGTTCTAGTCACAGGTGATTCCAATCTCCAGCTACTTTTCACTCTCCTGGAACCTAGTTTGGGGAGCTCTTGGCCTCTCCTCAGGGGTACACGTACTTGCTGTGCAGCGCCCTCTCCTCAGGGTCGAGTCCCAGCTCCAGGGGCTCCTCCTCCAAACTCCAGGGGTGCCAGCAGCAGTGAGACAGTGTCCTCTCCTCGGAGGCCTGTCATTCACGTGGGGCCTCCATGCAGGCTTTTAGATTCTGGTAACCCCAACCTCTCCCCTTCGTTCTCCCTGCCCTAGAGTTTCTAGTTCCCTCCTCCAGTGACCATCTCTGTGTTAATTCACCAGTGTTCCCTTTCCGCTTTTTCTGTCCTTCAGCAGCTATTTAATCAATGCCCTATAGTAAATTCTCTCTGTTAAGGTAACCAGTATGGATTCTGTTTCCTGACTAGACCCTGAATGATGATAAACATATACCCACACTTATGTACAAGCACTATACATGGACATTTTTATATACATACCTGTATGTGCCTTATATGTGCATATTCAAAGCACTTTCCTCAGTATGTTCCTGTCCCGACCCGCGGGGTAGTCAACGCGGACCCTGGAGGGGGGAGTGGGAATTGGGAGAGGCAGGAGACACAAGAAATGGAGACAAGACAGGAGTCTGATCAAGTCTCGTTTATTGGCAG
>NW_012144300.1:3558412-3560004 GCF_000956105.1 Propithecus coquereli
AAAAATGCAAATCAAAACCACACTGCAATATCATCTCACCCCAGTTAAAATGGCTTGTACCAAAATGATAATAACAGATGCTGGTGAGAATGTGGACAAAGGGGAACCCTCATACGCTGTTGGTGGGAATGTAAATTAGTGTAGCCACCAGGGAGAACCCGTACATAGGTTCCTCAAAAAACTAAAAATAGATCTACCATATGATCCAGCAATCCCGCTGCTGGGTATATATCCAAAGGAAAGGAAATCAATATATCAAAGAGATATCTGCACTCCTATGTTTATTGCAGCACTATTCACAATAGCCAAGATATGAAATCAACATAAGTACCCATCAATGGATGAATGGATAAAGAAAATGTGGTACACCACACAATGGAATATTATTCAGCCATAAAAAAGAATGAAATCCTGTCATTTGCAACAACATGAATAGAATTAGAGGCCATAATGTTAAGTGAAATAAGCCAAACACAGAAAGACAAATATCACATGTTCTCACTCTTATATGGGAGCTAAAGTGGATCTTTTGAAGATAGAGCTAGGTTGGTGGTTATCAGAGGCTGGGAAGGGGAGCGGGGAGGAGAGAGTAAGAAGGGAAAAAAGAGAATATAAATATATTTATTACCACTGAACTGTATACTTAAAAATGGTAAAGATGGTAAATTATATTTTTTTATCTCAATAAAAAACATTTTGAAAAAAACAATATACACTCATCCAGTGGCATGCTGGAGCTGGTTTGTACTCACTAAGAAAAGCCAGTTCTTAAATTTTCAGGAATTTTGCTAGTCAGTTGAAATCAGTCATGGCAGAAATATTTACACCAAGGAAATTGGCAACCATTATAAATAAGTCAGGGCTGATTCATTAGCTCACCACTGTACCCACTACTTCCTCCTGGACGTGAGTTGTCTGCGCCACATTCCCTATACATGTTCCTCCCACCAACTCATTGCCTGTGATTGAGACCTCACCCAGGTAAGTCCTTCCCTAGGACTGTAGTCTCCGGATACATGTTCCCCAGTGTGGGAGGGGGGGCCCTGATCTCACACTATCCACTAGAATAACACAAACCCTGGGCATCCTGAGGAGACTGTTTACTATCAAGTTCCCGTATATCTGAGACAGCTCCTGTCAAAATAAAGGCAATAGACCATTTCACACATTAATTATCTCAGACTGCAACCCTAATGGGAAGATTTGAGAGGTTCTCCTGTCGAATAAACAAGCCCTGTCAATGTGCTATATAAAAGATTCTGAAAAGACGTGAGCCCAAATGACAATCTCCCAGTTATATTTTAATTGAGATGATGGCGTGTGACAGAATGAATTCCATCCATGACTTTCCATTGGCTTCCGTGTGACCTTTTCCCCCATTTCTTGACAGATGCATCTTGCTGAACATCTTGTGGAAAATGTAAAAAAAATCCCTTTTTTTCTGTCATGCTGAAATTTGAATCTCATGAATTTATTTTCCTTAAAATAACAGTTGCTGCATATTCTGATCACTTCTTGCTTCAATTATATTTGGTCTGAACCCTCCTCTTCTAAATAGCTTCATGCATTTTCTCTCTCCTTCCCATCCTTCT
>NW_012144300.1:3560054-3562670 GCF_000956105.1 Propithecus coquereli
CCCCTAAGGAGCTGGGCCCTCTCAGAACCAGGGCCTATTGAGAAACAGGAGGAACTCAGGGCCAACCCACAGTTCCTCGGAAACCTGGCACTGAATTCCCACTGTGTCATCTCTTATCTCAGCCACATCTGTTGTCCTCCCTTCTTCCTCTCTCCCTACTGTCTCACCAACCTTCTCCTCCTGCTTTCTTTGGCCTTCCACATTACCACGGCCAAGCCCGTGTCACTTCTGTCCCATTCTCACACTCTTTCTCACAGTCTCTCGTTCTCTCTCACACACACGTTCTCTCACACTCTCTCTCACACATATTCTCTCTCACACTTTCTCTCTCTCTCACACTCTCTCACTCTCACACACACATTCTCACACTCTCACTCTCACACTCTCTCACTCTCACACTTTCTCTCTCTCTCATTCTCTCCCTCTCCTTTCACACAAGGACACGCAGCACACACACGTACACACACTCACCGTGTTTCTGAAAGAATTGTTAGATGACACACTATCAGGTGAACACGATTTGCTTTAAAACTACTTGATGATCTCAGTGGCTGCCTTCCAGTTCTGGTTCTCATCTTTTTAAGTATAAAGTTCCCTTTCTTCAAACACCAATGGAGTGTCCACAGGACAATAGCTGTGCTGTGAGCATCCAGGGCACACACAGGGACTTCCAGAATCTTTCCAATACCCCCACGCCCCATCTCTTCCCAGCAGGGCTGGGAGCTGCGCCGCAGGTCAGGACGATGCCATTCCATCTCAGCTCCGTACGGAGTCAAGCGGAGCACCAGACTCCAGACGCCCAAGGACTGTGGACGATCCTGTGGTGTCGATTTGATCAACCACAGAGAGTGCCCGAGGCTAATCGCATTATCAAATTACCAGCTCAGCTCCTCAAGGCCCCAGTAGCGGATGTTTATCTGTGTCGCTCTGATCACTCTTTCGCTTCAGTAGCAATTCCCTTACAGGAGCCTCCTTTCTCTCCTTCCATTGGGAAAGAGGACTGCATGACTAAAGCCTCACATGGTGGTCATTGTGTAACCTTGGCTTAGGGGACCACAGGTATCCGTGACCAGTCAGGCTCCCTGCTCTCATGTACCTGAAACCCCCTGCCACAGTCCAGCTCCTTCCTGGCCTAAAACTCTGCACTGAATCCCACTCTTTCCAGCTGTGCTCCTGACCCTCAGCCTCATTCTTGCCAGCCCTCCTCCTTTATGGCCGCATCCAGCTCCCTAAACCCCAATCTATGGGGTCCATGACTATGCTGCAAATGGACTCAGTGCCCAGAACCTTAGCGGGGCTGCTGCCTGACTTCACCTGTCACCCATGGCCTCTCACGCTGTCCCCAGGCCAAACCCAGGGAATTAGAGCTCTGGGATTGTGACAACCTCTAGAATCTAGTCTACCTTTGACACAATCTCAAGACATATCCCCTGAGGAGAGAAAATCCAGTGGCTGGGTTAGTTTGTCCAACCTCTCCCCCTACCCTCTTTCTCCCCCACTCTTCACCCCTACTCATCCTCCCCACTCCCACCTCCTTTGATGGGTGGGATGCAGCAGAAGGGAGCTACTCAAGTCAGAAACACCTGGATTCCCATCCCAGCATTTGCTACTCACTAGCAATACACAGTCAGACAGGTATGCCCTTCTCTGCCTCACCTGCCATACCTAAGAAATGGAAATAACAACGTCTGTTTTGCAAGGTTCTCTGGAGGGTTAAGGCCAGGTGCAGTGGCTCACGCCTGTAATCCTAGCACTCTGGAAGGCCGAGGCAGGAGGATTGCTTGAGGTCGGGAGGTCGAGGATTAAAAGCAATGTATGTAAATATAATGTTTGGCACACAGTAGATCATCAAAAAATGGTCACCACTATTATTATTCAGTCTCAGCATATACTCCCCTAGAGACTCTGATTATATATATCCAGATGAAAGAAACTGGTAACAACCACAGCACACTCCTGAGTATTATTGTAAAATTGGTAAATTATGGGTCAGTTTCCCAGACAAACGTAGGCTTTAGACCTGCCTGTAGTTCATTCCTGTAATTTCTCAATTTGGACTTTGGCCTGTCATGAAACCCCCTAATGCCTGCCTTTAACAACATATGCTCACACACAAAAATGGAAAGATATTCTATGCTCATGGATTGGAAGAATTAATATTGTTAAAATGTCAATACCACCCAAAGCAATTTACAGATTCAATGCAATCTCTATCAAAATACCAATGACATTCTTCATAGCAATGGAAAAAATAATCCTAAAATATATATGCAGCCAAAGCAATCCTGAGCAAAAAGAACAAAGCTGGGGCCTGGAGGAGTGGCTTACACCTGTACTCTCAGCACTTTGAGAGGCTGAGGTGGGAGGAATGCTTGAGGCCAAGAGTTTGAGACCAGCCTGGGCTACATACCGAGACCCCACCTCTAAAAAAAATTTAAAAATTTAGCCCAGCATAGTGTTGTACACCTGTAGTCCCAGCTACTTGGGAGGCTGAGGCAAGGAGGATCACTTGAGCCCAGGAATTCAAGGGTGCAGTGAGTTATGATCATGCCACTGTACTCCAACCTGGGCCACAGAGAAAGACACTGTCTCCAGAAAGAAAGAAAAAAAAATATA
>NW_012144300.1:3572299-3602686 GCF_000956105.1 Propithecus coquereli
AATTGGAGATAAAAATATTACCCACTTCATAGAGTTATAATGAGGATTATGAGATAATATTTATAAAGGTTATATACCTGGCACACAGTAACTAATCAATTAATGTTAGCTATTTTACTGTTATTTAACTGAATAAGAGTTGTTATGTTGTTGAAAGTAAAGAATAGATAGATACATCTTCGTGAGGACTGGAGCGGGGAGAGGTATTATTTGACACAGAAACATCAAATGAGATGGGTGACAAGCAGCTTGGCGCACAATGTAGGTCCAAATAAATGTTAACTCTGCTGCAAAGGGTATTCAAGTGTCATCACCATGGGAAAAGGACCTTTGTTAGTAAGTGTTGTCTCTCAGCTCTAAACTCTCTTGAAGGGACTCGTTGCCGTCACCGTTGGCAGCACCCACAGACAGCTCTCCATCCTGCCACCCGCGAGTGGGTTTTAGTAACAGGTGATTCCAATCTCCAGCTACTTTTCACTCTCCTGGAACCTGGTTTGGGGAGCTCTCGGCCTCTCCTCAGGGGTACATGTACTTGCTGTGCAACGCCCTCTCCTCAGGGTTGAGTCCCAGCTCCAGGGGCTCCTCCTCCAAACTCCAGGGGTGCCAGCAGCAATGAGACAGTGTCCTCTCCTTGGAGGTCTGTCATTCACATGGGGCCTCCATGCAGGCTTTTAGATTCTGATAACCCCAACCTCTCCCCTTCGTTCTCCCTGCCCTAGAGTTTCTAGTTCCCTCCTCCAGTGACCATCTCTGTGTTAATTCACCAATGTTCCCTTTTCGCTTTTTCTGTCCTTCAGCAACTATTTAATCACTGCCCTATAGTAAATTCTCTCTGTTAAGGTAACCAGTATGGATTCTGTTTCCTGACTAGACCCTGAATGATGATAAACATATACCCACATTTATGTACAAGCACTATACATGGACATTTTTATATACATACCTGTATGTGCCTTATATGTGCATATTCAAAGCACTTTCCTCAGTATGTTCCAGCCCTGCATCAGCTCCACTAGGCTTCATTAATGCTCTATCCTTTCCAGATCTAAAATATTATCAGAAAGAACAAACTTACAGAGTTCTAGATGCAACATCTTTTCCCTTGTATAAATAAAAGCATCTATTCCATGCTTTCTATAGTCAAAAACTTACAGGACAACTCTTTTCCCCATTAGGCATTTGTGTTGGTAACATTTGTTAATGACTTACTGGCTCAACTGGGAAATTTTAAACAATTAGATGATGTAAAAACCGCCTGTTGAAACTTTCACCACTGCCTTTATTTATTCAGCATACGTAACTTTCCACTCAGCACTGGGTATTCTCCTGGGTGCTTCAGATACAAAAAAGGACAAGACAGACAAAGTCACAGCCCTCCTGGGGAGGGATGGGGAAATGAGGGGTGGGAAATGGTGCATACAGAGACCCGGGACAGGGAAGACAGCCTGGATGTGAGGGTTCTGGAATCCGACCATCTGGGTTCAAATCCTGCCTCCACTACTTACCGCCAAATGACCTTGGGAAAGTTTCTAAACTTTTCCTGTGCTTCCTGTTTCCTCTTTTTACAAAAAGGGGTATAATAAGTACCTTTTTCAAAGGATTACTAAGACAGTTAAAGAAGAAAATAAGCAGTTCTTGGCACAGTGTAGGCACTTGGTAGGTGCTGGTTCTTGTTACTCTCAACGTCATCAATAGAGATGTGCTTGGAGGGCTCATTTGCCCTGACACATGTGACTCATTAATCTGCCAGGGGGCCCAGAAAGGCTGACGGTCAGATCCCTGTGTCGCCATTCCCCAACTGTGTCATCTTGAAAAGTTATGTAGCATCTCTTAGCTCCCATTTCTTCTTCATATGTAAAAGGATGACAACGGTGCCTGCCTCACAGAGCCGAGGCTTACGTAAATGTGCCCAGTGTATACACAGCCACTAGTACCTAGGAGGTACTTAATTAATAGCACTCACTCCTCCAAAAAATACTTCTGGGTCCCTACGATGTGCCAGGTGCTGTTCTCGTGGTGAGGTACAGTCATGGACATGACAAAGTTCCTGCCCTCAAAGAGCTTACATTCTCAGGAGGAGGTAGACGAGAAATAAGGGCCAAGTCAATGTACACAATTCCATAAAGAAAAATAAAGCAGGGTAAAGGGGTAGGGAGCTCATGGTGGTGATGAGTAAGGTGGTCAGGGAAGTTCTTCCTGGGGAGGTGACATCTGAGCAGAGACCTGAAAGAAGAGAAAAAAATAGGCTGTACAAAGATTTGGGAAGGATAATTCCAGTTAGAGGAGAAAGCAAGTGCAAAATCTCTGGGATGAGAATGAGAAAAGGATGTTCAAGGAGCAGAAAAAACAATGTGGCCAGAGCGGAGTGAGTGAGTCAAAGGGAAAGGAAGCTGAAACAGAAGGGCTGGGCCGGCCGGATCAGGTAGGGCTGATAGATGCGGTTAGGGTGTTGGATTTTAGAGTGATTATCAGGGGAGCCATTGGAGAGCTGAGGTCAGAGGAAGCAACATAATCTGATTTCTTTCTTTCTTTTTATTTTAAAGATTATTCCAACTACTCTGTGCACAACTGTCTGCCTGTAAGGAGAGAGAATGGAAACCGGAGTCCACAGGAGGCTGCCATATTTGAAGCAAGAGGAGCTGGTGGCTTCAGGTGGGAGCACGGCGATGGGAGATGACAGGAGACTGAATTAGGATGTGTTTCCAAGGTAGACCTAGAAGAATCTGCTGATGGATTGGCCAGGAGGCTTCAAAGATAAAAAGCAGCCCCATTTCCTGCAAAGCAGCAGATAGAGAGGAGCATGTGGGGGCAGAGGAAGCAGCAAAGGTAGCTGGAGTTCATGGTCTTGAGAAGCGAGATGCGTGTCACACACCCGAGTAGGAATGGTGCACGGGCAGTCAGATACACATGTCTGGTGCTGCCTCTGCCCCTCTCTGCTTCCCTTCCACCATTACAAGGTTATTTATGGGAGTCAGACATTGATCTGAATAGAGGCATTAAATCACCATTGGCTCGTTTGGTGTGAATTTAGTTAATTATCCTACTGTAGTTTGCTGAGGGAATGAGAATTTTTATGGTGCCTCGGAGCTCCCACTTAGCCCTGGAGAGAGGTGGGAGTGTCCACAGTGGCAGACGGGGCACAGAAAGGGGAGGCATCTCTCCATCTCTCATGGGGCAGGGCTGGCCCCGTGTGCATAACCTGTGCTGCGTTCGAATTGCACACAAGACTTATGAATCACACTGAGAGCCTCCTTCAGGTCCTTTACTTCCCCCTATCAATTACTAGCCAGGCCAGACACAGTCTGAATTTAAACCAAATCACCATCGCTTTTTCCACCCACCACCCATGGAAATCCTCATCAACATCGCTATGGGCAACTGCTCTTGCCTCCATCCTTCCTTCCAGGGAAGGAGACAAAGCAACACCCACATCTTGAAAATGAGGTTTCCATTTGGCTTTCTTCTCTCCACGTGAGCCAGGCTGCGCTGTGAACCCCATCCCTGCCTCTCAGACGCGGCCTCTGCAGAGCAGGAGACGGGCAGTAGCTCCCCGCCTCCCCTCAGTCTCGCGCCCGGGCTCAGTGCTAAGCAGCATTCTTTATCATCTTAATTGCATCTTGCATGCCCACCTTTCTGCTCCAGGAGCTCTGAGTATTAATCACCTCCGAGTCACTTTGGGTAATGCTGACTGCTTTATCTTTTGTTCTGTCACCAGCGTGGGGATGCGGGAGGGCACAGCAGGCAAATGGCTTCCTCTTCGATCCCAACCTTTCTGAAATCCTCATGGAAAGCTTCTGGTGCTTTCCTCTGGAGAGCCATTCCTCACTCCGGTGGATTTCCTCCAAGGCCGAATTTGTCAATGTTCCTTGTAAAATTACCAACCATTTGATGCTGTATTAACCCTTTGCAAGCACCCTCCACAGAGGAGAAAGAGCATAACAGAGAGCAGTAGCTTCAAAGGACCCGCAGTGTCAGCATCTCCCGGGCCTCGTGCAAACACAAATTCTCTGGTCCCACCCAAACCAACTGGATAATCAGAATTGCTGGGGGTGGCGCCCAGCAATCTCTGGTTTATCAAGCTCTCCAGGTGCTTCTAACATGCTCAAATGTGAGCACCACCGAGAAAACACTCTGGATAGGAAATGGGAGTGCTAACCACTCCAGTGATTAGAAAACTCCGTGCCTCTAGTTGGGCCGTCCACCTTGCAGCACCTAGATCCACGCTCGAAATCAAGGAGGTCTGACTTGATCATCTCTACGAACCCTTTCAGATCCAAAATTCTAAAGGAGGACGGCAGAGGGGCCATAGCATGAAATGATTATCATGATCACTATTAATATTTCCTGAGCACTTCCTACGAGTCTGCCTCCTGGACAAGCATCTTATTGCCTTTGAGATATACATATCTTTGAAGGTGGGCAAATATAGAGTTGTTCTGGTCCCCCTGTAAGACTAAGCTCAGGCTTTCCTGACGCACCCTTCCTGGTGGAGTTAGGTGCATGCTCTGGGCTGTGCTGCCTCCCAAGTTCATCACTGTCCCCACACTCAGCCCTGGATGTTGAGACTATCCGCCTTTGTCCTGTTCTCTCCCACTACCTGTGAGCTCTTGGAGGGGAGGGGACACATTTGTCTCCCAGCATCCAGCCAAATGTCTAGTGCTTAAGTAACTCGAGGATAAATAGATATGATTGTATCAATAATCCTCACTCTGTGCTCAGAAATTCCACAGGCATGGACAGGGTTATGTCCTTGGAGTCCCTTCAGTTCTTACCTCCTCCTCCCTGCACATCCCAACCACCCCGTACTTATTGTTCTACCTCTTTCCCACGAAACTCTACATGGTGGCTGTTATATCACTTAACCAGCAGTCCCCAACCTTTTTGGCACCAGGGACTGTTTTCATGGAAGACAGTTTTTCCACGGACCAAGGATGGGCGGGGTTGGGGGGGAATGGTTTCAGGATGATTCAAGCACGTTGCATTTATTGTGCACTTTATTTCTATTGTTATTACATTGTAATATATAATGAAATAATTACACAACTCACCATAGGTTGGGGACCCCTGACTTAAGCCACATCCCTCAGCAGAGTCCACACTCCGCATCTCTTAGCTCTGCCTTTGCTTCATCAGAGAAAGAATTAACTAGTCATTTCCTTTTATAAATTTGTATTTTCAAATGTCCCCTGATAGATGTATTTTGCCCATTCATTTAATGTGTGGTGCACATTGTCTAAGTGGAAAGTATAATGAAACTATTTGCATCAAAATTTGCCTGTATCTCCCCTCCTCCAACAGCAACGGCTCTCCTCCCTCTCAGACGGCCCCATAGTAAATGGGTTGGAAAGTTCAGCCCTAGGTCTCCTTGATGAATTGAAGTTAGCATTACCATAATTCACCCACAAAACAAACATTGTGTGAGGCCTTTATTACAATTCCGAGACTAACCTCACAGACCAAGCAGTGTAGTGACCAAAGACGGCTGAGGAGGAAGCCTGAGCATGTGATGTGCCAGTAACGGCTGAGCTACTGCGCCCGGACACCACTCACGCTCGCTGGTATGTGTTTAGGAACTTTGTTGAAGAGGCTGCTGCAGGCAGAATGTTAAGAGGGTGCCCAAGATTGCCACGGGCCCTGGTGTACACACACTTCCTCCCGTAGATCAAACATGAATCCAGGTGCTGCTGGGAAGAGATTTTTCCAATATAATTAAGGTCCCAGGTCACTTGACCTCAAGACAGGGAGATTGCCCTTGGGGGGCCTGACCTAATCAGGGGAACCCTGGAGAGCCAGGACTCTTCTTAGCAAAAGATTGAACTGTGAGGGGCAGTCCCAACTTCTGGCTTTCAAGATGAAGGAAGCCACAGGCAAGGAATGGAAGTGGCCTCCGGCTGACAGCCAAGAAGGAAACAGGACCTCAATCCTACAACCATAAGGAACTCAATTCTGCCAACAACTGGAATGAGCTCTGAAGATGGATTTGCTTAGTCTCCTGATGAGACCATAGTGTGGTAAACACTTTGATGTCAGCCTTGTAAAACTCAGAACAGAGGACCCAGACATGCTGAGCCCAAACCTCTGACCTACAGAACTGTAAATTAATCAGTAGGTATTGTTTTAAGCTGCTAAATGTGTGGTGATTTGACAGCAATAAGAAACACACATAGAAGCCAAGCACAGTGACTCACACCTATAATCCTAGCACTTTGGAAGGCCGAGGTGGGAGGATTGCTTGAGGCCAGGAGTTCAAGACCAGCCTGAGCAAGAGCAAGACCCCATTTGTACTAAAAATAGAAAAATTAGCCAGGTGCAGTGGTGCATGCCTATAGTCCCGGGCACTCGGGAGACTGAGGCAGGAGGATTGCTTGAGCCCAAGGCTTTGAGGTTGCTGTGAGCTATGATGACACCACTGCACTCTAGCCTGACCTTGTCTCAAAAGAAAAAAGAAAAGAAAAGAGAACACAGAAGCCTAGAGGTAACCTCCCCCACCTTTATCCTGAAAGGTAAGTCTTCCTTACCACATATATGCCCTATGTACTCCACCCTGACCCCTCAGCCAGTCTTCACTCTGACAGAGAAGGTTCCAGAAATATAACAGCAACCCCATGGTAAAAGAAGGCAGACACAGGTGTGAGGATGGGAAAAGGCCAGCTGTTCTGTGACAGACTGTGCCACCCCTGCATTCCCTGCCTTGCCCCTGAGTGTGGATATCATGTGCTTTTTGCAAACAATCCATTCCTCTTATGCCTATGATCATCTAAAACATAACCTCTCGCCCTCACTCCAGAGCCATTCTGTACTCAGCGACTGACGTATCAGAGATAGTGCCAACCGCTGTGTGACTTCCACAACCCTCAAGCTGTCTGCTTTGTTTTATTGGCTGTGATCGATGGCCTGGCCTTGCTACACCACAAAACCAAGACAGGCCCTATTCTTCAAATTCCTCCACGCACGCGCCCATGGAGAGGGAGAGTCATTTATGGTCTCTCCTGCTGGACTCTCTGTAAATTACAAGGCTTTCGAGTTTATAGGCTAAATGCTCTGCGGGAATATCCAGCTCGAGGCTGAGGAATTTCCCTGCAGGGGCGATGACAGAGAAAGTGAGGGCAGTGCCTTTTTTTTTTTTTTTTTTTTTTGAGGTCTAGGGCTAAGCAGTTAACATTGAATATAATACATCACCATGAATCACCGGAGGAGGCTCTCCCACGGTACTCATTATCTTGTTAAAATGAACACAACTGTTCTGGCTGATCTAAACGTAGAATGATGACAATAACAATAATAATAAATCTTATATCCATTTATTACTTTTTTTCCTGCAATAGTTCAGCTTGTCCTCACCTGAGTCTGTAGAACAGGGATGAGAACTTGCAATTAAAAGGGAAACCTACCTCCCCAGCCTAAGCAATCCCGCCCTCTCAGCTCAGGATGGTTCCCACCTGGGATTGCTCTGTCCTGCTAGCTCAGGGAAAGCAGGAAGGGATGCGTGGTCTCTCCTGTACACCCCAGCCCAGCGACTGGCCTCTTTTACCTTCCTTTGAGAGGCAAGATAGCCTAGTAAACGTTCCCAGACTTTGCTGCCCATTGGCACCAGCTGGGGATCTCAAACAATACTGATGTCCACTCCCACCCCAGACATTCTGATTTAATTGATCCTGGGTGTAACCTGGGTGTGGAGAGTTTTCAGAGCTCCCCAGGTAATGTGCAGTCAAGTTTGGGACCCACTGGCCTAGTACTTAAGACAGGCTTCATGTCAAGGCATTATCACAGACAGCCAGACAAGCTTGAGCAAGTCACTTATTCTTTCTACACCTCGGTTTCCTCCTATGTCCAATGGAGATAATAATGGTACCTACCTCATCGGTATCATTAAATGAAATAATGCATGCCAACGGTTTCTCTCAGGGCCTAGGACATGTAAGCATTACGTGTTAATTATTGATATTCTAATTATTGTTGTAATTATTTCTCTTGGCCTCTCTGGAGATCGTGGAGCCAAAGAATCTTATGTTGCCAAGGATACGAGGGGCCATCTACATTCAGGAATCACTTTCCTAAAATGCCCAGCAGTTGACCGTCCACTTCTGGCTCACTAGTGCTTCCTGTGCCCCATCAAAATCATTGAGATATTTAGATCCCACAGAGACCCTCCGAAAGCATGGTGTGGGGGGATTTGGGGTTCAAACTCGACAAAGTAGTGTCGGTAAAGCTTTATTCGGCAAGCATTTGTTGAACATGGTCTCCAAGCCAAGTACTGCACTGGGGACACTAAGCAGAAAGACAAGCTCACAGTCCACTTAGCACGAACAGCCAGCTCTCAGTCGCTCTACAGCCAGTTAAAGCTGAGAAGCCCATGGTCAATTTGTAAATTGGTTCTCTTGCTGGGGTCTTTCTGGTGCTCAGACTCCCTCAGGGCGGCGGTAGCCCCCTTCTTTAACCCTGAGGCCTCTCCCTGCCCTGCCCCTGTCCCTCCTTTCTCTGATCAGCTGTGCCGGTGCCACACTCCAGCTCTCGTGCCTTTTCCAGTGTCACTTCTCTGCCTCTCCTCCATGTGGGATATTATCTTTCCAGACAACTCGTTAACCGTGACCACATGTCTTAGTTCATTTTGTGCTGCTATAACAGAACACCACAGACTGGGTAACTTATAAAGAACAAGGATTTATTTCCCACAGATCCGGAGCCAGGAAGTACAAGATCAAGACGCCAGCAGGTTCAGTCGTCTGGTGAGGGCTGCTTGCTCCGGAGGGGAGGCTCGCCGCACCTCACAGGGCAGAAGGACGAGGGGACTGAATGCTGCACGCAGCCTCTATTATAACGGCCTGAATCCCATTCACCAGGGAGGAGTCCTCATGGCCTGATCACCTCTTAAAGGCCCCACCTTTTAATGCTATCACATTGGCAACACCTCAATTTTGGAAGGAACACGTTCAAATCACAGCACCGCTTAATACATAACTGCTCTTTAAAAATAACTCATATGAATGCTTGTCTAGGGGTTTATTCCCTTATAAATCAACAATCGACATTGGAGTAGAGTTCAGTATCATCCTACCATTCTATTTTTCTGTTCCCCTTCCTCCAAAAAATTTCACAAAGCAGTTGTCTGTACTTGTGTCTCTACTTCTTCATATTCTCTTCCAAGCCCTCTATAATCAAGCTTCCACTGCAGCCACACCACTGAAATCACACTGAGCAATACTACCTCCCTCAATACTGGGGGGTATTGCAGTGCTTTCTGACACTAATCACATGGAGTTCACACCGGACTCCACTTGTTAAGGGCTCAATCCTTGACAAGACTGCCCTTACTTCAAACACTAACCACAAGTTTGGGAGTCCCCAGGCCATCTGCACTTCTGACCAATTGGCTACAAATTTGGGGATTCCCATGACCCTGAAGTTTGGTAATCCTGATTCACGAAATTCCAGAAAGTGCTATATTTGTGATTATAGGTTTAGTATAAAGGCTACAAATCAGGGAGAGTCAAATGAAGAGACACATAAGGTGAGATCTGGCAGGATCCCGAACACAAGCTTCCATCCCTATGGTAGAATCAGGCAGGGTGCACCACCCTCCAAACACACTGATGTGTTCACCAACTAGGAAGCTTCTCCAAGCTTTAGTGTCCAGAAGGTTTACTGGGATTTCACTACATAGGAATGATTGCATCAGCCATTGGCTACGTGACTGAAATCCATTTCCAGCCCCTCTCCACACCACAAGGTCTGGAGATCAGGTTGATATCATGTGGCTCAAAGCACAGACCCATTAATCACATGGTTGGTTTTTCTGGAACAATCAGCCCCCATCCTGAGGCATCTCACTAGCGTAAACTATCTAGGGCCCCACCCTAAATAAAGAAGACACTCCTATTGCTTAGGAAATTCCAAGAATTTAGAATCTTTCCCCCAGGAATAAAGACGAAGACCATACAAATTCTTCCCATTCTGCAGAGCCAAAGACCAGTGTCTTACCTCTCAACACCATTCGACACAGTGGATCATTTCCTCTGTCTTGAAAGTTTCCTCACTGAGCTCTCTGACTGTCCTCCTGCCACACTGGCTGTGCCTTCTCCTTTGTTGGATTCTTCTCTAAGCATCTTCCTGGACTTTCAATCTCAGGTGCCCAGACCTCTTCTCTATCTGTTCTTTCACCCAGTCCCATGCCTTTAATTTTAAAAAGTACATAGATGACCCCAAGCTTTTATCATCAACCCAATCACTCCCATGAGCACCAGACCTATGTCTCCAATCCCTACTCCACTTGGATATCTGATGAGCCTCAAGCTTAACACATCTATCTATTAGTGGAAAATGCGTCTTCCCCATTCCTGGTGTTCTCCTGTGCAAGGAGTTCAGCTAGTAGAACTCCAGGCCTCTCTCTGCCCTCACCTCCTTCCACAGCCTAAGGTGTTCTGATTAGTAAATGTTTGGGCATGCTCACTTGGAAACAAAGAAAGCACATTCTCTTCTGTGCTCCAAGATTCACCAGGGAGACTGACCTAGGTAGGCAACACTGCCTGGAGCTGTTGCCCGGCCACCCAAGAGCCAGACTTGAGGGCAAGTGTTGGTGAAGGAAAGGTGGTTTATTCAAGCGCTGGCAACCTGAGGACATGGTGGCGGACTATTATCTCAAAGACCATCTCATCTCCTCTGCTTACTGAGCAACTTACAAAGGGAAGGGGTAAAAGGAGTTGGTGGCAGAAAGCAAGTTTTGTGCAAGTCACTAGGACTTGCTCGGTCTTCTGGTGGATCCTATTATAAGCAGTCTATGGTTGGCCTATTCAGGACCCTCGATCTGTTTTTCCTCAAGGTCGTTTTCTAGCTCTAGAATTTCTTTTTGGTTCATTTTTATGTTTCCTATCTCTTTATTGCTATAATTCAAATAATTCTCAATTATTCTCTCAAGGTTGTTTCTAATCGTGTGCCTCGCAACTATATAAGCAAGCAGCAGGTTAATTCTAAACTGTTAAGACAGAACAAACTGAAAGCATACTGGAAGTGAAATGGCTTCCCTTTAGCTAGCCTAGCGTGATAGTCTGAAGGGCCCTTGGGGTGTGCTACAAGGCTGGGTGGTGAGTCTGCCTAATTCCGGAGTTCAGTTAGGGGATCATTTGCTCTCACTCTAAGCCACAACCTCCAGTTGTCTTCTATTGGCAGTGAAGTGATATTCTGGCCTCCATCTCTAGTCTTTATTTCTCAACCAGAGAAGAGAGGTGCCACTTATGAGGGGGCTCCCACCAGTGTCCTGAGCAGAACGCTTGACTTCCATCCCTAAACATGATCCTCCCATCCATCTAAGCAAATGACAATCCATTCCTTTCAGTTGCTCAGATCCATTACTGACTTCTCTCTCCCTCACGCCCCTCCCCAAATATCCTGAATCTGGCTACTTTTCACCACCCCCATGTCTATCAGGCTATTCCAAGCTACATCATCTCTCAGCTGTACTATTGAAGTAGCCTCCTGATTGGTCTCCCTACTCCCAAGCTCCTCTGCCCATGGGTCTGTCTGTCCCCAGCAACTAGAGTGACTGATCTTCAGAGACGGAGTTCAGACCATGTCACTGCCCTGCAGCTTCCCATCATACTCAGAACCCCAAGTCCTTACATGAGACCTGGCCCAGCCTCTCCCTCCATTCTCATCTTCCACCACTCTGTCCTGTGCTCTCCCCTGTTAGGCCACATTGCAGGCTCCACCTCAAGGTTCCCTATGCTTGAAGCCCTCCTGCCCAGACATCAGCGTGTCTCACTTTCTCACACCCCTCAAGTCTCAGCCCAAAAGCCGCATCTCAGCTTGCGGAGATTCCTTTCTAAAAAGCTGTCACCATTCCAAGCACCCCTCTGTGCTCTTACCCTTATCACCACTTGTTTATTCTATATTTACCCATTTTTATTTATGTTTGTCTCTAGTAGGGGATGTATTAGTCTGCTTGTGTTACTGAAACCTCAGCAGTGTCCCCGAGGTCACATCAGAAGAACAAGGACAAGTAGTTTGAGGAGAACAAAAGGGGAGTTTATCAATTTGCCAGCAAATGAGGAGGATGGCAGACTCACATCTTAAAGTACCACAGTCCTATCTATAAGCAGAAATACAGAGCTTTTAAAAGGAATTAGCAGCTTGGGGCTATGGTTGTTTAACTATAGTTGATGGTTCTGATCCACTGGACCCATCTCTGGAGAAGACAATCTCCTGGCCTCTGCCCAGGAGCCATCTCCCGTGGTACAAAGAAGAAAGGCCACTCCCCTATCCCTCTGAGACTGGCCCTGGGCAGGGATGCAGGGTTTAATTCCCAAAAGAGTATGTGTGTGTTGGAGGCAATATTAAAAAGACAATGCCTAAAACATTTTACCCCTTTTCCAGGCTGTTCCCTCTGTTAACCTTGGGCTGCCATAACAAAATACCATAGACTGGCGGGACTTAAACAACAGACATTTATTTTCTCACAGGCTGGAGGTCCATGATCAAGGTGCTATCTGGCTTGGTTCTGGTGAGGGCTGTCTTCCTGGCTGGTAGACAGATGCCTCTTGCTTTGTCTTCATGTGGCCTTTCCTCTGTACATGTGGAGAGAGAGAGAGAGAGAGAGAGACCACTTCAGCAGATTAGGGCCCTACCCTTATGACCTTACTTAACCTTTCTTATCTCCCAAAGGCCCCAACTCCAAATATAGGCTATGGGAGAGGGTATAGAATTTGGGGGGTTGGGGACAAGATTCAGTTGATAACAGGGAGTAAGCTCCTTTTTTTTTTTTTTTTTTGAGACATAGTCTCACTCTGTTGCCCTGGCTAGAGTGAGTGCCATGGCATTAGTCTAGCTCACAGCAACCTCAAACTCCTGGGCTCAAGCAATCCTACTGCCTCAGCCTCCCAAGTAGCTGGGACTACAGACATGCGCCACCATGCCCGGCTAATTTTTTCTATATATTTTTAGTTGTCCAGATCATTTCTTTCTATTTTTTTTTTAGTAGAGACGGGGTCTCACTCTTGCTTAGGCTGGTCTTGAACTCCTGAGCTCAAACAATCTTCCCGCCTCGGCCTCCCAGAGTGCTAGGATTATAGGCGTGAGCCACTGCGCCCGGCCAGGGAGTAAGCTCCTTGATGGCAAGGACTTTGTCCTCTGTTTACTATGATAACCCGACACTATCTTAGTGCCTGGCACATGGTAGGCACACAGAATTGTTGCTGAAAAAAAAAATGTCAAGCCTAGCTTTGTAATCATATTGATGTGGATTCTAGCCCTAGCTCTTCAGCTTACTAGCTGTGTGACCTTGAACAGCTCCTAAACCTCTCTTAGCCTGAGCAATCGGGTAAGGCTTCTCATCTGCAAAATAGGAGTAGCAATAACCTTGTTGTAAAGATTAAATAAGAACGTGTTTGTAAAGCTCTTAGCATATAGTACACAACACAAATTAAGAACCTAATATGTGACAGCTGCTAATAATATTATTATCAATACAGGCTTATCCCCATCTCATATGTGGTAAAAGAGTCACCCTGGACTTTCCAGAAGTCACCTACCTGATATCCATTATCCATCCATCTCCTTTTCCCTTATTAACAGAACTCCTATGTTCTTGGCTGCAACAATGTCTCCAGCTAAAAATACTACATTTCCCAGCCTCCCTTGCAGATAGTGATGGCCATGACATATATCTCAGGCAGATGCTACAGAAATAGAAGTACCTAGATGTAGGGTCGCTAGATTAACAAATAAAAATATAAGACTCCCAGCTAAGTTTGAATTTCAGATAAATATATAACTTTCTAGTATAAGTATGTCCCAAATATTATAATATTACAATATTTGGGACATACTTATGCTAAGAAATTATTTGTGCTTTATCTGCAATTTCAACTTAACTGGGCATCCTAAATTTAATCTGGGAACACTTCCTGGTAGTGGGACATTTGAAAAATTTCCTTAGAGCATATATTAGTTAGGCTTCTTCATAGAAACAGAACTAATAGGATAGAGAGAGAAAGAGAGAGAGAGAGAGAGAGAGAGTGTGTTATAATATATAATTATAGCCTTGTGTCTTTTTCCACTTCACTACTCTGTGAAGTACTCTTCATGCAGCAGGCTGTGCTTCATAAATCAGCATGATATTTTGCCCCTAAATGTTCAAAACAGCAACCAGACACAAAACTATATCAGCAGTCAACCCACCAGACCACCTGACAGTTCCCACTCACTGCATCTGTACCTCTTTTCAAGTCCTTCCAAGTATTTGTACAACCACAGAGCACCATCAGCTACCGACATGGGCAGAACAAAGAGGCCACCCAGGGCCCAGACATAAAGGGAATCCAAACGACTTGTATACAAACATTACGATAGCAAACAAAGACTTGTGACTTTCATTTCTGTGACATATCCACATTGTTTTGGAATTCATCAAAAACACTTGGACAAATGTAAACACTGGAAGAGTAAAGGCTATGAATTTGCCCAGCTGTCCAGAGCCTCTCGTAGACAAAGTTAAGCTATTTAAGTGCTTGTGTATGGCTATAATTCAGCACTTCTTCCTCTCAAGCCGAAGAGCTGAATCAGAACTGCAATATGCTTTGACCTTGACTCTGATTTGTACGTAGCTAGTTCAGCAACGTGGTCCCTGAGCTTATCCAGATGGTAAGATTTTTAAGAACTAGGAGCTTGTCCTTATCGTCACGTCTCTGGAGCTCTTGCCCTCCCTAAGGCTGAGCTTCGTAATCAGCGCTCAAAAAACGTGGATTGGTCCTTTGGCACGTGTTACTGAAAAGTGATTGGGCTTCTGAGAGTTTGGCACATTATCAAGTGGAGGTAATATTTTATTTAATAACATGCATTTCACTTGTAGGTTATGAAAAGAAAGTCCATATCATACAAAGAACTTTCCAGAAAAAAATTTTAAGTTATAGCACCAAAGAGGAGAAAAAATGTCACAGATGGTTTTAAATAAAAATAAGAAAAAGCAGGTGTCTTGCTGTTGCTAGTAGAGCTGTTTTGACTGATCCCTGCATCGGCCCCTCTCTCATGGCTGGGGAGATGACCCAGTGACAGGAGATTCAGGCACAGACACCTGGGGGCTCGTCAGTGAGGAAATGGCCCGGAGGCTGACCATGCTGCAGGAGAAATCGGCAGACACTTTGTATGCTGGAAATGGTAAGTTCCTGTAAGCTGAGCCAGACTCAGTGTGTGCATTCTTCCATCCCAAAAGCAGGGGTCCTCTCTGTACATATGTGATAATATATGTTCCATATTTCTCTGGTGTCTGCAATATCATGTCTTTCTGTGCAATCAGGCTTTCTCCAGATGGCAAAAAGTGTACTCACCATACTTGCCCACCAATAGTCACTGTTTTGTTTTGTTTTGTTTTTTCCCTGAATACAATCTGCACAAAACCAATAGCCACCGTTACGGGCCGAATTGTCCCCCCAGTATTCACGATGCCCAGTACCTCAGAATGTGACTGCCTTTGCAATAAGGCCTTTACAGAGCAATTAAGTTAAAATGAGGCTGTTAGGGTGGGACCCTAATGCAATAGGACCAGTGTCCTATTAAGGAAAGGAAGAGACACCAGGGATGTACGTGCACAGAGGAAAGCCCCGTGAGGACACAGCAAGGACAGCCATCTGTGAGCCAGAGAGGCCTCAGAGAAACAACTCCTGCTGACACCCGGATCTTGGACTTAGAGCCTCCGGAACTTCGAGGAAATAAAATTCTGTTGTTTAAGCCTCCCAGTCCATGGTATTATATTAATATTTTGTTGTAGCAGCCTTTGCAGACTAATATAGCTACCAACAGCTCCCCACATTTACTTCTCACAGCTTCCACATCTAGACAGAATCACCCTCTCAGTTCTAGTTCCTTAGATACCCTGGGAGGACTGGCCTGGCTTAGAGTCAGGTCACCCTCGGACCTGGCAGGCCCCAGGACTGCGCCACCGTCACCCTCGGTTCATTCTTGCTGATTCAGTCAGGGTTCAATCAGAGAACCGCTAGGGCGGCCAGGTAAGCACACACATAAACACTTATCACAGGGATTTGGCCTCACAAAATGGTAGGCACTGGCTTAGCAGTCTCTGCAAGGCCATTTCTCTGTGTCTGGTGCTGGAAATTAAAATTTGCAGGTCAGAGAGCCTGGGAGGAAAAATGGTTGCAAATTTTGTGTCCACTCCCCTCAAATTCAAATGTTGAAGCCTAATCCTCCATGGGACAGTATTCAGAGCTGAGGCATTTGGGAGGCTATTAGGTCATAAGGGTGAAGCCCTCATAAATGGGATTAGTGCCCTTTTAAGAAGAGACACAGAGAGATGAACCTGTAGAGACAAGCACAAAAGCAGCCATCTGTAAACCAGGAAGACAGCCCTCACCAAGAACCTGACCCTGCTGGCACCCTGATCTTAGACTTGCAGCCTCCAGAAATGTGAGAAATAAATACTTGTTGTTTAAGCCACCCAGTCTATGGTTCTGTTATACCAGTCTGAGCTAAGGCAGTGGCGGACAGTGAGGATAAGCCAGAACCCACAGGATGGACTGAACCCATGTCATCCCCTCACTGCCCCCACCCTTGAGGATGGGGTACCTGCAGGACTCAGAGCCAGGCCTCTTTGCCACAGAGCTAAACACCCACTTGGCCCAGAGGTTGGAAAAGCTGACCCTGAGGGGTCCAGGAAGTGCAGTAGCTGCAGGCCGGCTGCTGTATCACACCAGCAACATGAGTAGGCAGACAAATGACAACACACATGGGCTGCCAAGGCACAGAGCTACGGAGCACAAAGCCAATACAATGCCCCCAGGCGCTGTGCAAAATGTCTGCCGTGGCCCATCCTAACTGGAACTATGCAGGGAAGGGAACTCTGGGAAGCATGGTTCTACCTAGTCAAGGTGACACAAGACAAAGGCAGCACACTTGCAGAGCACAGCTCCTCCCTGGAGAACTGCGTGGGTGGGTCTTCACCAGAGGCAACCTGGCCTTATAGTCCCACATCCCTCTTCCCACCTGGTTCCCTCCATGCTTCCTTCCCATTTTCTCCATTATCCATGAAAGCCAAAGTGCCAAATGATTGGGAGTGTTTCAGTTGACCCTTCTTGTTCGGATCAAGAAGGGCCCAGAGGGCACTGCAGACACCCAGCTGGGCTGTGTAGACCACTGCTCTTCAGTGGACAGGAAGCCTGGGCACAGACCCCCATCTGGGACTACTGGCACCCCCGCCCCCTTCCAGGCTGAAACTGGGTTTTGATTCTATCTTTTGGAACTCAAAAGGTGAGAATCAGGTAGATTATAGCAATAATTTTACTTTCTCATATTTGAAAACATATCTACCTAGTACTGAGCAATATTCTTGAAATGGAGGATTTTTTCCCCTTCCTCCCAGAAGGGGATGAGTATCTTATTATCACAAATGGAACTTAAACAGATTCAGAAAGTGCTGCACCGTCCCTAAGAGGAGTCTAAATCCAGATCCTTTGCACACAAGCCATGGGCACAGATCTCACTTGTTCATCACCTCTTGTTGATCATAATCAAAGGATAGAAGAGACAAATTTTCAAGAGGAGGATTGGTCCTCAAGTAGAAATACCTGTTTCCATGGTGACAGCCTATTAAGTTACAGTTTAGAACAGGGAACTGAAAAAAGTAGTTGACTAGAGGTTTCAAATTCCATACAATTAGTTAGAGAGTTGGGGGATTTGAACACCCCCAGAATGACTTCAAATGTTGGGAAGGATGAGTCACTACTCATTTCCTAAGTGCCATTCCTACCTTGGGTAGGTAGGCCTTAGATCTAGGCCACCAGGAAGGCTCAAGGAGATAGACATGGGTTTAGAATGCTTAATGATCCCTAACTGGGGAAGCAGAGCTTTCTTCGCCCAGGTACTCCACATTTCTCTAAAGCATGACTTAGGAATTAGTTATTCAATATGTAGGTTTTCCTCTCCTGGGGTCAATTAAATTCTCATGAGAACACTGGTTCACGGTGTTGGCTGTAAATTAGAATAACCTGGAGGGCTGCTTTAACAGTCCTGATGCCAGGGTCCTACCCCCAGAGATTCTGATTCAATTTGCACCAGAACTCAGGTGATGGCATTGTTTAACTCCCATGTGATTCTAATATGCATCCACAGTTGGGAACCAGACCTGGTTAGATAAGCTTCTGTGGTTTGTCTTGATAGAGGATGTGTCTTTGCTGCTCATACTCTATTTATTGAGTGTTTATTCTGAGACCTTCATTAAATTATCTCCCTTAACCTGTCAGCAACCCTTTGGGGTACATGTTATTATGATCTCTATTTTGTATACATAAAAACTGACGTATGCAAAGGTTACACATTTGCTCAAATTTACATAGCTGAAAACATACAGCTGGATCCAAACTCCAGCTTGAATGGCCCCAAGCTCATTATAGTGCCTGCTCCACTACTGAGTAGCCCGCTGGCTACTGAGAAAATGCCCAGTTGACTAATTCTCATCCTCTTTAAGGTAGAGGCAGAAGCAAGGGGAGAAGATAATGGCATATCAGTGGCAAGACTCTAGAGGTCTGCTGAAAAGTCCGTATTGTCTTGGTCCTGGTGGAAAACTTCAAGGGCACTGGTTCAACCACTTCATTTTATAGATGAGCAAACTGAAGCCTAGAAAAGTTAAGTAAGCTTCCAAAATTATTATAATAACCAGATTGACTTCAGGGCCGCATCTCCTAGTTCCAAGCAAAACTTTGCCCGGCACCCCTTAGGCTCCTATGAGTTATCTAATAGAGGAGAGGAGAGAAGTGGATCAGCAAACATAATTCATAGTTGGCTAATGTGAGTGTCGTGAGGGGGGATGGGCTTACTGGTGGCTGGCGGGATTGGGGACCTTTTCATGGAGGAGGTGGCATTTAATTTGAGCCAAAGTAGGTAGGCTCTCGATCTGCTATACTGAAAGAACATTCCGTGGGGAGGAAAAAGTGTCAGCAAAGGCAGGAAAAGGAGAGATGTGTTCTGGGAAGGTAGGGTAGCATGAACTGTCTTGAGCAGAGGGGCTATGTGAAGAGAAGGAACGAGAGACAAGACAAGGAAGACAGAGCCAGCGCCCGCTCTGAGGGCCTGTGCTCTAATCCAGGATCAGTGGGTTCATGGCTGCTATTGTCAATGAGGGATGACCGCACTTCCAGGACAACATGGCGCAGACTGAAGGGAACAAGTCATCGAATCCACACTGTCTCAAGGCAATGAAGGCCTGAATTCCTGTCAAGGTCGTGGGAAGGAGAGAAAATCACGAGGGAGTGGCAGAAGGAAGAACAAAAAGCTATAGTGGGGAAGGGGATGAGAATGACGGAAAGTGAAAAATGTGAGAGACAAAAGTCAAACCTTGATGGGTGATGGAATTGTGCTTACACTGGACCTTGCCCCACACAACAGAACCAAGAAAGAGAAGGAAAGGGGTGATGACAAAACCCTCTGGTCCTTTCAGTGAAGAATCTGCTTTCCAAGGTGAGAGTTCAATGGGAGAGCAAAGCCCTGCAAGAATGAGAACCAGGGGCAGTGGCAGGTGGGAGGAGAGGAGAGGGCGGGAGGTGGGAGGGAAGGGCAAGTGGAGAGGAAAGAACTGGGAGGGGCAGGTGGAAGAGCCTCAAAGGAGAGCCTCTGTTTCCTGCCCCTTGGCCTGTTGGGTAGATGACCAAAGTGATCTCCATGGTTACAGTGCGTGGCGAGGAACAAAGTGCCAGGGCTATGGATTCAATTTTATTGAATCAAATCCTCTTGAACACATATTCCACGGTATCAGTAGAGATCATGGAAAGAGACAGAATTCTGTTCAGGTGCTTCAGTTGAAGAGACTTTAGAGAAGGTGTGGGCAGAGCTAAGGAACCAACAAGAGACATCGAGGCACCAGGAAACTAGCAGCAGTGGGAAGCCATGACATGTCTAGGCTTACAGAGAGGGCAATGAAACAAGGGCTGTTGTCACCAAGGGGCACAGCTGTTGTCTCCATTGTGGCGCCAACGCAGGATGGGCAGAGAAGAAACATCCCGGCTTCTCTCTCCTCCCACCTGCCGGGGTCCTGCGTGCTTCGCGTTGGCTGTACACATCAGGAAGCTGAGGCAGGGCAGCCCGGGGAGTGCTTCCTAGGGATCAGCCTTCCCAGGCCCAGAGCAAAGCAGAGGGGGCAGGGAATGGGCTTCGGGGAGGAGGAGGAGCAAATGGAGAGGAACCAGCACACCCAGCGACACTAGCGTGGGACACTACCCTTCAGTGTGCACCAGCGGGCGACTGGCCAGCTTCCTCGGGGGAGGCAAAACTTTGCTGCTGAAACTCCCCGCTCTTCTTTCTCAAATGTCTCATAACTAGCATCTTTGGAACCCTGAGTGTGTGTTTTGTAAAACTTATAACCAGAAAAGCACAAATGTTTCATGTGATGGCCAAGCTTGCCCTTTTACGCCCATATTTTCCACAAACAAACGTGGGTTTTTGCAATTTGGTAAAGTATTTTTGTCCTTCCTAGGTGTGGGAGGAAGTTTGGGAGATGTGATTTGGTAGGTGAATTGTTGAAATTCCCAGATATTTGAGGTTTTTAAATGTTCCTGTAAGTTAGCAATTTATAATTGTCAACATTTATGGGGTACAAAGCAATGTTATGATTTATGAACACAGTGTGGATAATTAAATCAAGCCAATTAACATATCCATTGCCTCAAATACTTATCACTTTTCATGGTGAGAACATTTCACATTTACTCTCTTAGCAATTTTGATCTGTGTAATACACTACTATTACCTATATTGACCACGCTGCAATAGATCTAAAAAAAAACCATATTCCTCCTGTCTGAGACTTTGTACACTTTAACCATCATCTCCCCATTCCCTCCACCCCTAAGCCTCTGTAACCACCATACTAGTCCCTGCTTCTATGAGTTCAATTGTTCTAAATTCCACAGAGAAGTGAGAACATGCAGTACTTGTCTTTCTGTGCCCGGATTATTTGACTTAGCGTAATGTTCTCTAATTCCATTCCTGTTGTCACAAATGAAGAATTTCCATCTTTTCTAAGGCTGAATAATATTCCATTGTGTATCATACCACATTTTCTTTATCCATTCATATGTCGATGGACACAGGTTGATTCTATAATGTGGCTGTTGAAAATAGCACTGCAACAAACATGGGGGTGCAGACATCTCTTCAACAAATTGATTTCAAATCCTCTGGGTAAATACCCAGAAGTGGAATTGCTGGATCCCCAGATATTTGAGTTTTTTGAAGAGAACAAAAAATCATTGTATCACTCATTAGGCCTTTGCCACACCAAATGCCAGAAAATTCATTGGAGCAGGAGAAAGGAAATGCAGGGTCAAAATGCAAAGTCATAGAAGATTAGAAAAGACAGAGATGAGGTGACAAGTTGCAAAACTAAGGCAGGGTGGGGTGGCTCATGCCTGCAATCCTAGCACTCTGGGAGGCCCAGGCGGGAGGATCGTTTGAGGTCAGGAGTTCAAGACAAATTGCAAAACTTGAGAAGAAGTGAGAGTTATTTGCACAAGAACAGAATGCCAAACCTTCCTTCCATGGCCTCACTCACCTCCACTGCACCCTGGAGACCACCTCTGACCCTCAGTGGGCCCCACACCAACACCCCCTGGCCCTAATTCAATGGTGTGCTAAGATTCCATCAAAGCAAAATTGCATCATCAGTTTAAAAGTAGGTTTTGTTGAGGAGAAAAAGACACTACCACACCATATGTACACATTGATTTTCCAGGAACATAAAATTAGAAAACATCTTCCATCACACTTCAAATTTTCCAACTTCCAAGATGCCAGCTAAAAGTTGTTTTCTTGATTACAGTGATTCTCATGAAAGTGCCAATGAGTCTTAGTTAGCTTGGGAAGAATTTCTCTATTCAAAAGAGTAGCCTGCTAACTTAAATGACTCTCCCATTTGTGCAACAGGGAAGAGGAGATATTTTTGATTCAAGAAAACTATCTTCAGCCATTTGGCATCCTGTTTCCAAATATGACTGCCTCCAAACTCTCATCTCAAAACCTCAGAGGATTTTACTGTGTTACCCTTTGTTTTCCAAGAACATCAGCTAAAGGACAGTAGAAGGGGATGAACATCAACCCTCTAACATCAACCGTCTATCCAGCCCGGCATCAGCAAGGACCCCTGGAGTCACCTAGGAACTACCTGTGATTTTTGGCAAAATGACACCGATGATAATGAGATATGATAAGCCCTTTTTAACATAAAAGGGGCTACCTCTAAACCAAGATGAAAGCTCACATGCGACAAGAAGGACAAAGGAGTATACATGCAGGACAGAGGATTTGGGGATATTATAGACCAAATGTTTGTGTCTTCCCAAAACTGATATGTTGAAAACCTAAGCCCCAGTGTGACGGTATTTGGAGGTGGGGCCTTTGGGAGGTGATCAGGTCATGAGGGTGATTGGTGCCCTTATAAAAAGAGACCAGAGAGCTATCTAGCTCTCTTTCTAGAATACAATAAGAAGTTGGCCATCTGCATCCCAGAAGACAGCCCCCACCAGAACATGACCACGCTAGCACACCGATCTCAGACTTCCAGCCTCCACAACTGTGAGAAATAAATTTCTGTTGTTCATAAGCAAGCCAGATTACGGCATTTTATCATAGCAGCCCAAACTGACTAAGACAGAAGATTTGCTTTGTCAGGAAGGCAGGGAAGTCTTGACCTGAGATCTGAAGAATAAACAGACATCAACTAGGCAAAGATGGTAGGCAAAGTATATGCAAAGGCCCTGTGGTAGAAAGGACCATGACAAGTAGGAAGTATTCAAAGAAGTCAGTGTGACTGGGACAGAGAGAGTTGTGGACAGGGAACATGATACAAGATGGAGCTGGGATTTTCAAGGCCAGTCCGTGTAACACCTTATGGCCAATATTCAGTTGTTTTTTGGTCCCTTGCATGTTTTCTATCCTTCAAGCAAGAGGAAGGTCCTGAAACATTTTAAACAGGAAGATGGCATTAGCAGGCGTGGCTTTAAAGATGATCACTCTGGCTGTGACACAGAGAGTGAAAGGCAGGGGGCAAGAGTGATGTGGAAAACCAGGTGAGAGACCAGGTGAGAGATGATGGGAATTTGAACCAGAACAGAAACAATGGCCAGATTTGAGAGAGAGATATTTAGAAGGAAAAATCAGCGGACCTGGAGACAGATTGGAAAATGGAGGGAGGAAGATAGGCATCAAGAATGGTACCTACATTTCTGGCTTGTGTGACCTGGTGGAAGACCAGGTTGCAGGGAGAAGATGAGGAGTTCAGGATGGGGCACGTTGTGCTCAGGATGCCCTGGAGAATCCAGGAGAAAATATCCAGGAGGAAGTGGGTATGCAGGTTAGAGTGAGGTCAGAACCAGAAATGGAAATCTGGCAGTCATTTGCATGAGGTTAATTAAAGCCATGGGTGTAAGCAAAGAAAGCATAAAGCTAAAGGAGAAAATAAGGTTGGGTAGAGTAGAATATGCCTAAAAGGAGAGAGCATGATCAGACGGGGTAGGAAGAAAATAGGGGCAGGGGAGGGGAAGCTCCCAAAACCCTAGTCAAGAATGCTTCCAGAAGGACAATGTGGCTGATAGTCCCAGAACACCTGAGAGATCAAGAAAGATGAGGCCTAAAAATAGGTCTGTTGACTTGGTTGATATAGAAACCATGGTTGAGCTTGGTAAAAAATAATAATAATAAATAGGCCAGGCACGGTGGCTCACACCTGTAATCTTAGCACTCTGGGAGGCCGGAACTCTGGGAGGCATTGTGGCGTGCGCCTATAGTCCAAGCTACTTGGGAGGCTGAGGCAGGAGGATCACTTGAGCCCAGGAGATTGAGGTTGCTGTGAGCTAGGCTGACACCAAGGCACTCTAGCCAGGACAACAGAGTGAGACTCTGTCTCAAAAAAAAAAAAAGATACATGTTAATCTACTTTATGTTATGAGTAAGGCTTCCAATAGTTAAGTTTGGGGGAAGTCAAAAGTTATACCCAGGTTTTTGACTGCATGGGGGGTCAGCACCCCTAACCACTGTGCTGTTCAACTATACTGATGTTTGATTAAAGGGTGTGAAAGTTGGTTTTGCTGGAAGAAAGTGAAAAGAATGTGTAGGCATCAAATGCCTCAGGCAGGCCGGTGCAGGAGGGGTGAGAAGCTCTAATTGGAAAGAAGACAGCTAACTTTATGCAACTTGTTGGCTTTAGGCTGACCCCAATCAAGAGACTATGCATGATTGCTTGATAAGAGTGACCCAAACTTGGTTATTTTTTTTTCATAGGTATAATTCTACCTACTAAGAAATAAGGCTTGCTGACCTGGAAATGTGCAAACAGCAGCCCCCTAATAAGGTGGGGAGCTGGTGCCAGTTTTTCCAGGCTATCAGATGAGCATCTTTCATATCTAGGGCATGGATAATAGCAGGCTTATCCCATTTCATTATATCTGAAATTCTGCAGTGCTTTTGCTTACACCCCAGGGCCACCTCTATAATTTCGGCTTGTGCCTTAAGATGGCTCTCCCCTTGATAAATCATGCTGGTAATGTGAAATCACTTTTTAAGCTGGGAAGGAACCGAATGTGTAATCGAAAAGCTGCACTCAATTTGCTCAGCCCAAGAATCTGACAGTTCGAAAGGTAGAAAAGTGCTTCTTACCAGGAATGTGTTGGGAAATGGATTAGAAAATCAAGGCTGTTGTTGCAGATGCTACTTTGCAGCGTGTGAGTACCCCTGACAGCTGCAGTATAACCCCATCATTTTGGCTAAGAGGGGATTGTGTCTATGGTTTCAAGTCACTTTAACTATATTTTTCCCCCAAACTGCAGATAAGAATCAGGATTCAGAGTTAATTCCCTTCTCCTTATTAATCTGTGAAGAAAAACGAGCCTGTTTACCAGGTTCTCGGGAAGTTGGAGATTTAGCTAGATTTAGTAATACCCTATGACAAAGACAAAGTATTTCCAAGAATAACAGAAGCAATACATAATGTGATATTCTAAAAGTGTGTTCAATTATGCATTAGATTAAAATGAAAAATAAATTGTAGGTAAAATTGTACATAACAAAAAAGACTTCCAAGCTCTATCCCTGACCCACTTATAAAGAGCCATATTCAGTAGGTCGGAATTCTGATATACCAAAAGAAGTTGGTGTATCCTGAAGTTTGTCAAAATGAATTTGACATAGTAATAAAATAATAACAATAATAATAATACCTAATTGAAATGCTTATCATGTGCCAGAGGCAAAGCTAATCACTTCCATGCATCATATAATTGACACAAAAATAAGCATTCAATTGATGTTAGGTATTGTTATAGTTACCACATGTAACTGTTACAATCCTATGAGTTATATATGCTTATTACATATGTCCCCATTTTGCAGAGGAGGAAACTGAGGTGCCAAGCCATTAGGTAATATGCCCAAGCTTCCACAGCTGTGTGTGATAGACCCGGGGCATAGACTCAGTTCTATCTGAACTGGGAGCCCATGCTTTGGACTACTGTGCTTTAGTGTCTCCCTGCTGTCCACGTTGTCCTTGTTCAGGTTGTATTCACCCATGTAGCAAAATCAGTTATGCAACTGAAAGTGAAAAATCACATAGATCACATATGCAAATTTTAGCATTATGGTTAAGAGTGTGGGCTTTGAAACCAGCTCTGCTATTTACCAGCTGTGTGACCTTCTGCTAGTTGCTTAACCTCACTGTGTCTCTGTTTCCTCATCTGTAAATGAGGATAATAATACCTCTCTCATAGGGCTGCTGGAAGAAAAAAAATTAATGCCCAATGAGCTCTCTGTAAATATTACCAATTATTATTACTAAATGGACCTACTATCTTAAATGTATTATAGATGTATAGTAAATAGACTCCCTGTGACATACTTACCCTAGACAGTGTTTGGTAATAGTTACAGTAATGTCTGAAGGACATTTTTTCAACTTGGAGAGACACCATCATTTGATAGCTGTAAATTCTAGGGGACTGAGCGCACCCCTGCCCTGTGAGTGATGGTTGGAGAGCCCTAAGCCACAGGGAACAGAAAGGCTATGGTGTCAAGTACATTTTGCCTTTGGGATTTGCAGACACTGATGACCATGTGTGAGGACAACCTAGGACCAGAGTCCTTTTTACACTAAGCATGTGTTAGACTGTCATTTCAGCTATAGCCGCAGCTACTGCATTCAGAACAGCCAGCTGAGTCAGCTCCTAGTTAGAGACGAGGCTTCTGCCTTCATTGGGAGAGACGTGAGACGCGCCAGGCAGGCTCTCCTGCCAGAAAGGATTAACCCCAGATCCACCATCCCACCATCACAGCTTTATCTCTCTACCTCTCAAAGGTCCTCTCTCCTCAAGAATCCACTAGCAGGATTTAAAGATGCCTGGAGGGTTCCAAGCCTTAGCAGAAGCCACCTTGATTGGCTAATCCGTTGACATCTTCTGCAAGCATCCAGATGAAAAGTAAAGCACTTCCAGGAATTGAATCCAAAAGAGTGAGGGGGCAGGACAGGGCCTCTGTCCTGGTGTGGGTCTCCAAGCCCCCCGAGGCATGAACACTATGCCTTGCCTATGAAGAGACATTCAAAAAAATTGTATTGACTGTTCCTTCCTTTGTCTACAAGATTATATAGGAAAACTTCTGAGGCCCGTAATACCCAGTCTTCCCATACCCACCTGAGGATTCCAGGAGTGGTCTCAGGCTTTCCAGAATGAACCAAGGGTCTGATTATTAAATTACGCTTGCCATTAAACCATTAGGGATTCACGTATCTAAGTCTAACTAGACATCAGCAACTCTGCTTAATGACTGCTGCAGAGGAGGTGACTGTTCAGTATTTCTAAACATTTAACCTCCGTCTTAAGCAGGAAATACACTCTTACCACGGGCTGGGTTATTGGGGCTTTCTCATTAAACGTAGGTTCCTCTCAGGCAGGTTCAACTATCGTCCATCTGTCAATAGTGCTGCCTTCAAATTCTTGGATGCTGGTGTTACTCAATTATTTTTAAGGCGAAGAGGCAAGAGGGGAACTGAAGCTGGTGCACACATTCATAGAAGAAATTCTCTTTCTTGTTCTTTGCAGTTTGAATGAAAAAGTTTCTTTACCTGACAAAGAGACATTCAAGATTCATACCTAAATGTTCATTTTGAAAACTAAACTGTTTTATCTTCTCATGTACTGTATTTGCTTTTCTTTCCTCTGAAGCATGTTTACTCATTTTTTAATTCAAAGTGTCATAATTAGTTTTCACACACACAAAAAAACTTACTGCCTTTTGGGTTTTGTTTTTGTGATTTATTGAGAAAGAAATTGATTACTGAATGATTACGCTGATACCTTTATGTATCCTTGCTCAATCCCCCACCCTTGAAAATCACATTTGGATTTTTCAGGCCTGTCCTATCTGTTCAGTTTTCTAGTTATGGAGATGTAATGGTAGTAATAATGCATAATAATAATAATAACAGGAACACCGCTCATAATTACTTTCTTCTTCTCCTTTCCTAATACAATGTATAGAATTCAGAAACAACCTAGACCAAGGACCCAACTTTTGCCAAAGCCTTAAGAGCTTTGGCTTCTTCTCCTTATTGGGGACACCCACAGAGTGAGGACACAGGCATATGGCAGTGACAGCTGGCTCGGAGGTCCCAGATGCACCAGGAAATCCCCTCTCCTGGCTACCAAGGAAGCACACTTTGGAATCAAGAGCTGGCATTTGGCTTGGAATCTTGTATCTGCCCTTACTAGCAGGCAAGACATTGTTTCCTAGCTTCCTGAGTCTCTATTTCTCCAATTATAGAACTATGGATCAGAATAGGTCCATCACAGATTTGTAATGAGAATCAAACAAGACCACATTTGAAAGCAAATGGCAAAAGACATTTAATCCATGTCAATTTCCTGCCTCTGATCTGGCGATTGATTATGAGTTTCCAGCTCCCTCTATAAACCATTCTCCTTTTCAGAATCTTAATCTAGTCTGATCCTTGGCTGCTGTCCTCAAAGGAATTATGATTTATGAAGGTTCAAGGCAGAATGATAATATAAAAATCTTTGAAGCTGCTAGCAAGACTGATTTAAGCAACACACACAGAACAGTAAATATTAGGTGTATAATGTGTTGAATGGTTCTGCCTCCTCCTCCACAAAGATATGCCCAAGCCCTAATGCCTAGAATCTACGAGGGTGACCTTATTTGGAAAAAAAAAGAATCTTTGCAGATGCAATGAAGTTAAGGATCTCGAGATGAGTAGATCATTCTGGATGATCCAGATGGACCCTAAATGCATTGACAAGTGCCCTTATAAGAGACAGAGGGAAGTTACACAGACACGACATAAGAGGAGGAAGTAATGTGACCACAGAGACAAAGGCTGCAGTGTTGCTGCCACAAGTCAAGGAATGTTGACAATCACCAGAAACTGGAAAAAGCAAAGAACAAATTCTCCCCGGAACCCCCTAAGGGAATGCTGCCTTGTTAGATTTCAAGCTTCTAGCATCCAACCTATAAGAGAATAAATTCCTGTTGTTGTAATCCACTAGATTTGTGGTGCTTTGTTACAGCAGCCGCAGAAAACTAAAACGAGATGTTACCATTATTATTAATACATATAGATTGGTTTTATTTCATTTTAAATGTTTACTTTTTAGCTTTGATACAGAAAAGGTAGAAAAGTCCCTACTCCTGGTAGGAAAGGTTTCTAAGCAGAACCCTTACTCAAACAGTGGCAGTTGAGACGGGAGTCAAGGGCAGATGGAAGAGTTCCTCAGAGCACTGGAGTCATATTAAGTCATTCTGCTTTAAATCACCAAATATGTACCATGAGTACATGAAGAAATAAGAGAAATGACATTTAAAGAAAGTGTTAACCTTCACACTTGCTTATCGATTTTGATGGTGTCTGTGAGTACCAACACACTTGACGTTCTCACCAGTGCGGGATTTTCCAGCCCCACCTCACAACCACCCCAAATCCGGTAAACAGGGCTAATGAAGACACTGTATGACTCCATCACCTCTCCTGCATAACATGCAATGCCAGTAACCCTCAGCATTTTACTCTTAAATAACAGAACTAAAATGCCATCTCCGTTCTCTGACCTTCTTTTAAAAAGTCCATGTGTCACCATTTGGCATCTTCAGGTTTGACTCATTCAGGATACTGTGTTCTTTTCATGAGTACAAAATGAGCTAAGGTTCTCTCAAGGGTATAGCTATGTGCTTGGGAAGGAAGGTTTAGATTTTCTTCTTAACTCTAATCATTGACAATTAGCATTCTCATAAAAAAAGAAACAATTTTGCTTTTTCCTAGGGGTGTAGTACAACTGGAAGATTAGAGCACATCAAGATCAAAATATCAAATTGAATGTAAAAGTGGTATTAAGGGTGGTTTAGAACTTTGAGTGACAGTGGGATGTCTGCTATTATTAGGATTAGAATTTGGGGCCATTGTCTTATATCTTAGTTCAAATGAGGCTTTCGAATCGTCACTGGGGAAGGGCAGGTAGACCCCAGAATCTTTTATGTAATGCTATGAGTTCCTTCCTTTGTTTTGCAATTCCTTTAGTCAGTATGTGACCTTTTGTTTAAGTCAATACTCCCTCTTTTTTCATTTTTTCCACTTATTGGGTACATTCTAATCTTCTTTTCCATAAGGGGCAAGAAAGCATCAGATAGAAAGCATTTCTAGCTATTTTGGGCTCTATTTCTTCAGGAGAAAGTTTCATATAGGCATTTCCTGTTTCTAAATACAAGCTATCCCTGGAGACTAAGTGGCTTATCATGGATACTAACTTCACGTATTCCTGTACCTTTGCTTCCAGCACATGGTAGGTACTGGATAAATATTAGCTGGATCCTGAATAAATAATAATAAATATTAGGTGGTTCCTGAATGAATATGTATGAATGTACATGTTGAGCATCATAAGTAAAAGGCATCAAATCAGGCTGGGTGCAGTGGCCTCATGCCTGTAATCCCAGCACTTTGGGAGAGTGAAGCTGGAGGATCACTTGAGCCCAGGAGTTCAAGACCAGCCTGGGAAACCTAGTCTCTACAAAATATTAAAAAATTGGCTAGACGTGGTACACACCTGTAGTCCTAGCTGCTTAAGAGGCTGAGGCAGGAGGATGACTTGAGCCTAGGAGTTTGAGGCTACAATGAGCCACTGCACTCCAGCCTGGTCAACAGAGCAAGAACCTGTCAAAAAAAGAAAGAAAAGAAAAGAAAAGAAAAGAAAAGAAAAGAAAAGAAAAGAAAAGAAAAGAAAAGAAAAGAAAAGAAAAGAAAAGAAAAGAAAAGAGGCTGAGGCAGGAGGATGACTTGAGCCTAGGAGTTTGAGGCTACAATGAGCCACTGCACTCCAGCCTGGTCAACAGAGCAAGAACCTGTCA
>NW_012144300.1:3602770-3629586 GCF_000956105.1 Propithecus coquereli
AAAGAAAGAAAGAAAGAAAAAAGAAAAGAAAGAAAGAAAGAAAAAAGGAAAGAAGGAGGGAGAGAGGAAGGAAGGAAGGAAAAAAGGAAAGAAGGAAGAAAGGAAGAAAGGAAGAAAAGCATCAAATGAGTAAGTTATGAAGCAAAGAATTAGACTTCAGTGAGCAGCAGGAAAGAATGGAGTGGACATGAGCAGAACACCACAAAGTAATCAGTGTTAGCCAGCACCTACTACTGACACAGAGACATGAAGTGAGCACAAGCTGTTGGAAAAATGGCACCAACGGACTTGCTTCACACAGGGTTGCCACCAATCTGCAATTTGTAAAAAACGCAATATCTGCAAAGTGCAATAAAGTGAGGCGCAATAAAATGAGGCATACCTGTATTCCATAGGACACCTTTGGAGAATACTATTGAAGACAGTGAATATTAGTTTTTTAGTAGAAATCTCTTCACTTTGAAGCAGCATAGCACTCAAAGCAATATGAGTTTGGAATTTATATCCTTTAATCAGAACCTGATTACTTTTGTACATGTTAGCATTCCCCTTTGTGAATTAACAGGCCTGTTTAGAAAGCAGATTCTTGTGAGTTTGGCCAGATGAATCAGACCCCGAGATCTTCGTCAGGTGAACTAATAAAGTCAAGTTTCTAAACCTGCAGCAAAGGGCTCAACCTCACAAAGTCTAGGCTAAAACAGTTTAATCTGCCTTTATCTATTATTTCCTTCAATTCAATGGGTCTTCTACATTCAGGCCACCACCTTTCACACAAATCTTTGTCACTTTTAGCCTAGGACCTCTTGTCCTACCCATCACAGTGCTCTTCCCTGATGACCTCGTGTTTCCCCCTAACTTAAACCACCAGCACACCAGTGACTCCCACATCTTCCCCATCTCCAGCTCTGCCTTTCTCCTGAATTCTCGGATGGCATTTCTGACTGCTGTCAGCGCCCGTATTGCAGCATCCTAGAAGCATCTCAAACTCAGTGTTTCCCAAACTCAGGTCAACTTTTCCCTCTAAACGTGTTCTTCCTCCTTAAATGTTTGTCTCAATTTCCACCACCAATTTCATTCCTAGTTTCCATTTTCATGTGTATAAATGACGAGTCCTCATCCAACTCATATCTGGCTTTCAACCTTGTTAAGACACAAAAGGGAGTTTCCAGCAGCGCATCTTATGATTCAAGTTTGTCTCTTTAATTTGCTTGTTTGTCTCCTTACAGTTCACCCACGCTGGAGGAAATGGATAAATCCAGGAGGTGAGACCAGAAGACAATTTATCCACCACTCTCAAAACCATCCCTCCTTGCCAATCCCTAGCTTATATCCCAAACCAGATTGTATATTTTGACATTTTCCTCAGAGTGAGTTCCTTATCTCTCAAGGACACCACCTAGTGAGTGAATTGCTTATAAGTCTTGAAGCCAAAGCAGCAGCCTAATGTCCCCATGGAGTCATGGTCTGCCCTGGGAAGCTCATCAAACTCCCATAACCCATGGTGATAGAGCCTTATGGTTCACCCCACTGCCACCCTCGCTGTGCCCCTAGCTGAAGGTTCAAAGCCCAAGTCCTCTCTCTTGCTCCAGGGATGTACAACTCTGGGTGTGATTACTCAGGTAATTACAGCACAAAACTTACCATGTGTATACCATAATTATCTGAGAGAGAAGGAAACTAATATTTATTGGGTGCCTAGCATGACCCCGGTTTTTATTAGATGCTTTATGTACGTGATAGTATTTCATCTTCATGCCCATCCTTTGAGAGGGGTATAATCATCTCTAGCTCACACATAAGGAAATAATTCAGAGAAGTGACGTGCCTTGTCACAGGGTCACACAGATAACGGGGGGCAGAGCAGGGAGTCACACCTAACCAGTCTGACTCTGACGTCTGCGTTCCCCCCTCTCCAGCGTGCTGCCTCGTGTTTATGTATACGTCTACCTCCCTCCCCCAACAGTGAGCTCCTCCTTGGCAGTGACTACCAGTAATTTGTCATCGTATCCCCACGGCACCTGTCACACTCTAAGGAGGGGCTGGAACAGCATTTCTCCATGAAAGAAGAAAGGGAGGAAAAGTAAAGGCCCTGGAATTTGCCTTGCATTTAGTAAGTGCTTAATAAATGTTTATGAATGAACACCAAGGTTTTAGAGAAGCTCTGGAAGCTTCCCCTGAGGCCCTGGAGCGATCTGATTGGCAGGACTCAATTTATCAGCCTCCCCCAGGCAAGCTTGTGAAACAGCAAGAATAATGGCACTGGAACTAATGTAATTTCAGATGAATCCATTAGAGTCCTTGCGCTGCTGGAAACTGGGACGGAGAATTAAAGTGCCCTTTATAATTTATACTCAAATGCAAACGGAATGTGGAAAGCGGACCCTTGCTTTCTATTCTGATGCCTTTTCCTCTGGCCCTGGAATTGGTTATCAGACGGACAGAGCCTCTGTAAAGGGAGAAAACTGGGGTGATTTAGGCACGACCCTTACCCCAGTCCAAGAGCTAGATGAGCTGGCCTCCCGAGCCCTCCTCCAGCCTTTCGGTTTTATGATTCTGTTATTTGGATAACAGGAGGCAGGAGATGGGCAGCCAGACTGGGAGAGCGGCTGTCTGATGAGATGCCATCAGGTGCACCGGAGCATATTTCTTTGTGGCCCTGCATCCTGTCACTGAGACACTGTGATAAATCATTGCACATAAGGGTGTTGATGTTTCCACAGCCGCTGTGCATAAGAGGAGTCAGCTGGAAAAGTATGACGTCCACGTCCATGGAGCTCTGCTTATGTTACCGTTCGCAAAGAGATAAAAAGGATATTTCAGAACAGAAGTGGAGAGAGAGAGAGAGTACATTTTAAATTTATGCCATTATCTCATCTCTGGGAAGAAATGAGGGGAATCGAAAAGTTAAAGACTTCCAAGACAATTCTCCATCTCTCAAGACTTCACGGGCTTTAGGATCATATGATTGTAGAGCCAGAAGGGGACTGTCATGCACCTTCCTTATTTTGTAGATGAGGGAGCTGCAACCCACCAGCAGAAGGGCTGGTAGAAGTTTGCACTGGTGAGAGGCAGAGCCCCGGCCAAACTCAGGAGTGGAGAGCCAGCCACTCCTGGAGCACTCGGTTCCACCCTGTTCTCTTCTTATTTCCACCAGCATCTCAGGACTTAGCATCCTTCTCCGTAAAATAAGGATAACAATACCTACTTTTTACCGTCTGGTTTTAAGAATCAGATGAGGCTGGGTGTGATGGCTCATGCCTATAATCCTAGCCCTTTAGGAGGCCGAGGCAGGAGGATCACTTGAGCCCAGGAGTCTGAGGTTGCAGTGAGCTATGATCACACCACTGCCCTCGTTCCCAGGCAACAAAGTGACACCTTGTCTCAAAAAAGAAGAATCAAATGAGACAATAAATGTGGAGTGAAAAACCATGTAAGCTGCCATAAACCTTTATGCAAATACAGGCATTATTAATACTGCTGACATTAAAACATATTTTCCCCTATTTTATCATCAATATAAATAATGACAGATTCCATTCTTCACAGAGAACTTTTCAGTAGACATTTCCTTTTCAACCCTCTGATAACAATTCCTCTAAGTTTTCTTTATAAGCTCTTTTTTCCTCATTATAATAAGTAATATGTGCACATTATAGATAATTTTAGAATATCAAAAGACATAAAGAAAAAATGTCATCCATAGTTCCCAAACCAAAAGATAATCACCATTAATCTTTTGATATATTTCCTTCCAGTTTTTCCCCATGTGTATTTTAGCAATAGTGATCCTATTGAATTGTATATTTTATTTCCTAGTTTTTTCCATTTAACATTATAATTTATGTGTTTTCCCATGTTACTGAAAACTACTTTTTTAAATTTCAAAATATTAAGGGGGTACAAATGTGTTTGTTACACGGATACACTATATAATGCTATAGTCAGGGCTTTCGTTGTGCCTGTCACCAGGACAGCATTCATTGTACTGGATAGGTAAATTTGTATCCCTCATCCCCCTCTCACCTTCTCCGCTTCTTTGTTTCCAATGTCCATTACTTCTCTTTGTGCCCGTGTGTACCCCTCGTTTAGCTCCACTTATTAGTGAGAACACATGGTGTTTGTTTTTCCATCCCTGAGATATTTCACTAGGATAATGGTCTCCAATTCCATCCAAGTTGCTGTGAAAGACATTATTTCATTCCTTTTTATGGCTGAGTAGTACTACATGGTATATATATATATACACACCACATTTTCTTTATCCACTCATGAATTGATGGGCACTTAGGTTGATTAAAAACTACCTTTAAAATGCCCTAATGATTGTATAACATTTAATCCTATGGATATACCATAGACTACTTAATCATTCTTGTATATTAAAGCAGGAACTAACTGCAAACAAAGCTTTACTGTATCTCAATTTATGAACAGCATATTAAGATAGTTCACTAGAAATAGAATCCTGAAAATTTGAATTTTCTTAATATTTTGATACATTTATTGAATTGATTTCAAGATTTTATCAATTTACAACTAGCCCACTGATGGTATATTAGTTTCCCTGAGATGCTGTAACATATTACCACAAACTAGATGATTTAACACAACAGAAACTTACTTTCTCATAGTTCTGGAGGCTATACGTCCGAATTCAAGGTGCCATTAGGGCTGTGCTTCCTCTGACGTCACCAGGGAAGAATCTTCCTTGCCTTTTCTAGCTTCTGGTGGTTGCCAGCAATCCTTGGTATTCCTTGGCTTGTGGCAGCATAGTTCTACCTCTGTCTCCGTCTTCCATAGCCTTCTTCCCTATGATTCGTGTGTATCCAAGTATCTCTCTTCTTATAAGGACACCAGTCTTGGATTTAAAGCCTGTTTTAATTCGATATGATCTCATCTTAACTTGATTACATCTGCAAAGACCCTATTTCTAAATAAGGTCCTATTCACACATACAAGGAGTTAGAACTTCAGTGTAACTCTTGGGGGGTCACACTTCAATCCACAGTAAGTGGTATATGCAAGTTCCCATCTCATCATGTGGTTCCAGCAATGTCACTTCATATTTTAATTGCATCACTTATATACTCAAAACAAACAATAGATTTCCGTAAAGATCTTCATCAATGTTGAGCATGATGGAGTGATTACTTTGTAGGTTTTTTTTTTTTAGGTTAGAGTCCATTTTATATAACTAGGCTTGATATTATGTTGATTTGGGGAGCAGCACTGGTCTGCTTTTGATGTGTACTGTATACCATTTCTGCTGTGGGCACAAATCTTCCCAGAACCGTGGGGAGGAACTATCCTGAAAGGGGGAAGCTCAGGAGCTTGGGAGTGAGACAAAGCTGGGTTCAAATCCCAGCTCTGCCACTTAGCACTGTGTCACCTTGAGCAACGTACTTCGTGTCTCTAGCCTCAGTTTTCTCTTCTTTTCAATGAGAATTAAAAACAGGTATGAATTAAGCATTTAGTCCAGAACATAATAAATACTCAGTGCATGTTAGCTGTGATTATTCATGTTTATTAATGCTGTCATTATTGGTGTCATTATCACCCTGATGCCGGTCCTTCCTAGTTTTTGTGTAATAAGGCTCTGTCCCCTTGCCCAGGCACACATGTCCCATACTGTGTCCCCTTGCCCAGGCACTATTCCTGGGGCTCAAGTATTTTCTGTCTGGGCTCTGACTCTGTGACCCAGTCATTTATTGTCTGTGTTTCTAACTGGCACCTTGCATGTTTGGAATCTTACCCACAGGTCTCCAGGTCCCTTGCAGGGACTTGCGATTTACTGCCAGATTTTCCTCTTATGTCAGGGGGTATTTTCCACTACAGAACTAAACCCAGGTTTAGAAGTAAACCCTCTTGTGCCTAATCATATTTCGGAACTCCAAACCTGACCTGCACATCTAGAATTTGCTTTGCATATGAGTCATCCTGCCTATTCTGCCATCAGATATTGCCAAGTGTATTCCTTTAACTAGCCCTTCCCTTGCGATCATTATGGTCCACTGAGATTTTCCACTACTTGGTGACTGGTGTCTGGACAATACCAGGCCCAATGCCTTTCTCTTAGCCTGTCCAATCTCTTCTGTACTCAAGGTCTGGATTCAACAATTAAATTCCCTAGAATTATCAGCATTCTCAGCTTTGAAAGGATTCTTCAGTATCATATACAATAATTTCTAGAACAAAAAAACAAGATGACATTTTCTCCCAGATTCAACAGTTTTTTTGTTCCTCGTGTATTTTATACCCAACAGGATCAATCACAGAGAATGAAATGGGAAGAAAGAGAACAGTCAATGCTAAAGTTGTCTGGGGCCATACAATGACGCACACATCCTCTCCCAATTCTAATCAGGGGAAAAATTACTTATTGCATTTAATAAGGTAAGGGAATTATAAAACTCATCTATACATATTTTACCCTGTGTATTTATGTTACTTTGGGGTACCTGCTTAGGGTAACTACAGTTAAATTCATTAAAGATGACTTTTATCTCTTCTTAATGTCAGAGCCATTTGCTTGATCTCCCTTGATGCATATTCATGGTGTCATTAACAGCAAGGCTGTACCCCTCAAGATAGCAGGCATAGAATGATGAGGCTGCCACGACCTGGAAGTGTATGATAAAATATCACACTTTAAATGAAGATGTTCCACACAAGCAACACTTAGTTTTACAGTTCAGAAACAGCTTCATTGCCCTACAACACTATACTTATGTTGTCCTGAATGTTGCCAAACACCTTCGAGCACGCAGACACGAGCGCCTCCCCTATTGTCTTTTCCTGGGCCTCGTGAGAATCAAATCTTTTAATTCAAGAAAATAGCCATGAGTTTCAAGAAAAGTTAAAAATGCCAAGACTTTGGTTTTGATCAAGGCAAATTTCTAGAGGCCAGAGAAAAGTACCGGGTCTGATCCAGTTCTCCAGTTGTGTAGCTCATTTCCATGATTTGTAACTCATAGTTATTACTATTAACGTGGCATTATATGCCTATATGTAGGTCTACACCTACCCACACACACACACATGCCTATTGAAAACCCTGAGTGTAGCGTTCCCATACTCAAGTTTACAAACTGGCAATGGCTTTGCTTAGGGACTTGACCACATCACACTTCATCAGGTAGATTGCTATAATACAGCAGTAGAAATAAGAAGGCTTTCCCTGTGGGCCCTTGAAGTCACACAGTCTTTTAATTATGAGAAAGACTTGGGACCTTATAGAGGTAGCAACCACTACCTAAGGATTAGAATCCAGGGAGGTGGTGAGCTCAAGCTCAGGTCAAGAAAGTATCAAAAACTCTGGGGTAGAAGTCTAGAAAATTGGGAGCTTGGTTGTTGTTACTGTTGTTGCCTAATTCTTAAAGAATAGAATCTCATGGGACATCAGATGTCATGAAAGACTCATGTGGCTGAATAAATAATAAGCAGATGAAAGAAAGGCAGGCAGATGGGAACCAAATTAGAATCTCCTTAAATCTGACTGATGTTAACAGCTGAGGTTTGATAATTCAAGGAATATTTACTTTTATTGCCCTAAAGAAAATGAGTTTGTGCTAAAGTATAAGCAGTCAAGAAAAATCTTATTCCCAGCACCCACGGAAAAGCTCACTATGTGAATTATTTGCTGCCATCATGGAAGAGCTGAGAGAGATTGGCAAAGAAGTAAAGGAAGATGCACTCTTCATTGTTAGAAGTGCAAGGACCTCAGGGCCGAGTTACACAGCGAAGTCTGACTGTGATTTGGTTTTAGAGACAGTTTGACACTGGAAAGTAGGTCTCTAACTCAGGGCTGCAGCCTCACATCAAAGGGCATTGCATTCCCTCCGCAACATGCTGATGGCCTCAGAAGCCTTCCCCCCTCATACTCCTCTCTTGGGGACGTCTGTCTGGACCTAATCCAAGGAGCTCTCACTGGCCTCTTGGCTCTGTCAAATGCTGGAAAGTTACTCTTCTAAACAGTGGGGGCAGCTCGTTGTCATTCATTGTAAAGTGGGAAAAATTATTTTCTCATGCTCCTGGGCCTCTCAGCAAGGGTGACAAAATAAAACACGAGTTTCACTCTGCTTCCAAATAAATAAAAGCCTAATAGCCTATGTTTTGTATCTAAATTTTTTTCTGCATCATATTCTCCATATCTGGAATTGAGACTATTTTAATCTCCCCTTCCCTTGAAATCAATGTCCATTCCTTAAGTCTTGAGAGTGTTCCTTATGTCGGGGAACTGTTATCAGAGTTTATCTTGACCTTCATATTGTTCAACAACTATTGTGCATTGACTTAGCTACACTGTGCATGAGAAATGCGTGGCCAGTCCTAATGGTCAGCCTCTAGTCATTCATTTGCCAACATTTCTTCAACTCTCTCTCTCACAGTTCTCAGAGATACAAATACACAACTGACACCTCAACAAGTTCATTTTCAAACACAAAGGGTGAGGGCAGGAAAGTTGAAGGTAAGTCAGGAAGATTGGTTACCAGATATTTGATATTATTTTAGGAGTGTCAGAAGCCTTATGAGAGCCTTAATTAAAGGCTTGAAATTCCATATGTCCTGAAAAATACCTCATATTATAAAAACAAAGAAAAATCTCTACAGTATTCAAAAGGAAAAAAAAGGGAAGATTGCCCAAAGAGGAACAAAAATCAGGCTTCATAGTGGTAGTTAGAAGACAATGGTGTATCATTCTCAGAGTTTTAAGAGGAAAAGGCTATATCCCAAGAATTCTATACTCAAATTGTTGTACGTAAAGTAGGGCTGCCAGATTGAGAAAATAAAAACACAGACACGAAACCCAGTTAAATTTGAATTTCCCATAAAAAATTAATATATTTTTAATGTAATTGTGTCCCAAATATTGCATGGGACATACTTATACTAAAACATTTTCATCGTTTATGGGAAATTCAAATGTAACTGAGTGTCCTATATTTTATCTGGCAACCCTGATATGAAGGCAACAGAAAAATATTCAGACATTGTTCAGACATTAAAGAGAAAATTTACCACCCCTGTATTTTTTCTAAAATAATTACTTGGAGATATTCACAAAGTGAAGAATTTGAAAATTTGAATAAGAAACTCATGACTTAAGGGGACTAGGGACTAGCAGTGAGCACTCAAAATAAGTTTAAAAATTTGATGTAAATATGGCTAAAATTCTAGGAGAAGCTATGTATTATTAAAAAGTAATTACTTCAAATTAATATAAATGCTAATGGTTTGGAGTCTATAATCTTAGATAATGTTACCAAGAAGTGGATATGATCAATGGCTGGGGACAAATTGTAAGCATATTCAGAGCACATTTCACCCAGCATAGCAAGGTTAGAAAGAAGAATGATAACATACCTCCTTATTTTATAGAGTGCTATTGTGTGTATTATGTCATTTGGACATTATCTCATTTGGTTCTCACATAATCCTGGGAGAAGTGAGAGTCAATAAGGTAGACAAGCACACATTTCTCACCTATACAGTTGGGGGAATGAGGCTGAGAGTGCTTCAATGGCTCAGCCTCTGTTTAGATACTAGTAAGTGTCTAAGCTTCTGTCTCCAAGTTCAGTGGGTTATTCCAACCTAAAATGAGATGTTGAGTTGGGTTTGTCCAACTCTCCGGTACAGTTTATTGCTAACTAAGAGATCAGAAAAGCATACTCCTGCTCAATAAATACTTGTTGATTAATTAACACTTCTTCTGATCAGTCAACTCAAGTATTTGAGTGAGTGCCATGTGCCCAATCATATACTCCAAGGTGTACAGAAATGGTATTAAAAATGACCTCTGTCTTCCAAGTTTAAAATCTACTTAGAAAGGAAAGTAACATACAGGGAACAACATGAAAACTTTAGGGAAGAGCTACATTTCTAAGCCAGAGACATAATGCAAAATAGTATTAACAGAATGATTCTAATTTTTTGAATCTATGTACTTTTAGTTACGCTTAGGGGGAAAAAAAACCTGGAAGGTTGGAATATTGGGGAGCTTTTTCTTGCTTGTAATTTTCTGTATTGTACAAGTTTTCTACAGTGAATAGAAAGTACTTTAGAAATTTGAAAAAAAACAACTTGTTTTATTATCTTTCAAGAAGATATTTTACAGAACAACTTGGTTTGCCACAAAGGTGGTACAAGCACTGAGTCTGGAAGGATGGTGAGTTTTAGACAAGTGGATGGGAGGGAGAAGAGGAACCGCATGCTGGCTGAGAGCATGAGGGTGCCTGCGGCTCCGCCATTCACTTCCATTCTCAAGGCCAACCTCTTCAAGTGTCTCTTCGTTCATCTTCACATTGCCTTCTCTTCTGTGTGTCATCAGTCAAATCTCCCTCTGCCTCCTTCTTATAGGGACACACTCGATTGCATTTAGAGTCTACTCAGATAATCCAACATAATCTCCCCATCTCGAGATCCTTAATTTATTCACATCTTTGGCCATTTAAGGTAATAGTCACAGGTATTTCCCTTTTAAAGCAAATTACCATAGGCCTGATATCTTCAGCCTACCACAGTTGGTAAGGACCAAGGCAGAGTAGATCTTCCAGCAGCCCAGACATTAACCACTGGTGTGCTGGGTCCCAGGTGAGAGGCCAAGGACCGATATGGGGTGGGGAGAAGCACTCACCAGTGGCTATTTGCCAACTGAGATGGCTTTACCAGTACAACCTAGCTGAATATAAACCCTGATTGTGGGAGAGAAAAGGAGAGAAAGAGACAGCTATTAGAGTCTTTTTTACAGGCAAAATTGATGGGCTTGATTATGAAGGATGAAGTGCAAGAGACAGTGGGTAGAGACACCATTATCAATAAGACATAAGGGCTTGTTTTCCAGGTAATCCAAGGTTGAGGCTCTTAGGGTGCATTCTTTGTCCCATCCCTGTTACTGATGCTGGACCAGGGCAGGGCCCTGTCTAGGAGATGCTAACGAATTCACTTCTCAGATTTTAGATCTGATCAGGATCCTGGTGTGAAGCTGCCAGCAACTGCAATGTGTCAGAACAGACTGTTTACCAAGGTCCTGCAAACATTGCGAAGCCCAGGGGACTGTTCTAAATTAGGAGAAAACAAGTTCTTTCAAGACAGTTAGTGCCCTAGCCAGAAATTACTAATAAAAGGTTGCTTTTCAGTATCTCTGAGCTGATTAGGAGTTTCGATGGGTCCTAATTAGCATGTGAGGCTTATTCATCTGTAAACTTGAAAAAGGAATGCTCCCCAGGGAATGGAATCAGAAAGAACTGTTGTTCCCATTGCTAGGGCTTAACTAGAAATGAAGACAATTTGCCTCTGTGTTTTTCCCATTAGGCAGGTAGACTGGAAAGGAGATTATTTCTTGATGATCCTTTTCAAACATTTATTGGACATCAGTACAGGCTTCAGTGATCTAGCAAATCAGTCGTTAGTATTTTCGGTGAAAAAATTATATGAAGCCTCATTAAAAGTGCATAACTTGACTCAAAGGGCAGAAAACTGAGAACTAAGGTCAGCAGAGCAACTCACACTCTATTCTTTGCATAGATGAGTAATCATGATGGGCCTTTATGCTTGATCAGAAAAACCTCTGGTGAGCATTACAGAAAAAGCAGAATTGCATAAGTGTAATTTGCACTTATTGCAAAAGTGGAGTTTGTTTGCTATAAACATACGATAGTAATAATAGGTTACAGTAAGGCAGTGGGGCATTCCTCCCCACCCCCTGCCCCCACATGAACAAAGTGAATTTTTTTATTTTTGCTGTTATGCAACTATAGAAAGCTCAAAATTTAATAGACTCACCATGAAAGAACAACGAAGTCCTGTTCTGCACAGATACCCACTAGGTGTCACACAGCTTCAGAAAAACAATCCGTGCCTTCCAGGAGTTAACATTTTAATGAATCCTTAACTTTCCAATGCTAGGCAAAAATTATTTCCATTTCATTACATTCATTTGTTACAGATGCTTACATTTGATTTCTCAAGAGAATAGAAATAAAAGACTGCAGAAAATGCCTTGACCTATATTTTCCAAATCCCTATCTCTAGCAAATCCCATACTTCCCCCTTCACAGCAAAAAAAACTTCACTGGCTCTGGTTTTTCTTTTTCTTTTTTTTCTTTTTCTTAAGAAATGTGTAATAAATCACAGGAAATCAGAACTGTTTAATACTCAGCTAAACACTTATGAAATGCCCTGAGGTTAGACCATTTGTATGATCAAGGCAACTACTCCATCTTCCCGCATTTAGATACCCTGGAACTCCAAGTACCACCTCCAAGTACCACCATCTACAGGCAACGCTTCTCCCGACTGAACAGAAATCAGGCATTGGACAAAAGAGGGGCCAGCAAGAATCCTGCCCTAAATTAGTTACTTTTCACACTACGAAAGAGGAAGGTGGGCTGAGTCTTAACCAGAGCAAGAAATGAGAGCGAGGCAACGCGGTAGCCAAGGCAAGGCGCCCTCAGATCTCCTCCTGCCAGCAGCACAACTGACCGCGGGCCCAGCCGCGGTGCTCTGAAATCCACCGTCACGGTTCCCTGCAGGCCAGGCTTCCTGCTGCTCCTAGCAGCGTGGGGATAACAAGGCAGGCCTGTCCGTGGGAAACCCGGGACTCCTCTGACGGGCAGCTTTGCCCAGTTTTCCCCAGAACTGCATTGCAATCTAAGTCGCTTCTATCCAACCTTCCTTTCTTCCTTCCCCGGGGTTAGACGTGCATCACCGGTCGGATGGCTCTCCAAGTCTCTCCCTGCTTCCTCCTCTTTTTCTTTCACAGTTTCCCCGAATAAATTTCTGGCATATTCCACGGATCTCGGTGTTTGCTTCTCAGGAGTACCTGCACTAACATAAGCGGGGGGCTGCCAGGAGGAGCAGAATACAGCTGGGGAAGGGGGAAAGACGCCTGGTCTTAATCTAGAGACCAAACTCAGTTTCTGAGAAGTGGGCCACAGACCGAGGCCTGTACATCGGAATGCCCACTGCGGTGGCTTTGTGATGCGCTAACTTGGCTAGATCGGACTACATTTCCCAGAATCCCTTTTCTTCCCATGTTTCCAATTAGAATGAGCCGAAGGATATTCTCTCGCGAGAGTTGGAGGGAGGCATGGCAGCAGCAGCCATTTGGCAGCGTGTGGACTCACTTTGCTGATCTTTTGACGCATGCTGTCGGCATGAAAGCAGTAGCTAGGCCTGGCACTGTCCTCCCTTTCTCTGGACCTTCCTGCAGTTTTTCTGACCCCTGGGCCTGATGTTTACTTGTGCAGCAACTTACACAGGGCCTCGGCTTCTGCTGGATACCCTCGTCATCAAGGTCAGCGGACATGGGTTTCAGTCTAGCCTCGTACATTCCAGCTTCTGCCTGCGGGGTTCAAGCCTACTCTCATGAGCTCCCCTCCCTGACTGCCTGCTCATGGACGTCGGGCTCCAATATTAGTCAAGGAAACAGCCTTGGGGAGACTGCTTAGCCAGCTCGTATAATGTGTTCCTAATAGATTATATTAATATATACATACATATCTTATCATGTGGTTGAACCTTGAGTGATACACTCATTATATGCCCTCTCCCCAGTTTACTTCGGGGCAGTGGTCCACGTTAGGAGTAGGAATAGGCACTCAGCCGTCACAGACAACACACAATACCAACTCTCTGCTCTGCTGCTTTAGGTCAGACCTGGACATTTACAACAAAAAGGAAGGTGAAACGGCATTTTGAGGACAGGTACACATTCAGAGCCCACCTGGCAGTGGAGAAAGATGGAATTAGTATGCTCTGTGCTCAGATAACAACTGCAGCAAAGAGACCCTCCCACCCCTGTATCTCCTCTCCTATCCCATGGAAGCGTGGAGAGAGAGGAACATGATTTTACCAAACTCCACAACAAGGATGTCAAGTAGTCACTTCTGGGCCAGAGCATTCAATTGCCAGTATGAGATCCTCAGGACATCTCTTGTCCTCTGCCACATGATGTGGTTTTTCAGTTAGTGTTTTCCATCAGTCTTGGTTCCAGAGGGAGGATGACACAGAGGTAACTCAGTGGGAATGAGCAAGAGGCAGGGCAAAAAATAAATATTTGATGTTTTAAGTCACTGAGATTTGGGGATTGTTAGTTACTGCACTGATTGATAATGAGATCTCCTGTTGTGTGTATATATGTGTGGTCTGTATGTGTATCTCTCTGAAGAGTACACAAGACAAGAAAAAGAAATACAGGGGGAAATATGAGTATAGTTAATATATCTGTATAGGACTTTTCTGGCTTTAAATATAGAAACCCAAATTGAAAATTGTTTACACAGTAAGACTATTGCGTTATATAAATAAAGTGTAGTGATTCCAAGATTGGTTGGTTCAGCTACTCAAGCATGTCATCAAAGACCAGATTCTGTCCCTGCTGTCATTGTCAATGTGTTGGCTGGCTAACTCCCCTTTGGATGCAGGATGGCTGCAGCAGGTTTAGGTAGTGCTGTCTCTGTCTCTCGTCTCTCACACACACATACGCTAATATCCGGAGATAAGAAACTATTCAGCAAAATGTTGACAATGACAAAGGAATACAAATCAAGCATATTCAGCATATTATGATCTTCTTAGCCATTGTATGATGGTGATTTGAAGTCTGTTTTAATAGTTTGGTGCATCTGTTATTAGGACTTTTAACGCAGTACAAAGTGGTTTTTTGGTTGTTATTGTTGTTGGCATACATAAAATGAAGTAGGACCTGTCACTGCCAAAACTAGAGAAAAGTGTGATGCGATGACATTTATTATTTCCCTGTACCTTAATTTTGCCTGATGCTGAGCTTCACAGTCTTCAGCAAGTTACTTAACATCTCTCAGGCTTGCTTTTCCTCTCCTCCTTATAATGGGGTTAGCAACTGTAACTTTATTACAGTTCTGCTATGAGACTTAAGTGAGTTAATACATATAAAGTACTTGAACAATTTCTGGCATATAGTAAATACCATAGAACCACTATCTGTTATTTTAATAAGGTTTATAGGATAATTAAATGAGTTAATACATGTAGAAGACTTGGAATAATGCCTATAATGTATTAATAGTAAGTTTTTAATAAATCTTTGTTACTACAATTATTAAAGTTTTAAATAAGATTGAGGAGTTAAAGAGGATAAAAAGTGAGGCGGGCGGATCGTTTGAGCTCAGGAGTTTGAGACCAGCCTGAGCAAGAGCGAGACCTCGTCTCTACTAAAAAAATAGAAAGAAATTAGCTGGATAACTAAAAATATATATATATATAAAAAATTAGCTGGGCATGGTGGTGCATGCCTGTAGTCCCAGCTACTCGGGAGGCTGAGGCAGAAGGATTGCTTGAGCCCAGGAGTTTGAGGTTGCTGTGAGCTAGGGTGATGCCATGGCACTCACTCTAGCCCGGGCAACAAAGTGAGACTCTGTCTCAAAAAAAAACTTAAAAAAAAAAAAGAGGATAAAAAAATAAGATTAATCCTGTAAAAATGAATTTAACAGTATAAGATACTACTGTTATCTTAATTATTATGATCAATAATAAATTTTCATTGAATGCTTCTCTGCTACAGAGTAACTAATCAATAAGAAGTCCTCAGCCCAAATGTGCTCTAAAAACTTTCTAAGAGATCCAAATTGTACAAACCGTCCTTTAAAAAACCTTCTGTAAAAGCCAAAACTGCCCAGGAAATGTTTAATTTGATACTTATTGTCATCAGCATATTTCCTATTGATCAAATTTATAATGCAGAATATTTATGTTGTTTATCTGTTGTTTACAGAGTTTGTGGTTCATTAAGGCACTTTATATAATCTTACACTTTTTAATGGGTCTTGGAGCAGTACCATGTGGGTTGAACATCTAGTTTGTAGTTTGGAGACTGTATCAAACCCGAATATGTGTTGTTAATGGGTTAGGAAGGCCCAGTGGCACAGAAGAAACTGGACAAAACAAGGAAATGAACATTTATTAAGTGATTCTATATGTTTTTGTGTGATGGTTATTTATACATTATTTTATTTAATCCACACTACAACCCTGCTTTGTGGTATCTTCTCCGTCTTTTCAGGTGAGGGAACTGAGACACAGACGTTATGCAATGTCAAAGGAGCAAGAACCAGGAATTGGACAATGGAGGACCAGAGATCAGAGAATAAACAGGTAATCTGCATGACTAAGGGATGGATTTTGTGCCTTCTTGCCTTTTAGGGGAATCACAAGTCCCTACTGTTCTTGAAGAGATCGACATAGAAAATAGAATTTCACAACTCTAACTCCACAATTTGTAAGGCATTGTCTAAAAATGCACCTGCAGGAACAAATGTGAATTTCCTGTGTTTGAATATGATTTTGAGTGGGCATATAATAACTAGCATTATTTGCACATGTAGAATTAATGATGGAGTTGGATCTGATTAGGAAAATAAAATCAGAATTCACAGCGTTCTTCTGGTTATAGCCCAGGAAGCCCAGGCTGAGAAAGTCTCATGCTGACTGAGGTCAGCTTGAAAAAAGATGATTCACTCAGTGCAAAAATCCTGCTACCAGTTTGTCACCAAATAAGCATTCATTAACCAAGTAAAGTAACCTAAAATAGTACTTTGTTATCTAGTGATTAAACTTGTAAAAACAAACAAGCAAGCCATTTTCTGAGCACCTTGTTGTGCCAGCCATTGTACTAGATAATAGGGCTAGGTCAAGGACATTAATGTCACAAAGCTTTGGGGTAGGGAGAGCTAGTGATCAGGTACCAACTATGAAATGGCCACATAGTGGGAACAGGGCTATCATTTTGTTTTTATTTTTTTGTTTTAACTATTTTGAAATAATTTTAAACTTAAAAATTACAAAAATAGTATAGAGAGCTCACATACACCCTTGACCCAGCTCCCTATAATGTTAACAAATTATAAAATTACACTATAATCATTAAAACCATGAAATTAACATTGGTACTATGCTATTAATTAAACAACAGACCTTATTCCAATTTCATGTATTTTCCCCCTAATGTCTTTTTTCTGTTCTGGTATTCAGTCCAGGATTCCACATGGCATCTGGTTGTCATGTCTCCTTAGTATCCTCCAAACTGGGACAGTATTTCAGTCCTTCCTTCTCTTTCAAGACCTTGACACTTTTGATGAACACTGGCCAGTTATTTCATAAAACATCTCTCCCAGTTTATCTAATGTTTTTTCATGATTAGATTGAGGTTATACATTTTTGACAAAAACACCACAGAAGTGGTGTTTTGTCCTTCTCAGTGCATTATTTCAGGGGTTTCATTACGTTAATGTCTTATTTCTGGTGCTAACATTGATCACTTGGTTTAGATGGTATGTACAATGTTTCTACACTGTAAAGTTACCATTTTCTCCTTGGTAGTTGGTAAATATCTTGGGGAGATACTTGAGACTAGGCTAATATTCCATTTCTTCTCAAATTTTTGCTCATTAATTTTAGCATCCATCAGTGGATCTTGTCTACAACAGTTATTACTATGGTGTTCGCCTAGTGATGACTTTTATTTCTCTCAGTCCTTCTACATTTATTAATTAGAATTCTTCCGTAAAGAAAAGCTGTCCCAGTTGGGTGGGCGTGGTGGCTCATGCCTGTAATCCTAGCACTCAGGGAGGCTGAGGTGGGAGGATTGCTTGAGCTCAGGAGTTCTAGACAGACCAGCCTCAGCAAGAGCAAGACCCTATCTCTACTAAAAATAGAAAAATTAGCTGGGCGTCATGCACCTATTGTCCCAGCTACTCTGGAGGCTGAGGCAAGAGGATCATTTGAGCCCAGGTTGAGGTTGCAGTGAGCTAAGATGACGCCACTGTACTCTAGCCAGGGCAACAGAGCAAGACTCTGTCTCAAAAATATTAAAAAATAAAGAAAAGCGGTCCCTTCTCCTCTGTTTACTCATTTATGCATTATTTATCTATGTCAGTGTGAACTCATGGATATGTACTTTATTCTATAGGTTATAATCCAATGCTATGATTTATTTTGTTGCTTAAATGATTTCAGTTTTGGCAATTGGGAGTTCCTTCAGGTTGATTCCTGTGTCCTTTTTATGTATTTGATCCTTTCTCAAGCACTTTCTTAACTTCTGACACCAAAAATGTCTCAAGCTTATCTTGTATTTTCCCTGCCCCAGCCTGGAATCAGCTTTTCCAAAGAGCTCTAGTTCCTTTTATTAGAGAATGCTATTTAGAAACCAAGATCTGAGTGCTACTGGGTGTCATTGCCCTTAGACCTTCTCGGCATATAGTTAGGAAATATATACATGTATACTAACTCATGTTTACACACTCAACTATGTTTATTTTTATATCTACTTATCTGTATATATATTAAAAACCATGAGTTTATATGGACATCTCCAATTTTAATCCAATACCACAAGGTTCGTTCTATAATATCTTTCTCCCCTTCCTTATGTGTAACTTTTTCACCAAGAATGGGAAGTCTCATTCTTCTGATGTAAAATGTATTCACATATTTATAGGGTGATCAACTTATCTGTTTGTCTGAGACTGAGAAGGCTACCAGGACATGGGACTTTCTGTTTTAAAACAGTCCCAAGATGAGTTGATCATTATATTTATTTGTCCATACTACAGAGAGAAGTTACAGAATTGCTAACCCATACCCTGTGGAAAAGACTTTTTTTACCAACTAGAGTACAGTATTTGTCTACAGTTCTTTTTGTCTTGAGGCTTACATACTTATATACCCAGTCAAGATAATATTTTCTAAAGTTTCTGAGGTTGTTTTCCTCTCCCATCCCCTTCAGTATGGTTATATTACTCATTTGTTGTTTTTTTTTCTGTATACATATATTTTTTTAGTTGTCCAGATCATTTCTTTTTTTTTTTTCTTTTTTTTATTTTTTAGTAGAGATGGGGTCTTGCTCTTGCTCAGGCTGGTCTCGAACTCCTGACCTTGAGCGATCCACCCGCCTCGGCCTCCCAGAGTGCTAGGATTACAGGCATGAGCCACCGCGCCCGGCCTTATATTACTCATTTGTAATAAAATTAGGTTCATTTGTTATTGCTGGAATTGCATTTTGGGCCCCATCTACTCCCTGCCTCCTTGTCCTGGTTGACTTTATTTATTAATGCTTATTAATATTTATTTTGGAGGACACGTAAAATATCACTATATTTCTAAGAGTCGGAACTATACCAAAAGATACACTCAGGGCAGGTGTGGTGGCGCATGCCTGTAGTCCCAGCTACTCAGGAGGCGAAGGCAGGAGAATCACTCGAGTCCAGGAGTTGTTGTCTGTAGTGCCCTATGTCACTGGGGTGCCAGCACTAAGTTTGACATCAGTATGGTAACCTCCTGGGACCAGGGGACCACCAGGTTGCCTAAGGAGGGGTGAACCAGTCTAGATCAAAAATGGAGCAGGTTAAAACTATTGGTGCTGATCAGTAGTGGGATTGTGTCTATGAATAGCCACTGCATTCCAGCCTGGGCAACATAGTGAGACCCTGTCCCTAAAAAAATGAAAAATAAAAAGGTACGCTCAGAAATGTTGCTCTCTCCTAATCATTATTACTCCATTCCCAGCAGGTAACCAACCATTTTAGTTTCTGGTTTATCCTCTCTATATTTCTTTTGCACTGAATGAAGAGATACATATGTGTTTTCTTAAATCCCTTTCTTTTTTACTTGAAGAGTGGCATACTATAGGTATTCTGTTTCATTTTGCTTTATTCACTTATCAGTGTATCTTGAAAATCACTCTAACTCAGATCATACAGATCTTCCTCGTTCTTTGTGAGAACTGCATAGTACTTCATTGTGTGGATATATGTGAATGTGCCATACATTCAACCTGTGTATGAGCGTTCAGGTTGTTTCCAATATTTTGCAATCACAAATAATGCTGTAATACATTACATTGTACTTATGTATTTTCATAATTTTTGGAAATGAATCTTCAGGATAGATTCTTAGAAGCAGGATTGCTGGGTCAAAAGGCAAATGCATGTTTGTTTTGTTAGGTACTTAGGCGGTGACCTTGAAGTCAAGCTAACCTAGGTTTGAATACATACTCTGCTACTTCCTGGAAATCTGGATAATCTCTAAACCCAGTTTCATCAATCATTACCTTGCTGCTCAAAGTGTGATGCAAAGACCAGCAGCATCACCACCCCGCACAACTTGTTGGAAATGCAGAATCTCAAGCCCCACCCCAGTTCCAGAGAATTAGAATCTGCATTTAATAAAATCCCCAGGTGATTCCCATGCAGATTAAAGTCTGAGATGCTCTGATCTATACAATAGGAGTGGTTTTAGTAGTAATAGTATTAATACTAGTTATTGCTCTAGATGTTTGCACCTACTACAAGAAAAAGTAGATAAGACCTTAAGCCAAACAGCAAAACCTTTAGGGGAAAAACAATAGCCACCCCACCCTTAACTACCAATGGTACATCCTCTGCTCCTTGCTTTATCCAAGTACTTGTAACTTCAGAAAGTCACTTACTATGTGAGGTAAATAGAACCTACTGGTAGGAGATCTTTTGTGCCTCTTTGGTTGAAATATTAAACCTTAAACTGTATGTTACACTCTGTGATATGTTTACCATGACATCATGGTTTGTCATCAAGGGCCACAGTTCAGAGGCTATTTCTTATAATTTCTGTGCCTTATTGGCACCATGAAAAAAGCCACAATTACCCTCAGCCCACTAACTGCAACTAGAAGAACCACATGTGGAGCTTTATAAACACAACAATGCCAGGCCTCTCCTCAAACCAATTAGACTCTCCCCAGTGTGGGTCCCCGACATCAGGACACCTGATGCTTTAATGCATCTCAAGCAAATGAAATTAAGCAAAGATTGTTCTCCTTGTTTCAATTGTGCATTTTTATAAAAATATAATTCTTCACCAAGTAATTAGCATAATTATAATTACTAATTTATCCTTTTAAAACTTCTGTACCTAAAAAAATTCACAATAAATAAAATGAAGTATGACATGATCTAGGAAAAATATTTTACAACATTTTAAAGTCCAAAGGGTAATAGCCTTAATATATAAAGGATATATTAACTCTTAATATATAAGAATATAAATATTCTTAACATGTAATATTCTTTTATGAATCAATGAGAAAAAGGTTGAACATTTCAATGAGAAAAAATGGGTTAACAATGAAAGCAAGAATTCACAAAGGCAAAATAAATAACAAACATGAAAAATGTCATATTTAACTTGTTTAGTAATCAAAGAAGTGAACTTAGCCAGGCACAGTGATGCACACCTGTAGTCCCAGTTTCTCAGGAGGCTGAGGTGGCAGGATCACTTGAGCCCAGGAGTTTGAATATAGTCTGGGTAACATAGCAAGACCTCCATCTCTGAAAATAAAATTTTTTAAAAAAGAAATGAACTTAAGATAGTAATTAAATGCCAGTTTTCTACCACTGAAATGGAAAAAATATATATTTATAATAAGCACTATTTGTGAGATTTCAGAGAAATCGGTCATTTTGTAACTGCTAACAGGAATGTAATTCGGAGCAACCTTTCTCCAAATTACAGTCAGTTTGGTGCTAAAATATTCATGACCTTTGATTCAGCAATTTCATTTCTGGAAATTTATTTTGGGAAATGATTAAAGATATATGCAAAGATTTAGCTACAAGAACATTTTCATGTCATTACTATTTTCAGCAAAGTTGGAATGATAAATGAAAATGTTCAACAATAGGTTATTATCTAGATAAAACATGGGACCTCTAACTATGCAGCTACTTGAAATGATGTTGCAGAAATCTAGTTATTGATAGGGAAAAAAATGCATGATACATGGTTCCATGAAAAATCAGGTTACAATGTGGTACCTATGGTATGATGCCATTGTTGTAAGCATATTTAGAAAAGGAATGGAAAGGATACAGACCAAGGAGTTAACAGAGTTGGATGGGGAAGTCTGTGTCCTTTGTGTTTCTTGTTTGTATTTACTGATTTTTCTACAGTCTGTTAAAGAATTTTTTTTTTAAGAGACAGGGTCTCACTCTGTTGCCCAGGCTGGAGTGCAGTGGTGTCCTCATAGGTCACTGTAACCTTGAACTCCTGGGCTCAAGCGATCCTCCCACCTCAGCCTTCCAAGCAGTGGGACTACAGGTGTATGCCACTGTGCCTGGCTAATTTTGCTGTTTTTTAGAAACAGGGTCTTGCTATGTTGCCCAGGCTGGTCTCAAACTCCTAGCCTCAAGCAATCCTCCTTCCTCAGCCTCCCAAAGAAAAAATTATTCGTGACACTTGATATAATGGTAAGATAGACTACTTAAATGGTGAGAGAGAACGCTACAATGGAGTTTTGCAATTTGAGAAAGAGATTGGGCTCAACTCCAAATACAACAAGAAAAAGTGAGGATTTATAGCCAAGGAGCAGGATGAGAGGCTAGTGAACAGAAAATTATAAAAAAGGGTAGCATGATTCTTTGCTAAACCAACCTAATAGGATTCTTGCTAAAAGCAGGCCAGCAGGGATCAGACATAACCTGGGAACATGAAGAATGAGGAAATTGATCAGATATCAAGGGTGGAGGACTCTGGCTAAACAGACTTGACAGGAGTCTTGCTAAAATTGGGTGATGCAAATATGGACACAGAAGTCCAAAAGTCAAGGACTAGGTGGAAGGAAGATCCAGATGAGCCTAATTAAAGTTTGTTCAGAAGAGATTCTTTGTCAGTCCCTCTTCTTGCTCAAGGAAAGAAAAGACATTTTTCCTTCCTTTGAACAAAATAAGTCCATTTCTCCTTTACTTGCTTTTTGTTCTTTACAGATCAGCTGAACCATCTTTTGGGACTTGGTAGTAGAGGATATTTGTTGATTGGTGTGAGCCTTTAGGCATTTAATAAGAGAAATTTCTATAAAAAGAAAAGAAAAACCAACCAAGATTAGTAAGTGCAGTTTCTGAGTCTAGCCGGCAACTAATCAAGATTTCTAGATGTTGGGCTTGGAGCACCTTTAGATGGTGGAGTGAGAATGGCAGTAGCAATCTGACAGATTTCCTGGTTTGCAGTTTGAATGTCTTTGATGATGGCATTAAGTGTTTCATTGAACTTTCTGAATGGCCCTCACGGCAGCAGGCACAAAGGTTGTCCGTATGTAATCTGTTGTGATTTATTTGAAGCTTATGTTGAGTTGTCTAGCTTCACCTTTCAGGACTTTGGGAAAAGGGCAGTTTTAGTTTTCCAAGATGTCAAGCCAGGAGGGTGGAAAACACTAGAAATGTTAGTTTGTAGAGTTATAGCCAGATATCAGAGAAACTAAAATAACTGAGAATTTGTTAAGGACTGGCCAAATATACACGATGGAGCCTAAAAGGGTACACTTTAATTTTGCATTGAAACATATAATTTTTCTCTATAATCACCTCACCCCTTTGGTTATCGTTTATAAAATAAGTCTGGTCTCATTAGATTTGGCCTGCTTATTTACATAAGTGCAGCAAGAATGGTAAGCAACCACATAGACCTTTGTAGTTTGCTGTGCTAGAACTTCTCATAAGGAATCTCAGAATAGACTTTTAAAAATCCTTAAGGCTAGGAAGCCAAGCCAAGCACTTGTCACCAGATTACACCTGCAATACTGATAGACTTGGGTGAATTTCTTTCTTCTTGGTGTCACCAAATATCTTGAGGTTCCTGGGCCTGCCAGGAAATGACCTTCCTTACTCACCTGTAAGTCTAGAACATCGGAAGCCAGGTACCAGGCCAGATTTTTCCAAGTGGGCTTTGTAAGCATTGGCTCCATAAAGTCAACCTTAGTTTCTTAAGTCAGATTTTATGCACATCATTCTCAAATGTGACATTTCAGTCAAAGCCTTGGTAATATAACCAGCGTTCACAATTGTGTCCTGTTATAAGGAGAACAGATTCTTACTGTTCTTATGCAAATAATTATATTTCCATAAAAATAAGAATAAAAATCCTACTTTTCTTGCATACTTTAAATACAGAGTTGTTTCCCTTATTATTTTCAATAGTTTTACTGACATACATTGATTATAATTTTTAACCATTATAAATTTTAACCATTATAATTTTTAACCACCTCCTTTTACAGAGAAAACTAAGAAGTAGACAATTGTGAATTATCTGTCACGTACCAGCATTCTGCAGAAGACTAACAAATTTTATGAATATACCATCTCACATTTTTTATAGGATAATTTTTATTAACAGACCCAAATATATTTCGTTTCTCTATACCATATAAAAATAAGAAGCCAAAAATATATAAATTTGTGATTAGTGATTAACACATCAGTAGTTTATCTTACTTAGAAATGATCAATGTTTAATGAATATTTGTTACTTAAGTTAGCATAGATCTAAGGTTGCAAATTTACAAAAAGAGTTTGGAAACTATTTCGGACAGACATATCATAACATTAAGTGAGCCATCATCTCACGTTATTTCCCCATTAACTATTTTTAACTCTGTGACTAGTAAACCCAGGTAGAATAAAAATGTATGCTCATATTATGTTTAATACTGATAACTCAGAAGACACAACTGTTTTCATTAAACCAGTTGTATTATGCTAATCTTATTTACAGAAGATTTACCCAAGTCATATGAACTTGAAAAACATTTGGGTTAATTCCTGTATTTCTTAGAGTTTTAGGGATATTTAATTTATATAAGCACTCATTTATCTCTAAGCCAATTTGAATAAAATTCCTTTAAGGCATTTTATAAATTAATTTGGTAATACCATCCAGAGGTAAGAAAATACGTATACGTAACATACATACATAGACATACATATAGATATTAGCCCTCAGTATGAGGGCTCATGCTTTTTACCCATGCTTGTGGAAGAAACTCTTAAGAGTTTAATTTGCCTTGATACGTAATCTTATGGAGGCAGTGGACTACATCTTAGGTGAAGGACTGAGGGGACATCAAGCAGTTATCTGGATGTCTCCATAGTCTAGCTGAGCAGATAAAATATCCAAGCTATTTCTAATTAGCATTTTCTTTTTCTTGTTTTCTTTTCAGCCCTAGGAGCTTGCTGTCTGGGGATCCCTGCATCCCTTGAGAGCCCCCACTGGGGACAGGAGGCCTAAAGCTCAAGTGGCTGTAGGGGATCAAGGGGCCAAAGTGAGAAGGGAAAGGTCTGGTGGGATGGACAGAGGGAGGAAGTGGTAGGGATTCAAAGGGACATATCAAAGGACTCGAGGGAACAGAAGGGAAGATTAAAGGTGGTAAAAGGAGGCGAAGGAGCAAAAGCAGTAGGAAGGGAGAGGTCTTAGAGGAGCTGGTTGGGGTATCGTAAGTTTCCCAAAGAAGCCAATGAAGTTCCACGTTATCTTTAGTAAAATCATGCCAACAAGACGTAGGTGGACAGAGGTGGCAGAGTATATAGTCAGCAGTGGTTGGGGAAAGTGGTTTCAGCCAGCTGAGAATTTCTTATGGAAGAAACAGGATCAAACAAAACAGGCCTCACAAAGAGCCAGGAAAAATTTTCCAGTCTGGAGTCGGGAAGTGAAACCTCACTTGAGAGAAAGAGTTAGAAAGAGAGACTTCCAGCCCAGGCAGTGAGGGAGTAAACCCCACTTGGAGACAGAGAACCAGGAAGGAAAATTTCCAGCTGAGCAGGTACCTTTCAAATAAAGAAGCCTGGGCCTCTAGCTCAACTTCTCACAAACAGCTGCTTGCCTGGACCACTATCCCAACCTCTGTGTACCTGGGACTCTAACCCAGAGCGTAATCAGACTCTTAAGAATGGAAATCTGTCCTTACGATGCTTCAGTGGACGTTTGTCCAGAGCACTGGTTCAGGAGTCTGACTCACCAGTGGATCCCTGATCGATCAATCAGGAGTGAAGACACAGGCTCCCAGGGTGGGTACTTAAGGTCCTGAGTGAGGGGTCTGGAGGGATCCAGTGATGAATCTGATGCTATTCAAGTTGTGGCACCATAACTGTTAAAGAAAAAATCATTCACAGCACTTGTTAAAACGGTAAGGCAGATTTTATTAAGGGAGACTATTATACTATACTGGAGTTTTTCAATGGAGGAGAGAGATTGGGCTTAACTCTGATTAGAACAAGGAAAAGGAGGGATTTATAGCCAAGGAGCAGAGTGGGAGGTCGGTGGAGGGTAGGGTAATTCTTTGCTAAACTAACCTAGTAGGACTCTTGCTGAAGGCAGGCCAGGGTAACCATGTTACCTGGGGAATAGTGGGGAATGAGGGATTTGGTCAGAAAAACAAACATCACATGTACTTACTATTAAATGGGAACAAATCAATCAACACTCATATGCACAGATGGAAATAAAACTCAACAGAAATTGTGCAGGTGGGGCAGGGGGAGGGGGTGGGTGAAATCATACCTAGCAGATACAATATACACTATCTGGGTGATGGGCACACTTATAACTTTGACTCAAGCAGTACAAAAGCAATCCATGTAAACAAAACATTTGTACCCCCATAATATCCTGAAAAAAAATACTCAAAGCACGAGGAGCTTTGACGTGCCATCCCTGGCTTTAACAATAGTGAGGACCATGTGCCAAGGAATGCTTGTGGCCTTCAGGAGCTTAAAGTAGCCCCTGGGTGACAGCTAGCAAGAAACGAGGACCTCAGTTCTACCACCGCAAGAACTGAATTCTGCCGACAACCTGAATGAGTTTGGAGCATATTCCCTCCCAGAGCCTCCACCCAGCTGGCCAACACCTTGATTTTGGCTGAGAAACCAGGTAAGCCATGGCAGACTACTGACCTACAAAAACTATGAGGTAATAAACAGGTGTTGTTTAAAAACAAAAAGTGATCAGATATTGAAATTGATCATATGTTGGGAGGGGGG
>NW_012144300.1:3630646-3634717 GCF_000956105.1 Propithecus coquereli
CTAGGGAAACAGGGTTGCCAAATTTAGCAGAAAAATAACACAGAACACATGGTTAAATTTGAATTTCAGATATACAATGAATCATTTTTCTAGTGTTTATATGTCCCATGCAATATTTGGGACATGCTTAAAAATTGTTTTTGTTTCTCTGAAATTCAAATTTAACTAGGCTTCCTGTATTTTATCTGGCAAACCCTATCGGGAAAGAATGCAATATCTTGATGTACTGCACCCGGGGCCTCTGTGTCATAAGAAGGGTAATGGCAGGACATCTTCTCAGGTAAAAAGATGCAAAATTTTTCCTACCCTGTATTACACTCTCCCTTTCAAATTCTTAACATGGCCTCTAGAGGGAAAATTTCTCCCTCAGAGAATAGGAAGAAGCTGCAGGAAATGAAGTCCATTAAATTATTTCAGAAGATATTGAATGCAGCTTTTGCCTTGGCTGACCCACCTCAGCAAGGGGGCTGGGGGAGAGATGGGGACCTGGGAGTGCCCGAGGAGTGCTTCTGCCCTGACCTCCCTGGGGTAGAAGGCAGTGCTATTGCCAGGGGCTTTCTCCTGCAGCCTTTTGTTCTGTGTCTTTAACCGTGGATCCCTTTTCAAGGCTAGTTTGGAGGAATCAGAACTACTCTTTTCCGTGCCCAACTGTTTTGTTTCAGGGGGTATATCTGCCTGGCAGCATAGCCAAATTTGCGTAAGCAACTGGATACATTTATGGCTGTGAGACGTCAGGCATTCCACTGGGTGTAGCATAGGATTTCTGAAATGTGAGTCAAGTACAGACACATTTCTAAAGAAAAGTGTTCTCGTGGATCATGAAGACCGCAGCCGTGGACCCTCAGTTTGAGACATGCTAATGCATAGTAGAAAAGGCAACGCCAAACCTGAACTTGGGAATTCTAGATTCTTGTCCTGCCATTGCCACTACCCAGGCAGGTCATTATTGTTGCCTCATCTATAAAATGAGATAGGCCAGATGAGAGCTCACAAGAGGCTGCAAGCCCGAATAGGGTAGGACTGTGAGCTGAGTGTGTGCCCAGGCCTGGTGAAAGCAAGAGTGAGCAGCAACTCAGCCCCATGCACCGCGGCTGAGAAGTATGCAGGCACGTTCACTCTTATCTTCTGATTTTCTAAGAGGAGCCTGGCATCCATGTCTTTATGCAAAAATCTACTGATTCTAAGGGTTTAAAGTAACACATTTAAAACATTGGCAGAACCAAACAACATAACACCTCTGTAAGCCAGAGCCATGACTCTAAAACCACCAGTTTGAGACTGGAGGAGATCAAGAGTTTTCAAACCCAGTCCACCAAAAGGTTCCATGGAGCTATTACTGTGAAGGCTGCGTGGGGGTGTGGGTGGCCAACTCTTCCCCCATCTCAACCAGAACAGCTCTGTCTGCTTTTCTGTGATGCTCCACCAGTTTGTTTAAGAAGTGCTTCCATGGCTAACCACTAGAAGACTTGATACTTAAACGTATTTCCTGCTCTAAGATCCACGTCTACCTGCAACTTTAGAGGGAGGTGTAGATAGAAAAATCTTGGTGTGCTTGTTTAAAACAAACTACTCAGTGGGTCCAGAGGGCTGGAGCGGGAGGGTGTCATCTCTCTCGAAAGCAGCAACCCAGTCCTGTGCTTCTGTGCTCACTGCTTTGGCAGGCTCAGTTTTACTATGCACTGATCCTGCGCCTTGGCATTTCGCCAGAACTGAAGCATGAAATCACTGTTCTAGAAGTAAGGTCCCAGCTCTAAAGAAATAACCAAGTTCAAATAGCCAGCCAGCCTGTCTCAGTCCCTCTCAAGTTCTTTGAGCCTATTTCGCAGTGAGTGGTGGTGGTACTTCCTTGAAAATGGCCCTCTGAAAAGCAATTAGTTTCTGTATGCAGTTCAACCTCCCCTACTTGTAAGTTCCTTTTAGACCTTTTCCTGCCGTGTAGGTAATCTGTGGAGAAAGAGGCTGTCATGTTTAGGAGTGCACACTGCAGCAAAGCTGAAAGGGACACAATAATACAAGAGTTTGGGAGCCTCCCCTGGAAACGTGCGAGGGAGTGTTTGCTGCATTTGCACAGTTGAAAGGATGTAGGGTGTTGACAATCCTGGCAGACTCCGATAAAAACTGCTGCTTGGATATGGCGGGGAACCAGCGTGTGAGCATGCACGTGTGTGTGTCACAGACTTGTCTACCTTCTTTCTTTCAGTGATAATTCGAATAGTTCTACAATTATTTTACCACATTATTAAACCACTAACCTAATAGTGGGGGATTTATTTAGGATGATCTAAGGAAACCAAGGTGGATGTAAGAGAATAAAAATGAAGGAAAAATGTAATCCCAGCACTTTGGGAGGCCGAGGCAGGAGGATCACTTGAGCCCAGGAGTTTGAGGCTGCAGTGAGCTATGATCATGCCACTGCACTTCAGCCTGGGTGATAGAGTGAGACCTCGTCCTTCCCCCCGCGCCCCCAGCCCTGCCAAAAAAAATGAAGGAAAGAAATACAAAGACATTGTCAGAAAATTCTTTCGAACATTGCAACGTGATTATCTTAATATAGTTTCTCAAAGGGAAATAGCTGGAAGGTCCATCACAGAGAATTATGTAAAACTGAGATGAAATCATTTCACAGCATTTCATTTACAAAGGCTTTATGTCGAGAGAGTGGGAGGAAGAAGTAAAGGACCATGTGATGTTTTCCAGAACTCACCCGTGCCTCTAACTCTCATCTCAACAAATCTGGAAAGCTCAATTAGTGAGATTTCCAGGATTGGCTTCACTCCCCACAACATCTCCCCCTTCTCTCGAGAGGGAAGACGTGTTAGTTAACTCCCTGCATCTTCTTTCAATTGGATCCAATTTATCATAAGGGAGACACTATTCCAGTGCTGGGCTATTTAATAGTATTCTTCTGTATTCGAGTGTCTTTCTGCCTGGCTGAGTGAAGTTTACAGGCCTGCATAGATGTCACCAACTTTCCTGGGGCTCTAGTCAGATCATGCTTTGCTTTGTTTTGTTTTGTTTTTTTCCCCCCAGCAGAGCTCATGTGAGGTTAGAAATAGAAACACTACAATAACATCTTTGATAGCTTTCTGCGTGGAAATCCTCTCCCATACTGCAGCACACTTTTCACTCACAAAGGCTTTGAACTGTTGTGATTTTAAACGGGATCAATGGCGTGACCTTTCTTTGCTTTTGATGCACACCCATAATCACAGGTGTCCTGCAGAGCAGGATCTCGGCCTCCCTTTTCTCTTCTGTCTGTTCGGGATAAACAGTGCATTAAGTGCACTATTAGTCTGTCATGAACTGAAGCTCAGATGTGAAACGTCAGTGGCAGCCCTAACCCAGCCAGCACCTCTTCTGAGTTCCTTGACACGTGTATTTTAAGTGTAAACCTAAGCACAAAAGTTGCTGATAAAAGCACTGTTATTTAGATGTTCATTGACAAACCATGTAAGATGGTCTTTTGCCATTTCACACAAATTGACGTTTTGACAGCTGCCATGTTATTTAGTTGGCAGGACTTAATGTACTGTTTTTCTCCTCAGCCCTCTCTGAATTTCCTGTCCAAGGTACAAATGCCAAGCTAGCATAATAGGTAGATTCATTGGTCAGAGGTGATTGTCAAAAGACAAAATTAACAAGTTCTAGAAAAGACCCTAGCAGTACTTCATGGTATTTTATCTCATAAAATGGTTTAAATGTAGTTTAGTTAATTCTTTTTATTTCCTCTGGTGAATCATTGATTCCTTGGCCTTGAAATGGAGGTTCAAACAAATACGTGGCAGTGCAGATGTGATGACCCTGTCTGTTTTAGTAGACGGAAAACATCCATCCTCTTTATAATAGCTCTGAGAGCTTCACTGAAGCGTTATTTAGAAATCTCTCTGGAGAATCACAATACTCTGTCTCGCTTTGGCTGTGCTACCCTGTGGAGAATTTATATTTCCTTCTTTCTGTTGATATAAGGAGGTGAGTTTCATGCAAGACTATAATTTGGACAATTCTCATCTTCCTCACTTGATTTCAGACAAAGAGAAGAGGTACATTTCATGAGTAGTATCTCCAGAGGCT
>NW_012144300.1:3635512-3655032 GCF_000956105.1 Propithecus coquereli
GAGTGGCCCACATGCTGTGACTGACCAACATGGGAATATAAGGGCTGGGTCATCTCGGCCCAACTTGGGACAATTCTGAAGGGACCTTTTAGCTCTAGCACTCCCAGTAGACGGAGGCTGTTGTGAGCCCTGAATCACAGCTCAACTTCTGTCTACACCTGCCACAGATGTTGATCCTGAGGGCAGTCCCTAATCAACATCCTGTACGCTATGCTCTGAGGGACCCAACCTGTGACAGGGTGATGTTTATTTGGCAAAGGAAAGGATATCAGCATGGTATGCTGTCTGCTTTATCATCGTCAGACGCTGGCCTGTTATCACTAACAGCAGCTATAACTAGCCTGTGGTAAGGAGACGCCCTGAAACAAAACTGGACAGAGTGTAAGCTAATAGCAAAGGAGGAAAAACTGAAGTTTTTACGTCATCAGCAACAGCATCAATGACACTAAATTGCCAGCATTTCATTTCTGTGACTCCATTTCAGCCACACAGATATTTTATGAAGTAGATCCTATCCTCATCCGTGGATTAGGAAATAGATGTGGAGATGGAGAATAAGTTGACTAGACCACGGGGCCAGAGTGGATCTAGAGCCCCAAACCCCAGAATCGACCACTGCTCCTCCTTGCCCTCCTGCTCCCTGGCTGCTGTATTCAACACATAGTTAAATTTCGAAAACTGGGCCTTGCCTGAGAAGAATATTGCTCCCAAATAAAACTACATTCTACGAGTGTAAAGTTTACCTTGTGGTTTAGGGCAGTGTCTAATTAGGTCTGTGTAGCATGGAGCCTGCATCAAGTTGAGTCTCTAAAACCCATTGAAAAGAGTGGGTGAAACTAACAGGTTTTTGTTCTGCCTCTTTGTTACTCCTGTTTTCTAACATTTAATATTTATGGACAAACTGTGAATGAGGATAGGTCAGCATTCTTGTCCTCAGAACTATTTTATCAAAATACAGTTCAGTCCTTTGACCCCTGCTAGCAGGTGTCTTTGACCCCGTGGCAGGCGTTTCATGTTCGTAGTGCACCCCTGGCTTCCTCTTTATCCTTCATTGTTGCTTTGCCCTCTTTTCCTTCATTACTTGAATACTTGTTTCATCTGTTAACGTGCTGTTTGTGTTCTTCTCAGCTGTTTCAGATCCTTTTTTGGAAGATCATTTCTGTGTTCTGTATTAACTGCATCTTTTCCCTGTAAGAATAGTACCCAAGTATAATAATAACTTCTTAATCTTCTAGAAACCACACAGATATCTGAGTCAGCATGGCAGAGGAGTAATATATTATATATGCTTCTCCCACATATTTGCTAACATTAGGGAGGCAGAGTTACATGGTAGAACAGGCATATGTTTTAAAGTTAAATGGGCATGGGTTTAAATCCCAGTGCTACCAATAATGTGGCTTTGGGCACATTACTTTTGTACACACTAACCTCTCTAAATGTATAATAACATTTAACCTAAAAAGTTAGATAGATTAAATAACTTATGTGAAGCACCAGAAGTTGTTCGATAAACGGACCTATCATTATTTTCACTAGACTGTAAGCCCCTTGTGGGCAAGGATGGAGCAAATTCAACTCTGGCATCTCAGATCGTACCTGGCAGTATTAAGGGTACTCAAAAGTAATGATGCTTGACTGAACGCATGTGGTGACATCGTGGTGGAAGAAGAGTGACGGATTGTGAGGTCTGCCATTAGTCAGCTCTATGACTGTTGGGAGCCTTGTTGGGCCTCCGTTACTGCAGAGGTACAAGGAGGAGGTTTTAACTGCATCATTTCCATGATCCCTTCCAGCTGTAAGTTGGGTGATTTTGTGGGGTCTGACATATGTTTAGTCCCAGTGATGGGTAGGACAAATCAGAGATGCCCCGTCCTCTCTCTCATTCTGCTTCACAGGACAGTTGCTGTGTACTGAGCTTGACTTTGCCTGGGGCTGCCCCACGCCTAGCTCTGTGGGGCAGGGGGGACTCTCAGGAGTCACCACTGGCAGCGACAAGAGAGCTTCATCCCCATCACAGTACCTTTCAACCAGACTGCCTGGCTCCTTAGGTTATCTTGGAGGTACAAAGGGACAGAAGCCCTAATACCAACTGGGACCTTACTCACCACTCTAGTTGAATTTGCTGGCCCAAAGGAAACCTGGAAAATACTAAAGGGAGCTTAGGAAGCTCCAAAAAGGAGGGTTAGCCCTCTCATTTGAGTAAAGATGATCAACTTTGAAAGTAAGAACTATGTCCATTAGTCTAGAATTACAAACATTTTCAGATTTCTGTCTTTTTCCTGGTAAAATTCCTACACTGATAAATCTGGTAACTCTTGGTTGGGTAATATGGATTTAAAAGATCTAAGAATTAGTCAGACTTTGGGAATATAGGTATTCACTCTACAATTCCTTTAACTTCTCTGTATTTTGAAATTTTTGAATCCTAGCTGGATCTCTTGCAATCTGCATAACTTCAGATGGGTTAACCACCTTCTCTAAGCTTTGGTTTTCTCATCTGCTAAAGAGGAGGGTGGGGGTAATAATACTTACCTCTTAGGGTGTCATGGGGAATATGTACAGTGTCTAGCATATAAACATTTAAGGAAAGTTGTTCACTTGACCCTTGAACAATGTGAAGGTTAGGGACGCCAACCCCCTGCTCAGTCAAAAATCCAGGTATAACATTTGAGTCTCCCAAAACTTAACTCCTAATAGCCTACTGTTGACTAGAAGCCTTACCAATGATATAAACAGTCAAGGAACACATATTTTGTATGTTCCATGTATTATATAGTATATTCTTACAATAAGCAAGAGAAAAGAAAATGTCAAGAAAATCCTAAGGAAAAGAAAGTATATTTACTTTTCATTAAGTGAAAGTGGGTCATCATAATGATCTTTGTCTTCATGTCGAGTAGGCTGAGGAGGAAGAGGAAGAGGAGGGGTTGGTCTTGCTGTCTCAGGGGCGGCAGAGGTGGAGGAGGTGGAAGGGAGGCAGGTGAGGCAGACACACTCCGGGTAACTTCTATTGAGAAGAATCTGTGTGTAAGTGGACCTGTACAGTTCAAACCTGTGTTATTTAAGGGTCAACTGTAATAGAAATTACTTCATAGGAGGTTAGACTGCGTTTTAAAGCCACAGTGAAATGGTGGATAAAATAGAAACATCCTGTATCTGTCCTCTCTCTGGCAATATTGTAACGTAAGATATCCCCAACTCCTCCAACCCCACCACACCTTCAAGAGCTCTCTGCCTTTGGAAAAGGTGAAAATGCCCTGGAACAACACGACCTGGTGCCGAAATGGCCTCCTGGCAAATTCTAAGACTTTTCTGATTCGTTATTCAGCTTTCTAGATTTATTTGTTGTTTTTCTTTTGTCACATAGTTGCTCCAATTTTTGCCGTAACAGTTTATTCCCAGTGAGTGTCTCCCAACTCGGGGCACCCAGCAGACTCAACTGATCAATAGTGCGTGTTGGGACCAGATGATGATAACAAGCTTAAAGCCTCCTGACTTTTAGATTCCCACAAGGGCCCCTAAAGAATAGTTTCTTACAAAGAAGTAAATGCCTTCTTGTAATTAATTGGTTCATTAATGTGTTCTCAATAGATGTAGTGATAAATATTAGGGATGTTAAGCCCCATTGCTTTAACTGGCCCAGTGCACTTGGCCTATTTTGTCAACGTGTCCATCAGGAAAGTTCTCCTTTCACAGTCTTCAAATTAAGACCCAGCTTGACAAACCATTCCTTGCCCAAAACTCTACTTTTTGTCTTGTGTAATTTATAATTTATATGCCTAAATATTAATAGCTAACACTAATTATGCCAGATATTGGACTAACAACTTGAGATGTTAATGACTTGCAGCAATCCTAGGAGTTAGTTGCTATTGTTACCCTCACTTAACAAATGAGGAACCTGTACTTAGTCCAAGCAGATACAGCTGGTTAAGAAGCAGAACTGAGATTTGAAACTGGATCTGTCGGATACCAGAGTCCAAGCTTATAAAATTTATAGGACTTTCCAGACTTTTTTGAGCCACTTCTGTAGTAGTCTCATGAAACTTATTAACCCCTTCTCAGAATAATATTTTTAAACTAAAAACAAAATAGAGATTACAGAGAAAATGAGTCATATTGAAATACAGTTATCAAAATGTTTTTTAAAAAATATGTGATATAGTAATTTTATTAACACATTAGATAGCAAGATCTGGTGGCAGTTTGTGGGTATAAACAAGATATTTTGAGATAGTTGCAACAAACATGATGTACTATAAAAATATCTGTGAATTCTATTGGTGACAGGTACTTCAAAAACTGCTGGGAACTGTTTCCTACATTCATAACTGAAGGAAATGCTAAGTTTCACCTTAGAGGTTAGGGGAAATAAAGATGTAATTTTTTCCCATCCCAGTTTGCGAGTCCCCTGAAATCTCACCATGAACCCCTGTGGATTCCAGACTAGGAACTTCTATAAACAGATTGACTGTTAAAAATAATTTAAGACTTTAAGACCTGCAGTATCTTTCATGTGTTCTACATACAAGGAGCACCTAGTATATGTTAGGCATTGTACTTGGTGTACAATAGTTGAATGAGACTCTGTGCCTTCTCTCATTGCCTACTAAGGGAACAGAATATATAAACTGATAATATACAATTATAACATGGCACCAAGATATAACAAATTATTATGGATGCATTCGTTTATCATTTCTAAGTGTAAGCTGTTGTCTGTACACTCCCTCTGGCTAAGCAGTCTGAAATAGACTTCTAAAATTACTATATTTTCTGCTTCTTTCGTTTATCACAAATGCCTTCCACCATGCATGCATGCTAAGTTTGGGGATTTTCCAATTAGTTGCTCTATTGGTCAGGGTCTGAGTATCTAAAAATGGAGAAAAAGTACTGCGGGGAATCATTTACACAGATGGCGGAAGAACTGAGAAAACAATAGGAAACTGTGAGGCAACTGAGAGATTAAAGATGGATGCCGTAGCACCCATAGGCTGGAGAAACAAAGGGAGGAGGTCATATTACCAGGTTCCAGACGCACTGATAGTCCACCGGAGGGTGAAACCATAATGGGCCAGCATTCAGTGGAAGCTGGAGCCACAGAAAATATACAGCCACAGCAAAGGGAGAGGAGAAAAAATACCCTGGCTTCTCCCTTTTTCCTATCTTTCCTGTCCCACCTGTGCCTCCCACTGGACAAACCGAACTGGAAGACAGCTGATACGAGAGCCCAAGAGGTGCAGGCTGGGAGAGTCAGCCTCTTGTATAATAGAGGGGAACTGGGGAAAAACAAGAGGTGGACCCAAAGGCAAACGAGCTCAAAACCGGCATAGTTGCATTCCTTGACATGCACTGCTACTTCCTGTTCCTTCTCCTAGGTGTAAGACTTTGAAAAGTCCCTACAGGTATACCTGTTAAATTTAGTTATATTGCTAAGAGAGAGTTTTACCTAGTAGTTGAATTTTAAGCTTCCTTTTTTTGTGTCCTTGCTGTGTGTTCTGGTATATACAGGAGGGTGTAAATATGACCCCAAAACTTCTTTTCTTGTTTTTTTTTGTTAGAGTTATAGAAACTTCTTTTATTAGTAGTCCTTCTTTGTCATATCCATAATATCTTGACATTTCGAGATCAGACTTCAAATTTTAATCTGATATTGCTTTATCAGCTATAATCTCCAGCTAAACTACTAGTGTTCAAAAGCCAAATTCCATACACAAAGTTAAATCTGGTCCTTTTATACCATCCCTGTGGCAAATGTTTACTTCCAACACCTTCCTTTATCTTGCAGACTCAAGGCCTTCAAAGAAAAAAATATATGAAACTACCACCTGTGATCCATTCACTCTTTAGGTTTCCTAACAAGGGCTTCAGAGTCACTGAAGATATATTCTACATTATTTCTGATGAGAAGTTATTGCATCTGAGTCTCTGCTGGTTTTCCACCAAGTCTCAGATAAACAGCCCAACTTCTGTTGAACTGACACAGATCTACATTTGGTTGCCCCCAAGTTTATTAGCAAACACCAGAGACTCTGTCTCTTCTTCTTTGGGTCTGGTAAGAGGATTTCCCAAAACTTCCACTGCCTAAATATGTTTAATTTGCTCCAGAACCTTAGATACTACTCTTTCTGAAATACCCCACTATGGGACAAAGTTCCCTATGTCTTATACCCCAAAGCATGAATTCTCATGGGAGATGATATTTCCCCCAAGAGAAAAAAATTGTTCTTGGTGGGAAGGGGAGAAGGAGTGAAAAAACATCTTGGATTTTATAATGATTTGGGATCCTCCAAAGCTCAACCCTATCTGACAACATCTTATTCCTTAGTATTTAATTTCTTTTGTTGGAAAGAAATTTAATTTAATTTTTAACTTTAAATAATTAATTTAATTTTTCTCCTTAGGAAACAATAATTCAAAAAAAGTAGAGAAACATTGCCCCGAAGGATAAGAGTACTTTCTTCTTATCTTTCACCTTTTTGATACATTCTCATACCAATAGAATTTTTCACTTTACTTAACAAGCTTTCTTCATGTTTTTCATCCTGCTTAGACACACTTCTTTACAACTGCAGGGTGTCCCAAAAGTTGCCATACATAGGAAAAATAGGAAATTGTAGCTAAATGTACCTTTATTTACAAAATATTCATTACAAAATTTTTCCTTTTGGGACTCCCTGTAGAACGATGGGTTCTAGTTGTAAACAATAAAAATCAATTTTGATGGATTTAACCAACAAGAAGACTTATGAATAGATTATTGAGATCTTAAGAAATTTTTCAACTTATAACAAAATAAGTTTTTTAAAAAACCTAGAAAGAATGATTTGATAAAGAATAAAAGCAGAAATTTATCAAAATAAAAATAAATAAAAGCAGATAAATCCAAAAGCTAGGTCTTTGAAAGGAATGATAAACATCCATATATACAGGAAAGATTAAATATAATTATAAATAAATATTAGGACAAGTGTGGTGGCTCACACCTGTAATCCCAGTGCTTTGGGAGACCAAGGCTGGAGAATTGCTTGAAGCCAGGAGTTTGAGACCAGCCTGGGCAACATAGTGAGACTCCATCTCTATGAAAATATAAAAAAAATTAGCTGAGTGTGTTGATACATGCCTGTAGTCCCAGCTACTTGGGGTGCTGAGGTGGGAGGATCTCTTGAGCCCAGGAGTTTGAGGTTATAATGTGCTATAAATCATGCCACTGTACTCCAGCTTAGGTGACAGAGCAAGACCCTGTCTCTAAAAAATAAATAAATAAGTAAATATTACATGCACATCTATGGCAAAACATTTTTAAAATCTAGAAGAAATAAATGATTTTCTAGCAAAATTAAAATTAGAAAACCCAGTAATAGGAAGAAAGCTTGAATAACCAGTTACCACAGTAGATATTGGAAGGTAATTAGAGATCTACCACTGGACAAACAAACCAGATGGCTTCACTGCTGAGCTTTATCTACCCTCTTAAGAACAGATTATTCCAATGTTTTTTAAAAATAAGCCAGTCCTTATAAAAAGATGAAAACTACTCCACTTTATTTTATGAAGACTGCATACGTTTAATATCAGATCTAGAAAATTATTTCAGAAAAATAAAATTTTGGATCAATTTCATATCTGTATAAAAATTATGAATTCTAAATAAAACTTTAACAAGATCCAGCAACATGTTAAAAGAATAATACATTATAACAAAGCAAAGCTAATTTTAAAACTAAAAATAATAAAGCAGGACTTCTGTAAATTAACATGTGAATGAATATCAGAAAGTCTCCTAACATATTAAAGCAAATTAAAGGGAAAAAATGCTTATATCAGTAGATGGAAATGGTCATTTAATAAAACTATTACTTAACCTCTGTAAAAAATCAAAGTAAGACAGAAGAAGGAAATAACTTAAATATAATAAAGACTAATTACCAAAAAATAAAGCCAAATACTATACTGAATGATAAAACATTGTAATCATTTCTGCTAAAGTCAGAAATTAGACTAGTACATCATCATTGACAATATTATTTAACATTGTCTTGAAAATTTTAGAATAAGATTAAAAAGTGAAATAACATAAACATTGGAAAAGAAGAAGTAGAAGTAGAAAATCAAAGAGACCCTATTTAAAAAAACGTATTAGACTTAATAAGAGAATGAGGTAAAGTGACTGGATAAAAGTTAAATGTACAAAAACCAGTAACTTTTCTCTATCCTAGAAATAAATCTAAAAATGGATATGAAAGAAATTATTCCATTCACAATAAACATAAAAACTACAAAATGTTTAGGAATAAATTTTTAAAAAGCAGAGTATAGGAAATTATAAAAATCTTAATGAAGAATGTAAAGTAAGATATGTACAAATGGAAAGACAAACAATGACTTTAGATGGAAAAAAATTTAATATAAAAATGTCAACACTCCCAAATTAATATATAAATTTAATAAAATTCTAATTAGAATTCCAACCAGGGTTCTTTCTTGGCAAAGAAAAGAGGAGGAAAGGAGAACTAAATAAAATATCTTAGAGTTTACACCAATGGATAAGTATCCAAGAAAAATATAACCAAGAAAAATATAAAACAGATTAGTGAAGGGGATGAGGTCATTCTTCAACAAATATAAGAACACACCATAACCTGCTCTAATAAAATAAATATGTTATTGGCATAGAACAGACAAATCAAAATGCAACAGGTCAAAACAAAATTTAAGTCCAATTATATGTGAGAATTCAATATATGATAAAGATGGCATTTCATCTAAGCAGGAAAAGAATGCATTATTTAATAAATGGTGGTGATAAAATAGTCATCTAATTGTAAGAAAATAAAACTGGATCTCTGTCTTTTGCCATATATAAAGATAAATTCCAGATGGCTAAAAGGCTTAAATATAGAATATAAAAAAATTAAAATTCCACAAGAAAATCTAGGAGACAACATGTGGGTAAGACTGGAAAAATTCAGTTTTCTGCCCAAACTGAATTGGTGTTTTGTTAAAAAGGAGAAATCCATATTGGTAGACAATAGTTTTCTGTCACAGGATCCAAATGTGATGTATATCATTTCCAAAATTCAAAAGAGCTATGAAGCATTGTGCTTCTCTTTATCAGTGGTAAAAAGAGCAATAGGAAGCTACTTATCCTTCATTTTGTAGGAAATATCCCAACATTCCCCAGGTGCTCTTACATATGTGCATGCTCCTTCTCGATCTTTGTCTCTTACACACACACACACACACACACACAGTTGGAACTTTACTAAGATAACAAGTCCCATAATTTCATGAGATTTATTCTCCATTTTCTGACACACATGATTTACCAAGACACCTAGGCTGCATGTCACTTCCTGTTTGCAAGTTTGTCAGTATGATGTCATTAGTCCACACTCCATGGACTAAACCTGATATGAAGTCAGAGAACTGGCATAACTCTGAGGCACTCTGGTAAAAGCACATTGCTGACTGCCAAATGAAATCAAACTTCTTCTGATGTCTCCCACTTACAGGGATAGAAAGAAAAAGCAGAAGATACTCAGTGGGGATTCAAGGTTCGGGATATTCTGAGTAAATTAGGTTAGATCACAAAGGCTGGTAGATAGGTTTAAAAACTGGTGAGAATGATTCTTCAGCTTTGGCTTAAGTTATTTTAATGTAGTTTTATTTTTAAACCAGCAAACAGTAGTGCAAAAGAACAAAATTTTAAAATATGTCAGAAGTTTGGTAGAATCAGTAGTCTTCGTGGAACTAGTAAGGATTCTGATCTGCCATTTATACTTTCACTGTTGGGGAGCCACAGAGGAATACGTGAGTATCCAAGGGTCCATCTCATTACTACCTAAGAAAATTCTTTTGCTCCACAATTACACATTCCTGCATTCTATTTTTGAATTAGGTAATTGGGTCTTCTCTAGATTTCAGTGTAGCATGCCTGGCCATGGCCTATATGAATCATCTAAATCTTCCCGTTCAAATTCTCCAGGCCCACTCTTCCCCCAGCCAGTGCCCCAACTTTCTCTTTAGAGACCAGCTGAGAATATGAATTCAACTCCTTTTAATTCAGAAAATTTTTGTGATCAAACTGTACATTTGGTATTTGGCTTTCTTCATATTTCAGTGGCAAAAGATAAGAAATTCTTATAACAAAGCCAGGGAAGCCCCTGCTTTTTAGCATATGCTTTGAACTGAGACTTTAGGAATTTGAACAGTTCTTTCTTTTTCTTTATGCTATCCATTATAAGTAGAAGAAGCTATCTCATCCATAGTCCTTGAATTCCCTGTGACCTTCATATTATTCAATAGGTTTGATCTTAGTTATCCAAAGCTTTGCCTACAATGGGCAATTCCGTCTCGGTGCACACAGGTGACAATTCGATTAACTGCTTTGCTAGATCATGAGAAGAACCCCTGGGTTTTCTTTGTCTTTAACCTCAAGCTAAATAATAGCGCTCCCATATTTCCATATACATCTCTTATTTCTCTAAGGCTCTACGGCCTTCAACCACTCCGTTTCTGGTTCCAATTCCTGGATCATTCAGAGTTTCTTAGTTTCAAAGACTAGAAAAAATTGTGTCTGATTGAAGCAGAAAATGAATTTATGAACAGGATATTGGTTGGCTCACAGAATTTCTAGGAAGGCTGAAGAGTCAGGTTTGCAGCTAGGCAGCCAGGAGAAGTACTCACTAAGAGATAACTGCATAGGCAACAGGCTGATTGGATGCGGGGCCCTTTTAGTCCCTCTGGCACTGCTACTGCAGAAAATCAGTCACTCTGCTGCCCCTGAAAGACATGGGTTCCCCCAACTTCATGACTTCATTTTACCAGTGGAGGCCCTGACTGCCCCCCACCTGTAGCGGTGGAGACTGGGAGAGCAAGGGTCTGGCCTTTCAGTTTCTAGAGTGGAAGGTACGTTGTGTCTTTCACCGACACAAGGCGGGAAAAGCCAAACATAGGAAAGGGTTTCAGCTACTGAACAGTTAAAAACAAAAACAAATGTTCACTTTAACTTCTAATAAGCCCCAACAGGGAAAGATGTCCAACCCCCTTTCTCTTCTTCTCCAGTATGGAAACAAAATCATATCCAGCAAGACAAATATGGCACATATCCTGGGGGTCACTGAAACACTTTTATAACTGTGCCTACTGCCTGCGTCTCACATTGAACCACCATATTATGTAGTTCTCACATTAACTTCAATAGTCAGTTTACCTCTCTTCACTGGGGACTTGCTATAGCACAAGAGCTTACTTGGCTGCTTGCCTCCCTTTGGGCTCCATCCTCTGCTAACCTATTAAGTATTCATATCTCACACTGATTTTTTACTGAAACCTTGTCCTTCTCATACTCAGTAGCAGCTTATTTGATCAGTACTTGTTGAACATCCACACATGCTAGGTGATGTGCCAGGCTTTGAGGATATGAGGACTCACAGTCTAAGAAGAAGGAAGACGCATACAGACAGGGGCAATTGAAGATTCAAAAAATGTAAGGGCTCTCAGATCCTTGACAGAAACATCTCATGTTTAAAGTATCTGTATCTGAAAACAAACAAAAACGAAAACAAAAGAACCAACAACTCCAGTAAACTCCCTTGCACTGAGAATAGGCCCAAACTCCTAACCATGCTGGGCCTATGAGGCCCTACATGATTGGGCCCAGCCTTTCGCACTGACCTCAGCTCCCACTGCACTCCAGGTCCAGCCCTATCAACCTTCTCTCCAGTCCTTGAACAGACCAAGTGCATTCCCACCTGCGTATTTGCACTTGATGTTCCCTATTCTCCATGGCCTGCCCATGGCCGGCCTCTCAGAGAGGTCATCCCTGACCACGCTGTCAAAAATAGCCACTCTCCTCCCAGTCACTCTGTCTTCACTCACATTTCCATTATGTCATATGTTTACCACCCTCCTTCCCGCTAAGAGCACGTGCTCCCAGAGAGCAGGGACCTTGCCAGTCACGTTCCAGGTTCCTTCCTACGCCCAGGATACCGCACAGTATCTGTACATGTTCTGACGGAAAATGTTTACTGTATGAATTAAAGTGTAAATGAAGGAATGATGTCAGTCCATTAGTGCTGCTTTAACAAAATACCTGAGGCTGGATAATTTATAAAGAATGAATAGAAATGTATTTCCTCACAATTCTGGGGACTGGGAAACCCAAGACCAGATTCTGGATCACTGACAGGTTCTGTGTCTGGTGAAGGCCCTGGTCTCTGCTTCCAAGATGGTGCCTTGAGAACTGTGTCCTCACATGGTGGGAGGGATAGAAGAACAAAGGGCCTGTGCCGGTTCACTCCAGCCCTTTTAAAACATACCATTCATGAGGGCAGAGTCATGATTTAATCACTCTCCCAAAGGCCCCACCTCTTAAGACCACAACAATGGGGGTTAAGTGTCAACATACAAATTTTAGGAGACATCCGGACCATAGTAAATGATAAAGGCCAAGTCCAAACGGATAGCAAGGGCCACTGTGGGCATTCAGGGGATCCAGATATAACACTTAGTGATACAAATCTCCAAGGTATGCTAGGGCATCCTAGATTTTCCTATTTTCTGCAGATTTATCTCTCCATTTATAAGTCTTGCCAGAAGGTAGAAAGAAGAAATGGAGGTATCTTGTCAAGAGAAGACAGTTCAGCCCAGGGAGATCACCAGGACACTATGGCATCAAAAGCTGGAGAGGCCTGAATTTGTTCATCATTTAAAAAAACAGTCTTTTCCAATAGAAGGCAAGCACTTGTCTGCAAAGGAAAATTGGCAGGTAATTTAGGAAGGCCCCATTCTGGCCTTTTCTATGTAGTCAGAGATGGCAGCATCTGCCCTCTTGTCTGGTCATGTGAAAACAACACTGTGTTCAGTCTCATTAGATTTGAGGACTAGCAGCAAATAATGGAGCCAGCTCCAAGTCCGCTGCTTTTCTTGTTAGTGTAGCAATAGTCTTGGCAACTATTTCTCTTAATCTCAGTACTCTAAAGCTATTTATACACTGGCATAGGAAAACATATTATTTGCAGAAATGCCTTCGGATCCTATGTCAGTTATACAGACACAGAAGATGTTTTCAAAGAACCATATTTCTGTAATATTTTTTGCGACAAAGACTGTACAGCAATGATCTGCCAGGTTGTGTGGGTGTAAAAACAGCCTCCATTAACTGTTCTTTAATTCTACTTCAGCTGTTTAAATATCTATTCAAATATTTCAATCTGCCCAGACTTAGATTTCGGATTTCACTCATGATCAACTTGCAAGCTTTCAGAATACAATGGAGTGCCCAGAAGCTCCTTTCTCAATCCTCTCCTCCTCCCTGTTGGGTTTTACTTGAATTGGACCAGTATCAGTGCACTGTGGAACCCTTACCTTAGCTAATCTGGAAACATACAACTGCAGGGATAGTGCAGGTCTCTGGTTTCACTTCCATAGGCTCCTCCTTAGTTCGGATCCTCCGCAGATGCCAAGAATGGTTTAGAAAAGCAAGGGATTTATTGAAAGAAATGCCAATGAGGGGAAGGGCAGAGAGCTGGGAAGGATGAGCAGGAAATAATGAGGGGGCAGGACGGGCAGCCTTAGATGGCAGCACAGGTCTAAGAAAGTCTCAGCCAGGTTGATGGAGAGCCAAAGGCACCCATCAGAGTCCCCCGTCTTGCAGGAACGGGCCGGCACTAGCAGCCCTGTGGCACTCAGTGGAGCAGCCCCAGGGGAGCATGGACCCAAGCAAGTGCTATGGAGGATTCCCATCTGTCACCCCTGTTCCCAGCAGAACGACAGCTGACTGGGGCATTTTCATGGCCACCATGGCTCCCACCCAATCTGCTTAGAAAGAGTAAAAGGCAGTAGCTTTTAAATTGTTTTCTTTAAAGCTGCGGGTTCCTAACACGGCCCAGCAGCCCCCACAGAGAGGTCAGGAACCACTGCAGAGATCTCCATGCCTTCTTCACCCAGAGAGGCTTTTCCTGTTTTATACATAGGGGTTCTATGTAAGATTTCTTTTAGGGGGGGAAATGATCCCACTGCTTTGAAAATTTCCAAAAGTTAGAGGAATACCACTGGTGGGGGAGGTTCTTCTTAGGACCCCAGGTTCTTGATTTGTGGATCACTAGAGGGAAAAGATGTTTCTACGTGATACTCATTTCCACATACCACGTTCTCCCTCACATCTGTGGCTTTCTGTAATCTGCTCCCTGTGCCTGCAATGCCTTTTTTGTTCTTCTCTACTTAGAAAATTTCTCATCCGTGACAACCCATATTAGCTGCCGTCTCTTCTCTGAAGCTTTCCCTGACTTCCTTGGGCACAGGAAGCAGCGCTGCTACTGTGTTCCTGTTGCACTTTGTGCTTGATTACAGCTTTTGTCATATTGTGTAATAATTATTTGTATATTTGTGCCCTCCAAATTGTAAGATTTTGATGTTTCATTCTTTCCCTCTTTCTCTAAAGAGGGAAACATTGATATCATTCTGTAAATATGCACATGAATTCTCTGTTCTCTAACCATAACTAATGCCTCTAACAGGTTGTATTAGTTCCCTAGGGCTGTCGTAACAAGATATCACAAACTGAGCAGTTTAAACAATAAAAATTGATTATGCTACAGTTCTAGAGGTCAGAACTCCAAAATCAAGGTGTTAGCAGGGTTAGTTCCTTCTGAGGGCAGTGAAGAGACTCTGTTTCACACCTCTCCCCCAGCTTCTGGCGGATTGCTGGCAGTCTGTGGCAGTCCTTGGCTTGTAGATGCATCACCCCTATCTCTGCTTTAACCTCCACATGGCATCCTCCCTGTGTGCATATCCGTGTCCAAATGTCCCCCTTTTATAAGGACACCAGTCATATTGGATTAGGGGCCCACCCTACTCCAGTATGGCCTCATCTTAACTAATTACATCTGCAGAAACCCTATTTCCAAATAAGGTCACATCCTGAGGTATTGGGAATTAGGACTTCAACTTAGGAATTTGAGGGTAGACAAAATTCAGCACATACCACTGGCTAAAATAAAGTCATCTACTCTGTAAGTAATTTTGAATTTTTACTGTATGCTTTTAGAAGGAATAAAACCTTCACCAATAGCAAGAGGGAGAGAGATAGAAAGAGAACGAGAAAAAGAGAGCAGAAGGACGGAAGAAGGGAAGAAGGAAGGACTAACTGGCATCCAAAAAGGTGCTCCAAACTAATTCTCAGTATGAAATAATTTGTTATCATAGCTTTGTGAGAACCATTAAAAGTGACAACAAAAAGGGGAAATGTATCCATAATCTATCCATCTATTCCACAGATATTTACTGAGAACCTATTATATGCCGGGCAATGCTTCAGATGCTGCTGTAGCTAGACTATGGTGAAAATAAAACAGAACAAAGAGAGAGAGAGATCGATGGAGAGACTACAGTAGGAGTTTCTCACAATTTGTTAGAACCCCAAATTCACATGAAGCTCTGGAAGAATAACATGCCTTACAAGGACAACAACTAGTTCAAAGGCCCTGAGATAGGAACATACTGAGGCCAGAGTGGGTAGACTTCGGTGAGCAAGGCAAGGAGTGATGGAAGAGGTCAGAGCGGCAGGCAGGAGTCCAGTTGTATAGGGCTTTGCAAAACAGCAAAAGGATTTTGAATTTTTTTCTAAGTGGAACAGGCAGTCATTAGAGACATATTATATGATCTGATTTGTATTTCTAAAAAATCTCTATGGATCAACTGTTGTTGATTTAAAGTCTATTTTATCTGATGTAAGTATAGTTATAGTATCGTATAGCTCACTTTTGGTTTCCATTTGTATGCAGTATTTTTTTCCACCCCTTTACCTTGAATTTATAAAAATCTTTACCAGTTAAGTGGGTCCCTTGAAGGCCGCAGATATTTGGATTGTGTTTTTTAATTCATTCCACCAATCCATATACTTTAAGTGGGGCATCTGGACCCTTTACATTCAAAGTTAGTATTGACATGTGAGATACTGTCCAATCATCATTTTGATCATTACCTATTTGCTGTGTATTCTCAATTGTGTTACTGTTTTATAAGCCTTGGGATTTTTATACTTTTGAGTGTTTTTACACTGGTGAATATTGACCTTTCATTTCAATATTTAGAACTCCTTTGAACATTTCTTGTAGGGCCGGTCTAGTGGTGACAGATTCCCTTAACGTTTGCTTCTCTGGGAAAGATTTTATTTCTCTTTCATTTATGAAACTTAGTTTTGCAGGATAGAAAATTCTTGGCTGACTCTTACTCTGTTTAAGAAGACTAAAAATAAGATTCCGATCCCTTCTGGCTTGTAAGGTTTCTGCTGAGAAGTCTGCTGTTAGTTTAATAGGGTTTCTTTTGTAAGTTATTTGACAACTTCTGTCTCACTGCTCTTAGGATTCTTTCTTTTACATTGACTTTTGGTAGTCTGATGGCTGTATGCCTTGGTGAACGCCTTCTTGCAATGAATATCCCGGGAGTTTGTTGAGCCTCTTGCATCTGAATGTGTAAATCTCTAACAATACCAGGGAAGTTTTCCTCAATTATTCCCTCAAATAGGTTTTCCACACTTTTTGCTTTTTTTTTTTTCTTCTTCTCCCTCAGGAATACCTATGATTCTTGGGTTTGTACATTTTACATAATCCTCTATTTCTTGGAGACTTTGTTCATTTCTTTTCATTCTTTTTTCTTTATTTTTGTCTGACTGGATTCATTTGAAAGCTTTGTCTTCAAGTTCTAAAATTCCTTTTTCTGCTTGGTCTAGTCTATTGTTAAAACTTTCCACTGTATTTTGTCATTCCCTAAATGAGTCTTCATTTCCAGAAGTTCTGTTTATTGGTTTTTTTTTTTTTTTAGGTATCTGTCTCTTTAGAAAATTTTTTATTCATATCCTGAATTTTTTTTATTTCTTTGTGTGGGTTTTCAACTTTCTCTTGGATCTCATTAAGCATTTTTATAATCCACATTTTGAATTATTTACCTGATATTTCAAAGATTTTGTTTTGGTTTGGATCGATTGCTGGAACATTAGTGCGATCATTTGGGGCAGTTGTGAAACTCTGCGTTTTCATATTACCTGAATTGTTTCTCTGGTTCCTTCTCATCTGGATAGACTATTTGTTATTATTATTTTTGACTTTATTTTTAGTTGTACTAGGGATCCAAACTGTACTATGTATAGTTTATTATTGCCTAGCTTTGGCTCTGGGTGCTTTCGGTGGCAAAGACTCTGTATAGAGTTCCTTGGTTATAGAAAATCTTTACGTGATGGCTTTCACAGATGCTACTTGTAGTAGCAATGTGCTGGATGTGTAAGCAGGTTCACTGCCTCCTGCGGGGCCAGAATGGCAGAAGTCTCAACGAAGCTTCTCTTTCCCCAGTGGTGTGCACTTTTGCCCCCCTAGTACTTTTTTCACTGGGTTGAGCAATTCAGCCTTCAGGCCAGTTGGTGGCACCCACAGGCAAGAACAGGCTGCAGCAGAAGCAGATGTGTATATGAAATATTCAATGGTGGGCAAAAGCCCCAGCCCTGTTGAAGTGGGAAGACGGGGACAGTGAAATGCAGTGAAGTCTTCACAAGGGGGGAGGGAGCCACCTCAGCTCCACTGCCAGACCAGCAGGAAAGAAATCCACCTCCATGTCACACCCGTGCCCTAGTTCCAGATATTCAGATCAGACACCTCTGTCCATCTGCAGGAATGCTGACGTTCTGTGTAGAGAGAAGAGGGGTCTCCATCCCTCATGCAAGCCTGAGCCTGAAAGGCACATCTCCCATGGGGACACAGTCACCCCAAAACATCCAAGAAAGGCCATCCACAGGCACATCTGCACTGAGCTCCCGTGGGAGAAGCCACGGCTATGTCCACAGTGCTGGGTGAAGAGGGGGAGAAGTCCTCCTCTCCAATCACTTCACAGGTATTGGGGCTGCTCAACTGCTGGGGCATAACCTCAGTCTTCCCCCCCACAGCCCAGCACAGCGCCCATGCCTTTGCTGAAAGAAGCTCAGCCACTCCCTGCCCACAAGCGGGAAGTTCTGGGGCACAGAAAAGTGCTCTGGCTTCCCTTATCCCAGGGGGTGCTCCCTTGGTGTAATGCACTCCCCCTTCCCAATCCCTGAGGGCTAGACCACTGGGAATCCTGCTGCCCCTCTGGGTTTTGCTGCCCTTTGGGGCTTCCATAACCCAAGTGGGTGCTGGGGAACGTCTGTGGAGGATCTGGTGACGTGAAGACATAGGGTTGAAGGTTCCTGGGCAGGACAAAGTCCCACAGTGGGTGCACACCCAGCAGTGCCTGCCACCACAGCTCAGGTCCAGGGGGAAAAGCAAGGGACCCTGCACAAACTGGTAGTCCAGCATAATGCCCTCAAGAAGTCCCCGAATCACAGCCCACTGTAGTACTTGGGCTTGCAAGGGCAAAGAAGCCCTGCCAAGTTCAGATAGCAGCAGACTGCCGCAAGGGATGAAGAGCCAAAAGCACTCCCACCTACCCTTTACCATGGAGTACTAAGTCCCTCTGGATTCGATATCTGCCAGATGCTTCTTTCTTGCTTTTTTTGTGTCACAGATTTTTCCAGTGAACTCTCCGATAGGCTCCAGCACACTCCCCTTAACGCTCCACTCCAGCTATGACCATTCACCTGCAACTTTGTTTCTTCCCTATGAGGAGAATCGGCCACCATCTCCAGTCAGCCATCTTCAGTTTTGATACATTTTAACTTTTTATAATAAATGTGTGTATATTTTATGGTAGTTAGTGATAAAATAAACAAGTATCTACACATATTTTATACATTCATGACATACCTTTTTCTTAATTTTTTTGGTATTTCTAGGCTATGTGGTTCATCTGTGAGTTTCTTCAAATTGTTGCAAATCTCAACAAAATTTTAATGTTTGTCGAAAACATTGGTGTATAAGTGGACCCACACAGTTCAAACCTGTGTTGTTCAAGGGTCAGCTGTACAATACTTATCTCAAGAAAAACACCTGTGTTTGAGTTGTCAGCTGAGACAGCTGTTGTTTGGTTTTGTTTTGTTTCATAGAATACCATTTATTTGATTTTCTGCCAGCTGGATCTATTATTAATACTTACCGATAGAGAGATGTTTGAAGTCTCCAACCATAATGGTGGATCCATCTGTTTCTCCTTGCTGTTCCATCAATTTTTGTCTCACTTATTTTGTTGCTTCGTTGTTAGGCACATACACATTAAGGATTGTTACGTCTTCTTGGAGAATTGATCCCTTCATTATTATGTAATGCCCCTCTTTATCCCTGCTATCTTTCCTTGGTCTGAAGCCTGCTCCATCTGAAATTAACATAGCTATTCCTGCTTTCTTCTGATTAGTGTTAGCATGATATATCTTTCTCCATCCATTTACTTTAATCTATAGTGCCTTTATATTTAAAGTGGGTTTCTTACAGATGACATATAATTAGGTCTTATTTTTTGATCCACTCTGACAATCTATCTTTTTTTTCAATGTCAGAATGTTGTTTTTTTTTTTTTTTGAGACAGAGTCTTGCTCTGTTGCCCAGGCTAGAGTA
>NW_012144300.1:3658315-3660183 GCF_000956105.1 Propithecus coquereli
AACATGTGATTAGAATCTTATAGAACACCTGGATGCATCACGTGATTTTTAGGAATGGGAGCTTCTACAAGAAACTTTGATGCAAGCAAGGAGAAAAATACACATGTATATTTTTAAAATCAGCTTAAATATGTATATTTTTAAATCAGTTTCTATATAACCCAATCCACTGGGATTTCAGGAAAGTCCCCTGAGCTAGATGTAAAGACGTACTTTCTCCCCTTTATCTGCAGGAAGTTTTCGACAATCAGTCATGTACATTTCACAAAGACCCCATTGACCCCAATCTGATCGTTTTAACAAGCTTATCAGTCGTGATCCAGAAAGAAGACAGAAATGACACCAGTTAGTTTAACAGAGAGAATGTCACATAAAGGGCTGCTAGCCAAATACTGGACAACCGAAAAGGCGAAAAAGGAACAGCGAGGTATCTCAGAGATAGCATGCCCAGGATGCAGCTGTTGCCCCGAGGACTGCGGAACTCGAGAAAGAGGTTGGAATTATTGAAACTCAGAACCTTGGAGAACGGGCACCACAGGCTGGAATTCAGCCCTCTGAGGAGGGGAGCTGCTCGGACATACTGGTGCCTCAGAAACCTGGGAGAGGATCCCTGGGAGCTGGGACCCAGGCCTGTGAGGAAGCGGGGGAGGTTCCCCTGTGACTGAGGCTCCATTTCTGAGAGTGCACGATAAGGCTGGTCCTTGGAGCTTTAGTAAATCGGCAAATTGGAATCAACTGCTGCTTCTGGAAGGAACTGCTGCTGCCAGGCAAAGTAGTGTGGCTAAGATGATGCCGTCAAAACGAGAAAGGAGAGCACCTCGTCTTCCTCCTCCAGCCTCGCAGTCTCTCTCCAGTGCCCACCTGAAGGACCCTACAGGAACCAACCAGCAAAGAAAGGTTTGCGGAGTCACAGCGCCACAAAACAGAAAGTCAAAGGGTGGGTTTGAAGCTGAGAATCACTAACTTAACCAATAACACTCTGGCAACACTTAAATTCCAACAGTTTTTCTCAACGTAATACTTAGCTTGATGTGTAATTCACACATATATGAGTTATAGTAACATATATCATTCATGACTGTGTCCCTCCCTCCTCTCATGCTCATCTCCATAAACATGAGCTTTGTTTTATTTATCTCCCAAAGCCTTTTCGAATACCTTTCATGGAGCATATTTGTCAAATAAACTATTAATTAGATAAAAAAGCAAAGAGTCATATGCAATTAGATTCAAACTTTAAAGCCTCGCAAGGTGAAATGTCTGAGGAACTGATGAGAATTGGCATGGATTATTTATTCTGGAGGAATTTTAAGATGTTCACTCTTTCGGTTCAAATTTAATGATAGCTAAAGATGATTATTGTGGGCTATAATGTAAGATATAATTGATTAATTCTGAAATGGTCCTTTACCAATACTTGGGAAAAAATACCATGCACAGTATGGGTGTTATATCAAGCAACTCATAGCATATTTGCATAGTCGATTTGATCAAGTTCAAAATAAAACTCCAAGGCATTAAGAATACCAGATTGGGCTATTTCCTTTTTGTATATGCAGTAAGAATATCAGACTGCATTTCGAATATGAATGCACCAGTACACAAACTTAATAAAGGCTCACTTAATGTGAGGAGTCATACTCAGCAAAAGTCCTTCTGAAAGTCAAACAGAGCCCCCACCTGTAAAGACCTCTCCTGGATGGAGGCACATTGCAGGGTCTCTGGACCCTAGACCTTTCAGTCCAGCTCCAGAATGTTCTTTTGGGCTCCAGCATCCCTAGTCTCATTTCAGATTTTTATATTCCAGTGCTTTCTCTCCCTTTAATGTCTTGTGTCTGCCCTCTTCTTTCCAAATGTGCCCTCTGTTT
>NW_012144300.1:3660233-3662298 GCF_000956105.1 Propithecus coquereli
TGTGAATTGTGCTGCAATAAACATTTAGGTTCAGGTGTCTTTTTGATATACTAACTTCTTTTGCTTTGGGTAGATAACCCAGTAGTGGGCTTGCTGGATCAAATGGGAGGTCTACTCTTAGTTCTTTTAGGAATTTCAATACTGTTTTCCACAGAAGTTGTACTAATTTACATTCCTACCAACAGTGTACAAGCATTCCCTTTTCACCACATCCATGCCAACATCTATTGTTTTTTGACTTATAATGGCCATCCTGACAGGCGTAAGGTGGTACCTCATGTGGTTTTAATTTTCATTTCTATGGTGATTAGTGATGTTGAGCATTTTTTCATATATTTGTTGGCCATTTGTATATATTATTGTGAAAAAAATCTGTTCATGCCTTTTCCCACTTTTTAATGGAGTGATTTGTTTCTTTCTTGCTGATTTGTTTGAGTTCTTTGTATAATACATTCTGGATATTAGTCTTTGTCAGATATATAGTTTGCAAATATTTTCTCCCATTCTGTAGGTTGTCTGTTTACTCTGTTGATTATTTCTTTTGCTGTGCAGAAACTTTTAGTTTAAGTCTCATTTATTTATTTTTGTTGTTGCTGTATTTGCTTTTATAGTTTTAGTCATAAATTCTTTGCCAAGTGCAATGTCCAGAAGAGTTTTTCCTATGTTTTGGGGAAAGGACTCCCTATTCAATAAATGGTGCTAGGAAAATTGGATAGCCACATGCAGAAGAATGATACTGGATCCCTCTCTTTCATCATATATAAAAATTATCCAAGATGGATTAAACACTTAAATGTAAGACCTGAAACCATACATAGTCTAGAAACTTTATCTTTTAACATCATTTTTATTTGAAGGAATGACTGGCAGGCAAACTAGGATTCAAACTTGAGTTTTGCCAGATGTTTTCTGAAAAAGGAACCAAATGAGGCTGTGACTTCAAGGAAAATGACTGAAAGTATTTATTGCCAATGATAAAATTAGAGATTTCCAGAAAAAATCAGAATTTTTGAAAAATATGTATGTGCCACTGTGAGCTTGACAGCTTTGTGATACTTAAAGAATTTTCTAATGAGATCGATAGTGATATTAATGAATATTAATTTTTATTATATTGTATAATAAAATGTGCAAACATTTGGAAGATCTGCATGACTCAGTGAACTGATATTGTCTAAATTACCAATGCATGATGTTACAGAATCATAATTTGTACAGACATATCACCAAAATAGATCTATAAAAGGCATTAAGTATGTGAAAAGACACTCAACATAATTAGTCACTAGGGAATTGAAAATTAAAACCACAATGAAATATCACTACACATTAACTAGAATGGCTAAAATTAAAAAGACTAACAATATCGAATATTGGAGAGGATGTAAAGAGTTGAAATTCTCATGTTTGCTGATGGTAATGTTAAATGGTACAGCCACTTTGGAAAATAGTCTAACAGTTTTATAAAAAGTTAAAAATATACCATATGACCCAACCATTCCACTCCTAGGTATTTATCCAACAGAAATGAAAACATATGTTCACACAAAAACTGTACATAAATATTCATATCAGATTTATTTATAATAGCCAAAACCTTGAGAGGGAAAACAAATGGCCATCAGCAGGAGAAAGGATAAACACATTGTGTTCTGTCCAAACAGTGGACTACTACTCAGCAATTAAATGGAATGAACTACCGATTCACGCTACCACATGGATACATTTCAACGTAATCGTGGGGAGTGAAAAAGAATCCAGTCAAAAAAGATTACATACTTCATAATTCTATTTAGATAAAATTATACAACCACACTGTCAAATATTGTAGCCATTGTGCTCAATGGCTATTGAGCCCTTGAAATGTGACTAGTTCAAATTAAGAGATGCTGTAAGTATAAAATACATACCAGACTTTGAAGACATAGTATAAAAAGGGAATGTAAAATATTTCAGTAACAATTTTATATTGATTACATGTCAAAGTGATAATATTTATGATATATTGTATTAAATGAAACATGTTATTAAAGTGAATGTTACTTGTTTCTTTTTACTTTTTTAA
>NW_012144300.1:3665088-3685173 GCF_000956105.1 Propithecus coquereli
TAAACTTGATGACTTTATGAACATTTCTAATTAATATTAAGCTGTCACTCAGTGTTTTGGATTAGTAAGTGCCACACAGCAAATGCTGAAGAACAGCCTTGGAAAGTTAAAGTTATTATGGCGTTTCCCTCATATATTACCGTTGGCCTCTCTTTAACCTAAACCTGCTTTTGCAAAGGGCATTGCATGTAAACAGCAGTATATGTAATGCCACTCTAGAACTGACCCTTTAAATCTATGAATTATGTACATTTAATGAAAGATCAGACCAAGATCCCTAACTTAGAACATCAATTCTGAGTAAACTTTAACTATGGATTCCTGCTTTATCCTATTCCCACCCTGCTATGGTTTGGATGTTTGTCCTCTCCAAATCTCATGTTGAAATTTAATCCCCAATGTAGGCAACGTTGAGAGATGGGGCCTGGTGGGAAGTATTTGGGTCCTGGGGGCAGATCCCTCACGAATAGATTAATGCCCTTCCTGAGGGGTGAGTTCTCACTCTGTTAGTTCACACGAGATCTGGTTGTTAAAAAGAGCCTGGCGCCTCCTCCCTCCTTGCTTCCTCTCTCTCAGTATGATCTCTTTGCACCTGCCAGCTCCCATTCTGCTTTCCATCATGAGTGGAAGCAGCCTGAGGCCTTCACCAGATACCAATGCCCAATCTCAAACTTTCCAGCCACCAGAATCCTGAGCCAAATAAACTTCTTTTCTTTATAAACTACCAGTCGTGGATATTCTGCTATAGCAACACTAAACACGCTAAGACACACCACAAAATTCTGAAGGAAGAGAGAGGCAAATGCCCAAATCAAGAAATTTAAAGCTCTTAAGCAATGTAAACACATCAATTAATGTTCTGTAAACATATTTCTTTTTCTGTAAAATTACTTTAAAATAACAGTGCTCAAATCAATGGCTATCACTAGAAAATGCCAGAGGGTTAGAAACACTTGGCTTCACCCCCCTTCGTAATCAGCCAAATTCATTATGCCTTCTGCCTAATAATTATAGATCTATTAACAGAGATGGGTTTAATAACATAAAAATAATAGGCATTACAAATTGCATGCTCTCCCAAGGGACTAGAGACATGTCATTTTATATACCAATATGAAAAACATGACTTTTGTTTAACGCAAGCACTGAAGTCCTCTAAATATAGTGAAATTATGCAATTTCATGGTAATATAAGATGCACACACTTTCTGAGAAAATGTCATTTTAACCCTCTTTGAGGAAGTGAAGATGGTATATCATACCTGCACCGTTAGATTTCTTTCTCCCTTATGCATGAGTCAATTCATGTATAACCAATATGGAAATATGCCACTGCCTTAGAATTTTTTACAATATCTTTTTGGTTTTTATTATAATGGTAACAGTGCTCATTGTAGAAAATTTGGAACATAGAGAAATGCATAAAGAAGAAAATAAAAATCACTTACAATCCCACAATTTAAAAATTAACATTTGTCAGTATTTTGGTTTCTTTTATTCCAATGTTGTTTTTATAAATATATATTTAGCATAGTTGAGACAATTTTGTACCATTTGTATACCACTTTTTTTCATTTAACATAAAATTGTGAGTGTTTTCTCTTTTCATGAAAATCTTGGTACATGTACTTTTAATGGGTTTATCCCCCACAGCCTGAATGCAAATGTTACCTTATCATTCCCTTATTGATGAACATTTAGATAGCTCACTTTTTCACCATTATCAGAAATACTTGATAAATACGCATGAGCATTTATTCTATGAACTGGGACTGAGGCCTCTGAGGAAGAAGGGTGGGGGTGGTTTCCTTATTGACTGAGGCCATGTCTTCAAGAGTTTTTAAGGAAATAGTCCTATAGAATTATAAGGTCAAAGAATACGAAAGTGTTTAGAGCCCTTAACACATACTAACAAATGACTTTCCAGAATATGGCCCCAATTTATACTCCACTAGTAAAGAACAAGAATGCCCGCACTTCACTATACCTTTGGCAGCATTGAGTTATTAATATTTTTTAGTGCGAACTGATTTTTCAATATTATTTTGATTTATGTTGTTGTATTACTACCGAATGTGAATATTTTACTCCCAGGAAATTTTAACTCTTGATGCAAGACGTATAAAAATAAATTTTTTGTAGAATACTTCCTTCTAAATTGATATGGTGAATCCCCTTTTCAGCCAATTCTGAATACTTACATGAAAAATTCTTCAATTGTCATTCTTAATTTGAAGTTCTCTTTCCCTGATTTAAAAAAGACACTGTTTGTTTAACATTAAATTATGGCTTAAAGCAAATTCTTTAGTAAAGAACAGTTAGTCCTTTTTTTTAAAATTTTTTTCAAGCCAAAGGCTTCAATCAATATATTAGGGAAAATAGAAGTATACAGAACCGTGGAAAAAGCAAAAAAAAAAAAAAAAAAAAAATCATGATTCAGAATTTTGCTAAAAATCTGTATACCCAGTGGGGCTTCTGAGAGTTTGCAATTAAGGAAAATAATGTGCTTTTCGCATGTCTGTGGCAAATGATTGCCTGTTCCAATCAGAAGCCTTTTCCTCGTTGATTTCTCTACATGTGACCTGTGCTTTAAAGCTAGAACTTAACATTAACAGGGAATCGACTTTCCTTTTGAGCTCTTCTCTTTACAAACATCACTTGTTCACTCACAAATCTGTTTCTTAAAGGTCTACAGTTCATTTTTAAGAAGTATTTCAACACTAAAAATTATGTACAGTTCCGGGTGATTTCTTCAAAATTTCAATACACACTAACAAAGGAGAGCGTTTGGCTACGAAGGCAGCAGCCAACAGAAGCAAAGACGATGTCTGACCACAGTCTGCCTAATAGCATGCAGATGTCCCAACACAATCTCTGCTTCATCCCCCCATAGACTTGTCGATAATAACATTTCCTAAAGACATACTATGTGCAGACCCTATGCTGTTCTTTACATATGTTATTTCTAAACCACACAACGATGCTGCCCATTACGTATTATTATTCTCATTCTGTAGATGGAGAAGCCAAAGTTCAGAGAGGCTAGAGCTGGGATTGGAAAGTAGGTCTGTCTCATCTCAGAATATAGCCATGCTTATTGTTTCCTGTTTTCTTTTAATAAAGCATATACACAAAGAGTGCATAGGAATATACTATTAATACATCAAAAAATAAAATAAACACCATCTCAGTCACCATGAATTTACCTATACCTTAGAAGCCCTCATGTGCCTCTCCTCACGACATACCCCACACATACCAGGTAACTACTCTCCTGAACTTTGTGTTACCAATCCACTTGCTTTTCTTTGTAATTTTACTTCATATGTCTGTATCTATGAGCATTATTTATTTTAGTTTTGCCTGTTTTATATTTTATCTATATGGAAATCATGAATCATGTGTCTGTCTCAGAACAAATTCCTTTGTCCTGGATTAATCATAAGCCTATGACTCTGTGTGTAGTTCTAGAGTTCTGAAACCAGCATTAGTAGAAGCCGAGATTCATAGTTTTAAGGTAGAATTGGGAACACACTCACAACACACTGTCCTATCGTATGGCAATTTGGCATTTGAGAAAACAATAGAAGCAAGAAGGTTGCTCTTACTCTCCCCTCACCTTTTCTCCCCTGAAGTAGGTCGTAAATCCCTCACTCCAGGAGGCCCACCCTGTGCCTGGAGGAAAGGAATATGCCTGTCTCTGAAGACAGAGACGCCAAGAAGACTCTGACAAGAAGCCTTGTTAAGTGCCCTTCTGTTTAATACCATTAGATTGTAGACCTTTTGTCCAATCATACTTGGACATACAAACCATGTCCATAAAAATGTATATTTCTCTGTTCCTTTGGATCTTCATTCTGAAGGTTCTCACATCACATAAAACTTATTTCAAATAAATTTGTTAAACTCCTCTCTTATTAATCTACCTTTTGTTATAAGGATCTCAGCCATAAACCCCGCAATGAATAAGGAAAGAAATCTTTTCTCCCCTGAAATTGCCAGATTTAGCAAATAAAAGCAAGTATGTCCCAAGCAATATTTAGGACATATTTATACAAAAAAAGTATTTGTTCTTTGTCTAAAATTCAAATTTAACTGGACATCCTGTATTTTATCTGGCAACCATATTTTAAGGAGTCTTATTACATTGGTCTTGATACTTTAACCCAGCCCTGGAGGGTAATCAGTATCATTCTAGTGGTCCCAACCCCAACGTGATGGCGGAAAGTACAAGGATTCTAGAGTTAGAAAACCCGGGTCCTAATTTCCACTCTGTCAGTCCTTGGTTACGGGACCTTGGACAAGTCCCTTCAATATCGTGAGCTTTGGTTTTCTCATCTTCAAAACAGAAATCCTAAGAGACTTCCTCAAAAAGGCTAAATTCTCTTTTATTATGAAAGAAACTTAATTGACAGCATCTAGACTTGATAAAACCAAGAAGTAATACCGTGAGCACATCACTCAGAGCTATGTACATGACTCCAGGAAATCCTGAAAATACAAAGAGCTAAGGGTTCCCAAAGCCCACCTCTAGTTGCAGAACTAGGAGTAGAGTGTGGGAAAGAGCAGAATAGGGAATGTTCCTTCTCATGACAAGCCCTTTAGTGGTAGTTCATGGTTTTGGGGGTTTGTTTTGTTTTTTTTGTTTTTTTTGATTCTCACTGACCATCTCTCAGGAAAAGTATTTCATGGTATTTCATGTTTTTGATGCCAATTTAACTTTGGAAAATTTAATATTATTAAAACAAAATTTGAATTTTAAAAACTGAGTTTGAGTTTTAAAATAACAATAAAATAGGGATAATCATAAAATCTTCCCCACAGGGTTGAGGAAAACAAGAACATGTGTGTAAGAATTCTAAGAAAATTCCAAAGTTGATGTCCCACCTGTCTTTTTAGATGAAGGGAAAGGGGCATGTCATTCTGATGTCCCTGAAGAAATTGACTGATAGCAGGAGACTGTCCCTCAGCATTTTTGACAGGACACTCAAGCTTGACAGGGCAGCGTCTGTTTATTCCATGCTCAGAAGAGTATAATACTCCTGAAGGACTTCATAAATATTCTTATGCCAATGATGAATTCAAGTTGCAGAATTCAATTACAAAGAGGAAAACTCCTCCTGGGTTTCTGATGCCGGGCAGTGTCTTGAGGAAGGCAGGGTGCCCCTCCCTAAATTTGCCTCTCAAATAAGGTAGACTCTCCCTACCAGTTCAAGCGAGGAACTAACTGCCAGCAGCTGCGGAGCTGGTGACAAGATTGATAGGTCGTTTGGCTACCGATGGGAGCTGCAGCGCCTTCTGGAGACACACTGGGGAGATGGAACGAGGTGACTGGTCCCGCATCCTCACTAGCGGATCGCAGGCTGAGGTCTGCCCTCTCGTGGCTGTAGAGGCCAGTTACACTTCGAAAATGTTCAAGGGCGTCCGTGAGAGCTTTGAGTTGCAAGTAACTAAATAAGTAACTGGGGACACAGAGAAATGAGACACCGTTCAGATGGCACGCGGTTGAGATGTAGATGGAAGAGTGAGTCTCCACGTACTTAAATTTCTCTCCTCTAAGCCAGTGGTTCTCTAGAAATTGGAAAAGTATGGCTAATAACACATAAAGATGTGTGTTAGTTACAGGATTGCCTTTCATTCTGAGATTTTTGTTCTTCTGAATTTTGGCGAGTTTGTGAAACGATGATAGCCAAACACAAAAGGTCACATATTGTATGATTCTGTTTACATGAAATATCTAGAATAGGTAAATCTACAGAGACAGAAAGGTTAGTGGTCGCCAGGTTCTGGGAGCTCGGGGGAAGGGAGCAGACTGCTTGATGGAAATGGGGCTCCCTTCTGGGGCAATGAAGATGTTTTAGAATTAGATATGCTACCGAAAATTCAGTACTTGTCCCCGAGGCCGAATCAGTGAGAACGAAGAACAAGGACAGTGTCTTGAGGCAAAGGAAAGAGAAATTTATTAATTTGCTGGCAAATGAGGAGGGCGGCAGACTCAAAAGATCACCAGCCTAATAGCAAATGCCTGGAGGCAGAAGTGTGTCTGCATGTTTGAGGAATGGGGAAGACACTCTGACTGGAGTGGGAAAAACAAGGAAGAGAGTAGCAGGTGATGGCAGCGAAGAAGTCAGGAGGGCAGGACGCAGTGGCTCACGCCTGTAATCTTAGCACTCTGGGAGGCCAAGGCCGGAAGGTCACTTGAGCTCAGGAGTTTGAGGAGTCTGAGCAAGAGCGAGACCTTGTCTCTACTAAAAACAGAAAAAATTAGCTGGGTGTGGTGGCTGGTGCCTGTAGTACCAGCTACTTGGGAGGCTGAGGCAGGAGGATCCCTTGAGCCCAGGAGTTGGAGGTTGTAGTGAACTACGATGATGCCACCACACTCTAGCCCAGGTGACAAAGCGAGGCTCCATCTCAAAAAAAAAAAAAAAAAAGTCAGAGAGGGACAGGTGTTATGGAGCCTGTGGGTCAGAGTAAGGACTTTTGCTTTTCTTCTGAGGGAGGTAAGAAATCATCAGCAATGTTTGAGCAAAGAAGTGACAGAATATGACTTTCATTTTTCACAAGGTTGCTTTGACTGTGACGTCAAGAGGAAACCAAAAGAGGGAAGGGCACAACAGAGAGGCCAGTTAGGAAGCTGTTGAGATAACCAGGTGTCTTAGTCCAGTCAGGCTGCTATGACAAAATTCCTGGGACTGGGTAATGTCTAAACAATAGAAATTGATTGCTCCCAGTTATGGAGGCTGAGAAGTCCAAGATCAAGGCACCAGCAGAATCCATGTCTGGTGAGGGCCTGTTCCTCACGGATGGCACCTTCTCTGTGTCCTCACATGGTAGAAGGCAGAAGGACAAAAGGATCTAGCTAGTTCTCTCCAGCCCTAAAAATTGGACACTAATCCCATTTATGGGAGTGGAGCCCTCATGACCTAATCACCTCCAAAAGGCCCTACCTTCTAATACCAACACTTTGGGGTTTAAGTTCCAACATATAAATTTTGGAGGGACACATACATTGAGCCCATAGCAGCAGGTGAGAGATGAGGGCATCTTGGATCTGGGTAGTATGAGTGAGGAAGGTGAGAAGTAGTCAAATTCTGAATATATTTTGAAGGTGACACTAACGGGATTTGTTGATGGATTGGAGGTTGGACGTGACATACAGAGAGGTCACAGATGATGCCATAGTTTTTGGTTTGAGCAAAATCACGAAATTGTCATTAACAGGATGAGGAAGACTCTAGGAGGCAATATCAAGAACTCAGTTTCGAAGGTGTCACGTTCGAGATGCTGTGCTCTGAGAGGTAATTCCAGCAAGTCTAGAATTGGCCTGAACTCTTTCACTGAAATGAGAACTACACCTGCCCAACATTTTCCCCCATGAAGACACAGAACATGCTGGTTGATAGTGTTGCTTTTTACCATGGAGTTTCTGGGTGGTTTGTACCAGCTTGTTGGCATTGTTGATTAACAATGGTGAGGTTGATTTACACCTGGCCTCAGTGAGGACGCTCCCCAGCCCCCACACCAAGGCTCTGCCATTGGGTCTGGTTGCATAGGAGCAAATGCCCATGAGATGCCAATCTGATGGGCACCTGGCCTCTCTGAACCCCTTGCTGCGAGAATGCCTTTGGCTGTGATACATGCCCTTACTTCAATGCTGTTGCTATATTGTACCCTTTTCCTGCAATAAATTGTAGATTAGAAAGCATTGTCATTTGGGGTCTGTGAGTCTTCTTTAGCAATGGAACTCTGCTCAACTGCCACCATTAATGCTGATGCCTGTTAAACATTGTGGTAGGTTGATTGCAGAAATGGACTTTAAAGCTCCTCCATCAGAGGTGAAGTCTATTTCGCTACCTTTTGAATTGACCTGTGACTTTCTTTTGCCAATAGAATGTGGTGATAGTAACAGTTGCCAGTTCTGGGCCTAAGCCTTGTTAAATTAAGCTAAATTTGGTCTGAGGTTGTCTCTGTACTTTGAGTCCCTACGTAATGAACTGCAGCCTAACTTAGTACGTAAACTAACTGGAAGCCTAACTCAGGAGTAGACTTTTGTAACAAACAGCTGCGTCCTAGCCAATCACAGCAGCTGAGCTTCCATCAATCACAGGTGGCCAAATGATCAAACCATGCTCAAATAAGGCGTTTTTGGATTGGTTACTGAGCTGTAATTCATCAAGCTGTTTCTCTACCTCACTTCTGTTTTCTCTATACATGCTGCCTTTCTACATTAATGAAGTGGAGCTCTTAGAACCTCTTCCGGTCCTAAGTGTTGCCCTATTTATGGAGCATTCTTTGCTCAATTAACCTCTATTAAATTTATCTAAAGTTTTTCTTTTAATGACCTGTAAAGGCCCAGTAATGCTTCCCCTTTCTTTCTCTCTCTCTTGCTCTTCTGCCTTTGCCATGAGACCACGCTCAGGGTAGCCTGCTGGAAGATGAGATGAGTGGAGCGGAGTGGAGTCAGCTCAGTTGACCCAGCTGAGACATTTGAGGAAGATCAGCCCAACCACCTGGGCTGATCCACAGCCAATGACAGACGCATGATGAAGCCCTCCCAAGCCCTGTTCAGATCATCAAAACTGCCCAGCTGACCCACCAACTGTGAGCAGAAATAACATTTTGTTCTTTTATGCTCCTGAGGTTTTGTGGCCCTTTGTTACACAACATTATTGTGGCAACAGGTAACTGACACAGATATCCAAGTAGAGATGTCAAGTAGGCAGTTGGATACCCGTGTCTGAAGGTTTGAGGAGGACTAGCTTGTGCTCCGCCGGCACAGGCTTCAGAGATTGGAAGAAAAAGCGAGTGGCAGCAGGCAGGTGAGACAGGCTCTTTATTGTCGGTGGGGGACGGGGGATACAGCAGCGGCGAAAAGCATGGCCGAGAACAGGGTGAGCGCTTCTATATGGCTCCGAACAACAGTGGCAACATGCCACGGGAAAGCGCGATCACATGGGCTCACACAGGAGATAACACCTTGGTTACGTGAGTGTGCCGACTCATGCCTCCCTGGAAGGCCAGCTAACCAGGGGAGCTGGCCCGGAAAAAACACTGCGGCACTCGTCTTAGTTTGGCCTGAGAAACCTGTTGCCTATACAAAGAAGGTCAGAGCAGAAGTCCAAGCTGGAGGAAATTTTGAGAGCCGTCAGCATGGTAGTGGGCACTGTCTGGGGCTCCACCCAGATCCCCCTGAATACCAGTTTTTCTTTTTGTAGAGCCTCACTCGTGCTTTTGCTTCTAACCCCTCCAGCACCCGCAACTTCTTTGGCCAACTGCTCTTAGGCTACTGGAGCCACTTTGTCCCCACAGCCAGAGAACAAGAAACACCTGGATACTAACTTCTCCCCGGGACAGTCCTTGACCCATAACAGACACAGGCATGGGGCGGGGTGGGCAGGGTGTATGAAAGCCCAGCTTCCTTGTCTCAGAAAAGCTCTGAAGCTGCTGGTCATAAATAAATGAGAAGGAAAATTTTTTTAAAATGCAATCGGTCATAAATAAGAAAGAATTAAAAATTAAAAAAGAAAAAAAGAAAAACTCTGAAGCATAACTTGAGCCCCAGATTTTCCTTACACCCAGGATCAGGTCAAAACTACCCTCTAGAAAGACTGCCTGACATCATATGTTTGCTGGGCTTCCTCTCCTCCCTGTTTTGCATCTCCCCGCCCCGTCCACTTCCTTCAGAAGTCACATTGCATAAGTCCCTAGCTCAGGGGCTGCTTTGGGGCATGCTATCTAAGACAAACACACAAATGAAATCTGAAGCCATGCGTCTAGATGAGCTATAAGATAGCAAGGGACTTGATATTTATATTCTCTATATTTAGGATTTTAAGAGATTTCAGTTTTTTTTAACTGCATTACTTTTTTTTGGAACCAAAGCAACTCTGAATGCTTTCAAGTATAAAATCTGCCCTTGCATTGCTGAATTGATGTAGCAAATATTCAAGATTCTGCTGGAACAGGATTTCCTAACCAGGTCAACATCCCCTTGATACATAAATATTGGCTTCTGGATGCAAGTATGGAAATAAATAGAGGAATATGAGTATGAGAGTCTATGTGTGTGTGAGTGGATGTGTGTGAGTCTGTGTGTGTGAGTCTATATGAGTGTGAGTCTGAGTGTGAGCCTGTGTGAGTGTGAGCCTGTGTGTGTGTGAGTCTGTGTGAGTGAGTTGAGACAGGGAAGAAGGAGTCCTGTGCCTGTGTTTGGCCATCAGGCAAGGGAAGGAACAGCCCCAGTGGAACTGGAAAATACTTTCTGGATTCTGGAATGTTTTGCCCAATATTTAAGAGTAATATAGTTCCAAAAAGGAAAAATGTCCATAAATGTACGTCATTATTCACTCAAAAATATTTACTTTTGGTCATTTACTGTATGCCTGGCATATGAGGTGACCTGGTCAGACATGATTCTGCCCTCGCTGCCCTTAAAGTCTGAAAGTGGCGGCAGGGGAAGGAGACACGGGCATTAAATAGTTACCCAGATAATTATTTATTTACAATTATTTGTGTTAGAAAGAAAAAGTACGTGGCATTGTTAAAGTAAATAACTGGGGACTAACATTGTCTGGATCGGCAAGAGAGGCCTCTGTGAGGACGTGACCTCCAAGCTAAGCCTGAGGGATGAATCGAGTCAAAGGGACATAGGAGGTGTGTGCTGGGGACTGGGGACAGGGAGAGGTGTTTTCTTCAAAGGACGTTAAAGCCATGCTCCAGCCACATGAACCATTCCAGCAACACCACGTGTGCTTCACCCCCTCCAGCCTTGTTCTGTCTGCACGTGGACTTTGTCCCGGCCTGAAATTTCCCTGCCTGGAGGTCACGTGCTCATCCCTCCAGATTCAGTTAGTGCCACTTCCTCTTTGAAGCTTCTGCTGACTCCAGGAAAAGTTAGACACCCCCTGCTCCGTGTGCTTGTGTGTTCCTGTTAAATTTTCATTAAATGCTTAGCAAATAAATCTAACAGTGTGTTATTTGGTAACCTTCTTTTATGTGTTCAACTCATCCCCAGACTCCGAGCTCCCTGGGAGCAGAAGCTGTGTTTTGTTCATCCTCCAGCACCACATCTGATTTGTAGCACTTTAACACATTAACTGCCATGTAAGTTGTATTTAACTCATGCTAGTTTTGAGCCCAGGGCCTCGTGAAGCATATGTAACTCATGTCTCTTCACCCTGGGAGTCGCAAGAACTATTTTTCAAGTTGCCTATCATTCATGCACAGAAGACAATAAAAAAACAACACATTTTTCATTAAATTGGAAAGGATCATTTTGTTTTCAAAGTTTTTATTCTATTTTTGTAATAAAACACCTTGGCTCCAAGGAAAAAATTTTTTTTTCTAGTGTGGCAGTCAATGTGTTAAAAATGTTTGTTGAATGAATGCATGAGGTTAAGGATAAGGATAAGGGCTGTGATATAGGATACCTAGGAGATGAGATTTGAGCATAAGTTAAGGTCAGATCACGGAAGGCCTTAAATATCCTTTGAAGGAGTATGGATTTCATTGTGTGGGGCATGGGAATCCACTAAAAGTGCCTGAGCAAGACTGACTTGGTTAGAGCCATGATTTATGAAGGGAACTCTGGGGAGGCTGGGGGCAAGGAGACCAGTGAGAAAGTCACCTAGATTAGTGGTCATAGAAAGGAGGAGCTACGAGGGGCTGATCGGCACATCAGACCCTGAGAACTGATGCCAAGTGAGGGAATCACTCTGAGGCATTTGCCACCAGAGACTGCATTTTGCATAAACTCTCTATAATGTTTCCTAAGAATTCTCCAAAGGCACATGAGTTTTCTAGTTAGGTAATTAAGAAATAGTTATGTTCTCACGAGAATAGCCGAATGCCCTAGATAATTTCTCCAATTTTGATTTAGCAAAGGGGTGAGATAACTATGCCATAATTCCTTTTTGGTTGATGTCCACTATTTTCAAACTAAATAACTGTTTAATCACACTGCAGCAACATCAATTTGCTTTGTTCATAGAAGACTCGTTTCTAGAAACCTGGTTTCTAGAAGCTTCGCTATATCAGCTCCTAGATTCAGGCTTCCCTCTGATGTTTATATTTCATTTTTATTGCTCCATCTCCCAGTAACTTTAATTACCAATATTGTAGATAATGCTGTGGGTTTGTTTGTTCACTAAAAGTAAATGAAACCAAAAGAAAAGGGAACTTACAAAAAACTTACACCGTATTACGAATTTTATACCAGAAGTCGGGAATGAGAAAATTTAAGATTCTCAAGGCACGTGAATGTTAATTTCTCTGCCCTGCATGTGTTTTAAAAGATGTTTAAAATCTGATCCTGAATCCAGATCTAATCATCCATAACGTGGGTGGGTTAGCATTAGCATAATTTATCTTCTGATTTTTTTAATTTCATAAACAATATTTATGAGTAACTATTCTGTGCACGCCTAAACATTTATGAGGGCCTATTATATGCCAAGCACTGTATTTTGTATCTTTATGTATCTAAAACTTTAATCTTTATGAAACTCCTGCAAGATGTTGTATTATTATCTCTACTATACAGTTGAAGAAACAAGCTCAGAGTGGCGCAGTGACTTGCCTAAGACCACACAGCTCATCACTGATGGAGCCTGTTGGGAATTCAAGTCAGCTTGGCTCCAAGCCCCCCTCCACCAGCTGCTTCTCTCTAAGGTTGGACCATAGCTCCACAGCCTCAACAAAAAAGTCAAAATCTTCCCTAAAATAGGTAAGTAGAATTAAAGGTTTCGTGCTGTCCTGTGGTGAAAGCAGAGAATAAGCCTCCTTAAGTTTAACAGTTTGAATGAGCAAAAGAAACAGATTCCCAGTGGCAAACAGTATAACCACCACAAAGTAGATGCTCACTTTAAAGTCATTTCTTCTTTCTGATGAAACTATTTTCTCAGAAGGTCGTGGCCCTGTGTCAAAGGTCACCCAACAATGTGATTGTGACAATATTACAGGCCTCAGTGCCATGTCTCATAAGAAATCTCTAACACTTTATAATTGTGTGGAACAATTCTCCAAAGCATCTAAAAATAACTGGTTGATTGTTAGTACTGACAGTAACCCTACAAGTAGGTTCATGCTTAATACTGTTCATATTTTCTTTCCTGTGATGACTTATGTCTTGAAAAATCAGGGAGTCCTAAATGGACCCTGCAATTAAATATTGTTATCTTGCTATAAATCAAGTGGGCCTTTGTATACGTGAAGATGTTCATTTATTAGCAAATCTAAGAAAGTATTAATAATAAACATAGATATAATCCTTAAGGCTGCAAAATAGAATTAATATCCTTGTCTTCTTTTCTACTTCTGATGTTATAGAGGAAGGAAGCTGTGACTTCTTGTCCTCCTGCTATGCACTGCTGCCAGACACATAGTGTTACCATTGTGTCATCTGAACCCTCGCAACGATCTCATGTGGTAGATGTCATTACCTCCATTTTACAGGCAGGCAAAAAGAACCTCAGAGATATTTAGGGAGTGCCCAAAGTCACTTGTCTAGCAAAGGATAGACCCAGGGTTCAAACCCAGGTCAAGCATTGCCCCTTTTGTCCTATACTTTTGGTACTACCTCTTGTCATTTTTTAAAATACTGACATTTGTCAAAAAATTTAAGAGACAGGGCATGAGAATGGTTAAGATTCCCAGAAAATTGCCAATTCTTATTTTAGTTTTTCTTCCAGATCTCTAATTATAATGTCAGAACAGTTACGTAGTCAGATTGGCTGGTTTGAAATTCCCTGCTACCTCCTGGCCTACACTCTGCTGGAGGTGAAACTGCCAAAAGGTGATGGTAAGGCCACACCAGTATACATTTCTGTACATTCAGGACTTGCTTTTGTATACATGCTACTGTTTAAACAGTAAATTTTTAGGTTTCATAATTTTGTATTTTAAATAGTAAATGTATAATATCAGTAAGAAGTGAAGTTTGTGTGTGTGTGTGTGTGTGTGTGTGTGTGTGTGTGTGTGTGTCATGGAAGTTCAGGATGGCTATTTTTATCATCATAACATCTAACATTTCTGATTTCTTTCCCTGGAGCATACCTGCATTATGACACAAACGTGCCAGGAGCATGCTAAACAGTTTTGTTCCTTTTAAACAGAAATAGTTATGGAGCTGATGGGGAAAGGTTAGTAAGCAACTGCTGTCATCAAAAAGAAAGAGAAAGAATCAGAACCTAATCTGTTATTGTCAAGCGTTTTTTTAATCTGGGTTTATAATAAACAGAAGCAGCAGCTTTTGTTGTTAAAAGGTACCATTCCAAGATAGCCTTAGGATGTTATATTCTTTGTAGATTCCATCAAATTAGTTGCTTTAAAACTCAATAGATCATAATAGAATTGAATATGATAAAGGGCACACAACAGATTTTTAAGAAATTATATTATCTGACATTCATATATGCCATTTTTTTCTTTTTCTTTTTCTTTTTTCTGAGACAGAGTCTCACTATGTTGCCCAGGCTAGTCTCGAACTCCTGGGCTCAAGGGATCCTTCTGCCTCAGCCTCCTGAGCGTCAGGGACTGCAGGTACATGCCACCATGCCCAGCTCATATGTACCATTTTTAAAAACCTGCTTTTAGAAACTGTGAGGAAACTCAGGGTAAAACACATTAACAAAACATAGTGAAAGAATAGGCTGCCTCTGATTTAAAAAATACCCAGCTCTATCCATATAAAATTCATATAAACAAATATTCTCTGCCAACTCACACCCCACTCACTGCACCCAGTGACACTGCCATGATGTGAGTTCAAGAGCAGCAGAAAGGACAATATTACAAAGAGAGGTTACAATCTCAGGGAACTGACTCTAGAATGATGAAGTGGAAAATCATGGATTTTGAAGTCAACCAACTTAGGTTAAAATTATTGGCTTTACTGATTACTGACATATCACCCTAAACAAATTACTTAACCTCTCTTAGCCTGAATGTCTGAATCTATAAAATAAGAGCAATAATACATGCCTCACAACATTATTGAAAAGGTTAAATGACATGATGCACATGTAACCCTAATTGAAGCCACAACCCATGTGGTCCAGTCCCAGAGGAGTGCCACAGTTAAAGAAACATAGACTCCACAGGCAAAAACTCATGGGAAAGCAATTCCAATGTTATTGAAATTTCTCAACATTGAAGAGAAGCTAGTTCATAACCAATTGCAATATTTCTCATTGCTGCTTGTTTCTTCTGCCTAATTCACTTACATCTCCAGTGTCTGGAGTTCCTCATTTACCACTCCACCAAAGAACACTTTCCACCCTTCCTTGCTTTTTCTGTTACTCCCACCCCAAGCCCTGCCTACCCATTCCATCTCTTTCCCAGTCTTTATTACAATGGTAATTTAACACCTTTTGGAAAGTCATTTCTTTTCCACTCCAGTCTCCCAGATTCTATTTTTCTGTGGCCATTCTGTATTACAAGTATGCAGAAACCATTCTGAGAGAGAAAGACAAACAGTTTTGGTGTAGGGGGTTGAAGGTTGGCAGAGAAGGGAGTTTTAATTAAACTGGAAATTACAGAGTTTTCCTTGTCAGTGTGGGAAGGTGATATGGTAGAAAGTCTGCCAACATTCCATGCTGATAATTTTCACCCCATGATATATGTAAAGAAAATAGCACAGGATCTGGCACAAAGTAAAATCTCAACATTTGTCAGTCCCTCTTCCATTCAGCATCTGTTCCAGATATCTATTGCTCCATGACAAACTATGTCAAAACCAAGTAAAACAACAATTATCATCACCTCTCATGGTTTCACGGTTGACTGTGCTCAGCTGGCCAGTTCGAACTTGGTGACTGTCATATGACTGCAGTCAGATGGCAGCTGGGGATAGAGTCATCTGAAAGCTCACATACACACACATATTCATTCTCTCTCTCTCTCTCTCTCTCATCTTTCTATGTGGCTGGTTTGGGCTTCCTTCCAGTATGGCGGTCTCATGGTGGTCAGACTTCTTACATTGTGTCTGGCTTTCTCAGAGTGAGCATTTCAAGAGACCCAAAGAGAAGGTGCATGGCCCCTTATGAGGTAGCTTCAGAAATTTTACAGGCGTCGTGCTTGCAAGTTAAAAGCAAGCCATGGGGTCAGCCCAGATTCGATGGGACGAGACTATGTCAGGGCATGGAAACCAGGATGCACAGTTGATTAGGGGGACATCTTTGGACATCTTTGGACCTGTCACATAGCCCACTCAACTCCCTCCAGAATTTTTCTCCCCATTTTGGAAATTTAGAGATGTTTTGTTGTACTTTTATAATTAATTTTGTGGAAGGACCAAGAGCCTAGGTCAGATTGGCAGTCTCCTACTCTAAGACAACAAAGTTCAGTATAAAAATACCCAATCTCGTCCTTCATGGAAAAGCAGTGTAGCACTAAAATCAGCCTGAGTTTGACTCTTGACTCCAACCTACACTACATCTGAGCATGAGCTAATTTTGTAATCTCTCTGGTTCCTCAGCTACAAGATATTACTGATAATGTTCATCAGGCTGTTGTAAAGAGGAAATGAGATCATTTATATAAAAATGTAGATAGTGCCTACTACATAGTGTGTGCTCAATAAATATTATCATTTTTGAATGTGGATGCTTTGTCTGTTCATCAGGAAAATTTTGCCTGTAACTGCAACAAAACACTGGTCAGGAAACACTTTGGCCTCACCCAGGGATTCTAGGCAGTTGATGCTAGTTTCAGAGCATACAGGTAATGTAATTTGTAATGCGAATATACTGAATAAATAGCAGGTTTCTGGCAAGCATGTTTTTGGATAGAATCTAATGAAACTTGCGTTTATTTAGATTTGTAGCATCTCTGAACAATTTTGTCTTCTGCCTCCTTAGGAAGTGATGCAAAATAGCACCTTACTCAGCCTGAAATTTTTCCAATTCATTTTATTGTGCTGATAGAAATTCAACCAATGACAGATTTATTTGGGCAAACACGTATAATCAAGCTTTGTAGACAAACACAATAAAATCTGCTGAGTGAATTCTGGAGAGACATGGCTGGCTAGAAAGGAGTGAGATATGCAGAGACTGGCTTCTGAGATGGGTGGGAGGAGAAGGAAGATCCCAGCCTCACCATTCACAGGGACACAACAAACCAAGTTTCACTGGTGGTCCAACAAACCTTCAGAAATCAAACAACAGAAACAGCAAAATATTCCAAGGGTTTCCTAGGTTCAGGTTGGAGTATTGAGGTAAGAATTCAGGTTCGATCGAGGTCCCTCAGTGGAATAAGAAATATGTCATCCTTTTGAGATACTGTCCCTGAGCTCCTGGTACAGACAGAGCGACAGAGTGGAGAGCTGTGTCAGGGTTCTTTGTGTCAAGTAACAGAAACCAACTCTGGCTCTCTTGAACACAAAGGAATTCTTTTGGAAGGATATGGGGCACAGAAGGATAGAAAAGAAGGATGGATTCCAAAAGGACAGGCCCAGGCATCTCTGGAAGTTCCTAGCAGCAGGAATTACTAAATGGTCTTGTCTGGACATTCCCACTAGGAAGAATAAACCACCTTTCATTTTCACTCTTTACATGATTAAGGTCAAGGAGCAAAATAGCACTTAAGCCTGGTGGTTTGCCTGACCCTTGGCCAGAGAAAGGGGTAATACCATGATTCAAAATCTCACTTGGGAGAAAATACAATGGGAGAGAGGTAATTCCTCCAAATGGGTGCGTCTGCCCAAAGAAAGTTAAAGGGTGGTGGACTGCCAAAAGCAACGTGCATCTGTGACATAATCAGTATTAACATGCAAGAGCAGTGTCACCAGTGGTGAAATGAAGCATCCTGCCTCAGCAGGCAAAATAATCCGGCATGTGGGTTGCAGTGTGCTGCCATATTGCCAGATAACCCAGGAGTGGCTTGTTTCACCCCAAGAAGCTAAAAGGGGTAATTATAGGCTGAGGCAACACTTGGGAATAATAGATTTATTATTGTCTTGTACCCCATTTGATCCTCCAAACTCCTACATCCGAGTGATATTGCAAACACAGAACCACCCTTTTGCAAAGACCTGAGTACTTACAGAGAGGAAAGGGCTACTAGAAAATCAGATGTTAATTTGAGTTAATTAATTCTGTTGGCTTTACTGTTAATGTCAGTGATGCCCAGGGTTTGTGTGAGGAAATGGGAAGGAAGTTGATGCTTTGGGTGCCCTAGAGAAGTCAGATGAAGTGCAAGCGCTTAGGGCAAATGAAGACTCAGAGCCCCTGAAGTCCAGGAGGATGATTTAAGCTGACCTTGGACCCAGTAAGGGGGAGGAACACTTTCTTCTCAGCCTCTTCACGAAGGACATGTTTCCCCCGTCCCAGGCCCAGAACTCAGGCTGGTATTGTCACTCAGCAACATTAGGGCTTAAACAGCCTTCCGTAGAAGAGGACTTGCAACTGAATCACCATTTATAACTTTGTTGCTTAGGGGAAAAATGCATCTTGGGTTGTCACACACAGAAACTTTGGAGCCCAACCTTTCTATGGATTGGGCACTGTCCATAACGTATCGTTTATGCTTTATGATTTTGTTGGATTTATTCTGAGCGCTCTGGCTTTGGGAGTTCCATCATAAAGCCAGGATTCGTCTCACACACAGTAATTCAGTCGAGCCTTTAATGATGCCCAGTGGCTTTTATCATGTCTGTCTCCGTGTCTTTATTTAGTCTGACTGACTTACTAACTGGCCACAATCCTGTGCCTCCGCAGGGTATAGACAAGCAAGGGTTTACCCAGGGCTCATAAACAAACCCAAGGATACCTTACAATCTCCTAGGGGACAGCGACAGACTTGAGTAGCCTTTCTAGGGTGTTCCTATCAGAGGGCTGCCTGCCCCAGGGGTAGCTAGTAACTGGAGGCTAAGTGGCTAAGTGGCTAACTGGGTCAGGTTACCCAGGTCAGGAAACTGCCGCAGGGCAGATGTGGGGTTGGGCGGGTAACCTCAGGGCTCCCTGCAGAGAATATCACATGCCCAGTGAAGTAAAACATCTTGCCCTTCTCCCCAGCCTGTCCTCTCTCCCTGCCATACCAATAGAACCTGAAAGCAGAAGAAGGAAGAAGAGCAAAAGTGAAAGCGCAGGCCAGGCCTCACCAGTCCTCCTCTCCTTGGAGGGTCCAGCGAGCCTAGGCCAGGCCTGAGGCTCCAGAGGGAAGGAGACCGGGATGGAGCTTTAAGCTGGACTGGACCCTGTGCGCATGCGTGTGAGCACACGTGTAAAACTGAGAGTTTCAAGAAACCCATGCCCATGACAACTCTACAATGTGAAAAAACCAAAACTGCAAATCTCCTTCAGTTAATTTATCTCATTGCTATTTCTATTAGCTTAGCAAAACTATAAAAAGTGAGACTATAGCTTGATAGTGTTTTGATCTTAAATCATCTGTATGGCTAGTCATGAGGTTAAGAACTGTCAGAAAACTGAGGTGGCTCTTGGAAATTAAGCCCAAAATTACTACAGTTTTATAGAATGAGAATTTTTAAATATCCAATTTATGATGTTAATCTTTGCATACCTCACTTTTCCTTTTTGGCAAACACTGTAGATTTTGAAAATAAAGTAAAAATGAGCTCTTTTTGGCAGCTGGCATCTATGCACCCAATGTGCAGCAGCAATAGTCTCATCTGTGAAATGAGAAGATTAATTCATCTCTACCTGGCATTCCAGCTCTGAACTCTATGAAACTTAATGCTGCTGAGAAGCATGGCAGTTTCCCAAATGCCAACCTCCAGGCTGAGAGAGCAAATGTACCATGGGGTCACCATCTGCTATTATAGAGACTTAGTTGAGGTCATATGTTGTTTAATGACTAATTGGCTACTAACCGTGGAGTTCTCCAGAGTCATTTATTCTAGTCAAATGAACACATAAGCTAAAGTTCACAACTACGAACTGTGCCCTTCATTTACCATCTGGAAATGAATAGCTTAATTTTACTCGGGGCAAAATTGAAGGCATACAACTAAAATATCAATAGGTAGCAATAAACTAAGTTTTAAAAAAATTCACACCCTCATGACTCCATTAAGTCCAAATAATAAAACCTACTGACTGCCATTTGAGGAAATTGTATTGCAAC
>NW_012144300.1:3685808-3720912 GCF_000956105.1 Propithecus coquereli
AAAAAGTTTTCAAGGGTAAGTAGTGCTCTGAGGAGATTTTTCTACCTACTGCTCACTAATGTGAATCAATTCTGGTGAGGACAAGCAGTGACTGTCTGGATGTGGCCCCGGCTGGGCGGATGTGAAGGCAGAGCCAGAGAATACCCAGGGGAATTTACCGGCATTGACCGTGGGTAGAGTTAGATACCTGAAACCACAGCTGACACTAATCCTCACTTCTATTCCCATTTCAGCCTCTAGCTATTTTCAGGGCAAAGAACTTGAGACTTTACATCAGAGGTTAAATTTAGTGATGGATATGAAATAGGGATTTAATGGAAACTCTCTTCCCACTCAAGACACATCATCAGGTTTGAGTAAAATGTACTTGCCTCAGATGCAAAAAGAACATAAAAGAAATGACAGGAAAAGGGGACCAGTCTGAAAGCTGGATGTGATCTTTGGCTGAATTCCATTTGGCCTGTGGGACAAGCTCCCAGAACTGATTTGATTTAGAGCTGTAATTGTGAAAATGCAATAAGGTATTACAAACATTTAGTAGTGATATTATATATTAAAAGATGAAAACAAGATGGTTTGTGGTTCCCTAAGAGTAGACAAAGCATTTTGAAAAGAGAAAATAGCGTGACCCATGTTTCCCAGACTGTACCCTACAAAAATAAAAACAAGGGGGCCTGGGGACAGTAACAGGTTTCTGACTTGACACCCCACCAAGGCTAAACTCCAAGATGCCAACATATTCTGCTTCACCAGCTTAAGGAGTAACATTATTATTCAAATTAATCTCTAACTCACCTATCACTTGAATGGCTTTCTTCCCTTCTTCAGTGTTCTTCTTCCATAATAAATTCAAGAACTCAGAGATTGTCTTACTTGCCTTCTCTTGACTGGAGACAAAGCTCAGATTCACCCCCTTGTAGCTAGAGAGCTACTGGTACTAGCATTGTTAGGAGTTGGTTGTTCCATGCAAAAATTGTCCTGAACTCCCAAAGAACCCATCTCTGTTTACACAAGCAATCACACATCCATTTCCCACACCAAACTACAGATCCTCCACTGTGCTCAAAGTGTCCTTCCCTAAGAGAACTGAGGATGTGCTGTGATCTCAGGTGACCTGAACAAAACTTTCCTCTCTTCCCCAACCTACTATCTTGCCTTTTCTATTAAAATAAGCTCCCCCTTAGCACCCCGAGTGAGACCTCCTTGACCTATCTGAGCTGTTTTCTGCTGGAGGACTTTCAAAAGAGAAGGAGCGAGGGTCTCTATGTTTGTCCTTTCATGGGGCTCCCTGGACCTTATGCAAATTTGCCCACATTTTCACTACAACCTTTAAGATTCACCTACCAAAATGTTTTATTATACTGTTCCCCCAGAACAATGGATGCCTGTTTGCATTTATCTGTGTTCCTATAAGAGGCCACAGGAATTATTCTGCTTAGAAGACAACCTGCTCCAAGACGACTTGCTGTCTCTACTGTTTAGACCCTGATATATCTTCCCTTAGTAATATGTTTACAGATGTTACAGAGGAAATGGCCTGAAAAAATGGCAAAAATGTTTTATGTCTCTTTAAAACATCCCCCACTTCTTTTGGAGAAGTAGGACCTGCATCCCTTCCTTCCTCAGGCCAATGGTGGGGAGGGGCAGGGGAATGTCTTTTGTTCTTTGTGCTAAGGAGATGGCTCAGAAGAACTGAGCCTGCCTAGACCTGGCAGACAGAGGTTCTGGGCAGAGGTCATGGGATTGTCTTAGGGGGAGATGGGAGTGCAGAGATGGGATGATCAGAATCATCAGCTGTAGTTGAACAGCAATTGCCTGAAGCCTAGAACTCATTCTTTAAAAGCTCTGTATTGGCCGGGCGCGGTGGCTCACGCCTGTAATCCTAGCTCTCTGGAAGGCCGAGGCGGGTGGATTGTTTGAGCTCAGGAGTTCGAAACCAGCCTGAGCAAGAGCCGAGACCCTGTCTCTACTAAAATTAGAAAGAAATTAATTGGACAACTAAAAATATATAGAAAAAACTAGCCGGGCATGGTGGCGCATGCCTGTAGTCCCAGCTACTTGGGAGGCTGAGGCAGGAGGATCCCTTGAGTCCAGGAGTTTGAGGTTGCTGTCAGCTAGGATGACGCCATGGCGGCACTCACTCTAGCCAGGGCAACAGAGTGAGACTCTTTCTAAAAAAAAAAAAAAAAAAAAAAAGCTCTGTATTTCTGCTTATTATTAGGACGGTGGCATTTTAAACAGGCATCTCCATCCTCCTCATTTGCTGGCAAATTAATAAACTTCTCTTTCCTTCTCCTCAAACCACTTTTCCTCATTCTTCTGATATGGCCTCGAAGACAAGTGCTCAGCTTTTGGTAACACAGACACTTGAGAAGGTTGACCAGTTCCTTCCGAAAATTCTTTCTCAGAAAGTACAAACTGCCTACAAGTCAGTTGGGTCCCAGCAACTCAGGAGGCCAAGGTGGGAGGATCGCTGGAGTCTAGGAGTGTGAGTTTATAGTGAGTTATGATCATGCCACTGCACTCCAGCCTGGGTGATGTAGTGAGACCCTGTCTGTAAAAATAATGTAATTAATTAAAAAATAAAACACTAATCACCTTGTAGCTGTCACCTCACCTCTACACTAGAAGCTCTTCCCAGGTTAGTGTATGCCTTATGATACCTTATTTCTTTATCTGTAAAATGGGGAAAATAGTAAGCGTAAAGTGCTTAGAATCCTATCTGGCACAAGTGAGCTCTTAGTAAATAATAGCCATCATCATCATTAAAATAACAATTTACTAATGCCATTACTATGCCCCTAGCATCTAGTAGGGTAGCCAGCACAGGCAGAGCCTCAACAATGGTTTGTTGTGTAGGTGATATAGCAGAAAACCATGAGGAGACAAGGCTCGATGGATGGACGGATGCATTTTAGGAGGCAATGGGAAACCAGGAGATGTGGTGAGCCCCTGTACTCCCCCCAGGCCCCAGCCCTGTCATACTCTGCTTGTAACAGAAGTAAGGGCCTAAAAAAGGGTAAAATGTTTTACAAGCTATCTCTTTAAAACCCCTTCACCCTTCTTGGGAATTAAAACTTATTCCTGCCCAAAGCCAGTAATCAGAAGGGCAGGGGAATGCCCTTTGTTCTTTGTACCCCAGAAGATAGCTCAACAGAACTGGGCAGAGATCATGAGATCTCTTCACCAGAGATGTCTCTTTACTGGAGATGCCGTAGTTAAACAGCATTAACTGGAAGCTGAAACCTCCCTTTAAAAGCTCTGTATTTCTGCTTCAAGATAGGATGATGGTTTTTTTGTTTTTGTTTTTGTTTTTTAAGATGAGAGCCTGCCACCTTCCTCATTTGCCAGCAAATTAATAAACTTTCCTTTTCCTGAAGCCACTTGTCCTCGTTCTTCGTTTGGCCGTGGGGACAAGTACAAGTACCAAACTTTCGGTAACATGCTTATGGGCCCAGTGTTTCCTCTTCACTGCAGCCTCCAGGCGGAGAAGGGGGTGTGGGGAAGGATGGGGTTCCTGCTCTTGGATACTGTTTGTCCTTTGACATTTCCACTATTTTAAAATGTTGCAGTTTTATGAAAAGCCCTTCATTGACTGGCTAACTCCCCCCAGTGCCATGCTTCCTCCCTAGGTGCCACCAGGAGACGAGTGGTGGCCGACTAGGGTTGCACAGGCTCGGTAATCAGACTCACTCACTCCAGGACCAGAACTCCAGCAACACAGCACTAGGCCACCCAGTATACTCCACAAGCTTTCATTGGTTTATTAAGACAACAAATGCATCAGCTCACTTCCATCTCTGTGTATCAGCAAAGACAATCCATAGTTAAAGTAGAGGAAACCAATATTTCTATATGTAAGAACTACTTTACTTCCCTTCCTCTGTTATTGAGATTCTCAGCAAATCACAAAAACAATGTTTGAAAACTTACCCTTTACTATATATAAGCCTCTGAATTGAAACAACTCGAGTGAAAACATTACCTGATAATACACTGAATACATTGTCTCTAATTTATCTACTAAGGGTTTATTCCCTGCCCCCTTGCAAGGACTAAGAAACAGCCCCTCACAGTCCAAAAGCAATTCTATTTTGTAGACAGGCAGGGACCTCCAGCGCCTCCTGGGTACAAAGCCAGGTGCCCCAGCAATTGCTACATCTGGGGGAGGAGGGAACGCCCTCCTGATCTGCCAATCAGAATTTAGCACACCAACTACAAAAGAATGCAGAGGACTCTCTAGCCCTCAGGCCAAGCAGCACAGGTATAATGGGGTCTGGAAGGTGACCTAGGACAACGTAAGCTAATGACAATGTCATTAGCTTAAATCTACATTGCAGTTCACCCCCCCACATGGGCTTTCAGAGAGGCTCATGGGAGGTCCGCATATGCAGTAAGACTCAAGTCCTATAACTCCCAACTCTCCATCAAAGTGGTTCCATGGTGACGTCTGAACCACGACGAGGGAGGGCCCAATCCAGACACTATAAAAGAAGACCCCAGACCATGACCAAAGGCTTCTTGTTATGACACAGGGTCTGTTAGTTGTCTCTGGCGAATGTATCTTGCTCTATAAACCTGTATCTTCCTCTTGCTCTATAATCCTTTCTCTCCTCAATAAACCTCATTTCATGCTTACCTCACTTTGGGTGTGTCTGGTCATTCTTTGGCCAAGAGCACACCCAAAACTGACATTTCAGACTGCTGGCCCGACAATGCTTGCCCATGTTTTGTGTGGTTTGACCCTGAAACCCTGGTCACAGTAGACTGGGCCAGGGACAGGTACTTAGCCTACAGGCAGATGTGCATAGCCAGGGGTGGTCTGGTACAGGGACTTTGCTTCCGTGAGGCATTCTTTGTTAAAAGAGGGAGTGGCAATGGCATTCAGAGACTTATTCTGGTTACTTGGGGAGGGGCATGATCAGCAGTAGCAGAAACCAAGAAACTCGGAGAGAGGAGTTGTTAAGCTGAAGCCACAGGAGGCAGATGTTATACAGGAAAGCAGCATAGGAAGAGTAAAAGGTATTAAAGAAGCAGGGAGAGTCAGGGACAAAGACAAATGGGACTGGAGAACTCGCCAGGAGAGGAAATGACGGACACTTTTTCTGAAATGACAGCAACTGGAGGTGCTATTAGGACAGTAGAGCGTTTGTTGTTTCCCTGAATGGTATAGGGGGAAAGAAATATCCTTCCCTCCCATCTTTGATTCATGGCTGAAGCCCCTATAACGAAAGACAGAATAACAAGAGAAAAGCATACAAATGTATTTAATATAAGTTTTATGTCAGACAGCAGCTTTCGTAAGGAAATGAAGACCCAAAGAAACAGGTAATCTTGTGTATTTTTATGCTCAGGTTTGTTGAAAAGTGGAAAGTCATGGAGAAATAAGATTGAAGGACAAAAGGGTGTGATCTAATGGCAATAAACTGGCGGGAGATTAGCAAGGCCTGTTTATTCAGATTTTTCTTGGCGTCTTTGTGTCTTTGGCTCCTTTCCTCTGAGTATAGGGAGGGGACCTTTCACGTGATGTCCTGCTCATGTGACCCGCTACAGGGACAGTCAGAATATTCTGCCTAGGGCTAGGTGTGGTGGCTCATGTCTGTAATCCCAGCACTTTGGGAGGCCAAGGCCGGAGGACTGCTTGAGACCAGGAGTTTGAAATCAGCCTGGGCAACATAGCGAGACCCCATCATTACAAAAAAGTAAAAAAAAATTAGCCGAGCATGGTGGCGAGGACCTATAATCCCAGCTACTCAGGAGGCTGAGGTAGGAGGATCCCTAGAGCCCAGGAGTTTGAGGCCGCAGTGAGCTACGATGACACCACTACACTCCAGACTGGGCAACAACAGAGCGAGACCCTGTCTCAAAAAAAAAAAAAATCCTTCTTAGGTTTTAGGACATGCTTCAAAGGAGAAGGGCAGGATTGAGGTGGGGAAAGGTCAGAGAGTACTTTTTGTTTCTGCGGTTTTCTCAAATGCCAAGGTGCCATATTTTGGGGTAGCATGTCCTGAACCCTATCAATGGCAACAAGAATCTTCCAGTTCCAGGAGGCCTGGCTGTCTCTAGGCACAGTTGATTCAGAGCTTCCTCCCTTTTCTGTGTGGGTATCTTTACAAAAATACTGCATCTCTTGGGTGGCTCAAGCACACCTCCAATCCTGGCAGCCTGGCAGAAATATTCCCTCCTCCTATCCAGTGTCTGTTTAACTTTCTCTTTTGCCTTCATCTCACACTGTTGCCTTCAAAGTCAGCAAGCAGAAGTGCTGGGTGGAGCTTGCAAGGGCTCAGGCAGGTGGTGCATGAGCTGGGAAAGGTGAGGACAAACTACAGCCTTGACCCTGAAGTCAGGGATGGGCTCGTGGATTCTGAGGTCACAGTTGCTGTTCAGCAAGGGCTCCTGCTGCCTTCCTCTGCAGGGCGGCTCAGGTCTCTGTGCTTATCTCAGTTGCTCCAGTCCTAACTGCACCTTAGAATCACCTGGGAAGCTTTTAAACAATATGGATGAGGAGGCATCACCTCAGATCAGTTAAATCAGATGCTCTGGGGATTGAGGCCAGGTATTGGTATTTTTATTATAAAATGCTCACCACACCATTTGAAGGTGCATCCAGGCTTGAGAACCATTAACTTAATTGCAATTATAATTATCAACTATTTTAATTAATTATTAGGGTTTTCCCCTTGCATGTATTGCGCTGATAAACTATAGGTAATAATTGTCTCAATCTTGTCTCTCTTTTTTTTTGCTACTAATTCTTTTTTTTTTTCTTTTAGAAACAGGGTCTCACTCTGTCACCTAGGGTGGAGTGCAGTGGCACAATCATAACTCACTGCAGCCTCGAACTCCTCTCCCCTCAGCCTCCCAAGTAGCTGGGACTACAGGCATGCACCAACTAATGCCCAACATGCCCAACTAATTTTAAAATTTTTTTGTAGAGACAGGGTCTCGCTATGTTGCCCAAGCTGGTCTCAAACTCTTTGTTACTAATTCTTATTAAAGAGTTTTGGTTTGTTATTAAGTTCTCCCGATCAAAGATATTTCTATGCCATAGTAGTTCAGAAGACGTAATTTTTGAGATATACTCTCTCTAGGGGAATCCATTTGTTTGTAAGAGTACAAGATGTGGTCTCCTTACTCACATAGACTCCCTACACTTTGATGAATGGATTCACTTGGCTGTTTATGAATATTTTATAGATCATGTGGGTCCAAACATAGATTAACAACAAAAAAAAGAGGCTTCTCTAATGCATGGTGTAGTACCTTTCTTTTTTTCATGAGAGCAAAAGACAAGGGTAGGTGTCCACTTATTTTATTATAGTAGAATAAAATTTTGGAATTCAAATAGATGCAGCTGAGATGCCATTTGACTGTTCTTTCAGTTTATCTCATGTAAAATACTCATTCCCAACTTTGCTGTCCCAGATGTAACTCCAGACAGTGCTTGCCATCTAGATCTATTAGCTTCTGTCTTCAGACCTTGATGTCCTCTACCCTACTTCTGTTCTCCAATTGCACTCTAATCTTTGCTTCCGTGGGTTGGAATTCCCCTCCTCTGACTCCCTGGTTTCTATCTCTGCTTTCCTTTTCAAAATGCCATGCTGATGTCACCTTTCCAGCTTTATCTAGCTTATCTTATGATTAGAAATACTCATTGCTTCACAAGAAACATTTAGAGCTTTTACATGGATTCTTCCAGCATCTTTAAACTCTTAAAAATTAAAGATATCAAAAATATTTACCTTTTAAAAAAATCACAAATAAGTTAATAAACATACACTGTAAATACCTTTATAAATCTGAATTAGGTTTCTGTAACTCAAATGATTATAGTGCCTTTCCAATTACTCTAAAAGACCTCTGCTAATAAAATGGTGTGAAATCTTATGGGTCCTACAGCCTCTTCTTTAATAGCAGCTTGCTCTGTATTCTAATTCTACCAAATCCTCATTTATCACTCTGTCTACAGTAAGAATCTATTGAGACAGGAAACCCCCTTTCCTCAGTGAGTGTCATGGAGATGTGCTTCTCACATGTTAACAGGAATATAAATCACCTGGTGATAAAATTCAGATCTCGATAAAATTCGGATTCTGATTCAGTAGGTCTGGGTGGGGCCTGAGATTCTGCATTTGCAAGAAGCTCCCAGGTGATACCTCCACTGCTGGGTGGGGAAGCACTAGCCCAGGGAACATCTTAGCAGCTTTGGTTTTCACCCCAAATGTTCCATCACCAAAGCTTTCCCTGCACTCAGCTAATACACTCTCAAATCAATTCAACAATTCCTGAATCAAGATTAGACCAATAGCCTCCATACTGATGTTGGCTCTCAAACTGTAGTTCAAAGCTTTGTTTTTTCATTTTGCCAATGAATCTTTCTAGTATCTGGCTGAGTACTGTCACTTGTGTCAACACAACATGCTACATGCTTCAGCTCTTGGTCCTTGATCGTTCCTCCTGAACAACCCATGTGCAGCAATAGTCATTTTCTCTTTAATTACATTTTTAACATTTACTTTTGTTTCTTTATAATAGATGGTCTTTTATTGATACTTTTTGAACTTTCACTGTTTTTGAATTTAATAGATATGATGGTAAGAATGTGCATAAAACATCTCAAAACAAAGCATAAACATGCCACTAATAAGCAATGCATCAGTCAAGACAGAAATGATTGGGCATGACTAGTAAAGCTATTTTTTAGTGACAGGCAGGGTCTTTTTGCACTGAGTTGGTGATTTATTAGAATCTATGAAACTTATTAAATTGAAAGCTTATAGGGAGAGGAGTTTATTTAATTGAATAAAAGAAAAAAGATTAAATATTTCCCAGTACCTGTGGTTTTCAAATCTGCCAGATACTAAGGCACCTTAGTCTAGTCTTTATAGAGTTGATAATTTGATCACTTACTTTGTACCAGGTACTATTTCTGAGAGGTAGAAAAGGGCTCAGTAAACAACACCCCTCTTTCTTCCTTTTGTGAACCAACTGAAAAATGAGACAGACGGTAGAGTCAGCATAGAGTCCAAACATCCGTTTTATTTCAGGGAAGGCTGATGAAGCACATGGCTTGTATTCACGGGCAAGTAGATCTCCTAATACTGAACTTCAGGTTAAGACTTGCCCACCCGGTCACAAAAAGCACTGGGTCACCCTAGCAGCCTGTCCTTATGTGACAGAATGAATGCTCTTTGTTGGGTGAAAAAAACGAAAGGATACAGGACCAAGCTCCTTATTTCCCATCTTACCAATCATCATCATCACCTACTCTCCACCAGGAAAGGCTGGGTGTGTTATACTAGTGGAGGAGATTCCTCCACATGGAAAAAAGCACCAAGAATGGGGAAGAGGTGTTTCCCCAACCATAAGCCAAGCACTTTATCTTATTTAATTCCTTCAACAAAACAATCAGTATTTATTGAGTGTTTGCTGTGTGCCATTTACTACTCTAGGTGTTGGGGATACACAGCTTAATAAGACGGGCAATTCACAACAGGGCCTGTTCTTGTACCTCCCACCTCACTCCCTCATCCAATTCCAGCCCTATTGGAGCCCGTCTTTATTTAAAATTTTGATATTTTGTTCATCATATATTTTTTCTCTAATTTTAAATTTTTAAATATTGCATTAAAATATTGGTTATCTTAATCACTGAGCTTTTGGGTTCCCCCTTAAATTTTGTACCTGAGGTGAATGCCTTATTTGCTTCACCCTAATCCTAGCCCTGGTTTTAACATAAATTTGTAAACAAATAAATTAATAAATAATTGTATTAATTAAACAAGTATTAAATTTTCTAGTGGATAAGTTAAGAAACAGGATGTGTGATAGGAAGGGGTTGGGTGGGTAACTTGAACAGTCATCTTGTGGGATGTTATTTAATCTGAGACCTGAATGTCATGAAGGAGGCAACCTAGGGACTGTTTGGAGAAAAGCTCGTGAAAAGGCCTCAAGGTAAAAATGAGTCTGGAATTTTCAAGGAATCAGAAAAAGGCTAGTATGGCTTGAGTGTCAAGGACATGATAGGTAAGTAGTGATCAGTCTGGATAGAATGTCACAAAGGATTCAAATTTTAGGACTTTCTAAGCTGGGGTAAAGAGTTTCAATTTTATTCTAAGTCCACAGGAAGCAATTGGAGGATTTTAAGCAGGTGAGCAACATGATCTGATTTATCTTTTAAATAATTCTCTTTGGCTGCTGTGTCAAGGATGGATTACAGGGGTGTGGATGGCAAGAGTAGAATCAAGGAGAACTGTCAATGTTTCTAGTGAATGATGATGGTGCCTTGGACTAGCGTTGATTATACTGAAGAAGTAGAAAGGTGAGCAGCTTCCAAAATACTTTAGAAATAAAGTTGATTGGACTTGATGAGTCAATATGGAAGATGAGGAAAAGAGAAAAACCAGGTGTGATTTCAAGTGTCTTAACTTGAGCAACTTGGTGGATGGTAGTGCCATTTACTGAATGGCAAAGACAGAACGAGCAGGTTACGAGGTGAGTATGCAATGAAATTTTCAGTTTTCTGTATGTTGGTTTCAGATGCCTGTTGGATACATGTTGAGTAGGCAACTGGTATGAACTGAGAGGAAGGACAGGGCTGAAGATGGAGATCTGGGAGTCATCAGCGCCTTGATAGAATCACCTGGGGAGAGAGCACATTTGGAGAAGAGCAGGAGCTGGGATGTACCCTTCGGAGCAGCTGTGGAAATAGGAGAAGGGGGTGAAGGGAGAGGGGAAGTATGGAGTGCTTGGAGACAAGAGAAGAATGTGTCTTAGGGACGGCATGATAAACTGCATTGAGAGGCACTGAGAAGTAAAGAAAAAATCAGAGAAGTAAACAGGCGCTACTGGCAACACGGAGGCCACTGGTGACTTGCAAGAGGCTATCTCCCTGGTGTGTAGGGCACAAAAGGCTGACAGGGTAGGTTAAAGAAGGAGCGGCAAGTAAGGATGTCGAGACAGTTGATTCTTATTGCCATTTTATGAATGAAGAAACCGAGGCTTGGAATGTTTGACTATCTCATCCAAGATTAAAGCCAGTAGGGTCAGATCCTGGACTCCGATCCATAAAATGATTTGTTACAGGGAGCTGCGAGCTATCGATGCAGGAATTTTATTCCCTCTCTTCCAAACGTAAAAACCACAGCTTCGAGTCCTCAACGTAAGTCATCCTTCCACGATGCCACTTCTATTCCAAAGGACTCGCACAGCCTAGAAAAACGCCGAGGCGGTTCTCGCCTTCTGGGCCAGGAGGGAAGGCCCGCCCCTTTTCCACGGCCTGAGCGCGGCGCGGTCCACTGCGGCTGCGCGGGCCCGGCGCGCGGCGGGGGCGGGGCGAGAGTGCGCGGGCGGCCTGGGGCGCGGGGGGCGGGAACGCGGAAGGGGCTGGGGCTGCGGCGCGAGGGCCAGCGCCGGGCCGGCCGAGGGAGTGCGGGGTGCGTGGGTGACAGGTGCTGCGGGACGCTGCCGGGGTCCAGGGCGGCGGCAGCGGCGGCGGCCGCGCGAGGCCTGAGGGAAGGAGGCCGGCTGCGGCGATGCTGGAGACCCTGCGGGAGCGGCTGCTGAGCGTGCAGCAGGATTTCACCTCCGGGTGGGTATACTGTGGGCGACTGAGAGGGACCCGCTCGGGATGCCCCCGCTCCCGGCCTTCCCCGCACCGCGCTGCCGGGTCTGGTTCCGCCCCGCCCGGGAAAGTAACGAACTTCCCTGCGTCCGCGCGTCTGGCGGCGCGAAGTAACTTAGGTCCCGTCGGGCTGGCTCTGGCTCGCACCCCAGGACCGGGAGGTGGTCGGCAGCGCGGCGGAGTGCGCCGGGCGTGCGTGGGACCCCCTCCGCTTCCCTCCCGGCAGCATCAGCCGGGCAGAGGAGGGGGAGTCATGTGAGAGGCGGTCGCGACTCCCGCTTCCGCCCGCGCGGGACGGTGGCCCTGCGCCCCCTCGTCCCCTACAACGCCTCCGGGACACCTGCCCTCCGCCCATCTGGAGCTGGGCCCTCCGCCCCTTCCCCGGGCCGGGGGTTCGCCCCGCGCCTTAGCCTGCGCGGGCCCGGACCGAGCCCTGCCGCTCCCTGTCTCAGCTCTCAGGTTCTGCTCGCCGGCCTAACCCTCGGCGAGACTGGCCGCTTCTTCCCTTCAGCGTTTTGTGTCTACCTTTGCCCTGGGTTCAACGCCTCGGTGAAGGAACTCTTGGGCAAGAGAAACAACAGAACTATAGCAATGCTGTTAATACCCGGTGGTTAAAAGCACAGAGGTTCCCAAACTTTGCTTAGAATCACCTGGGAACGATCACAATCCCAATGTCCAGGTTACACCTTATACCAATTAAACCAGAATGCCTGGAGATGGCGTTTTAAAGCTCTCCATGTTATTCCAATGTGCCCTAAAGTCTGGGAACCACAGGCCTAGACTCCGGCGTCACGCTGCTTAGGTAACTCATCCTGACTCTACCACTTAGCCAAACATATTTCTGCAAGTTACTGCAAGAACTGTCTTGCCTCATTTTACTGTTTCTGCGACTGTAAAATGGGGATAATGATGATACTTATAGAGTTGTTGCGAAGATTAATGAATTAACATGCAAGACAAGAAGTCACTATTATTACTTTGCACTTAATTCACTTTAATGTTTTCATTACTTTAGAAAGGGTGTCACCTTTAAAAAGGGTCTCTCAACCTTTAACTTACAAATCATTTTGGAGACTGCTGTGAATGTGGGAGGTTCACAACCATACTGTTTTAAATTTCTAACGGGAGAGATGTTAGCCAACAATTTATGGGACAAAAATATTTATGCTGTTTTCCTATTGGGTGCTGAATGGTGACAAGCTGTCAAATGCTTTAGTGCTTACCACATATAAAAACATTTTTGTTAGTTTGGTGTTCTTTAGAATGTTAGTTGTAGATGTTCTAGGAGTCATTTGTTGATGGATGTGCTTGCATGTATGCGTTTTTTTCTCCTGATAAATTTAGAAAATAACTTCAGAGTGTAAATTATTGTTTTGAAAACTTTTAGTGTGATACTGAAATCAGAGTGGCCATATATAAACCCATTTGCATACACTACTGTTATCACTGCATCAAGGAATTCCTTGATGGCTTAACAGTCCCTCTTTCGGTAGTTACTCTCCTGCTCATATGGTTGCCTCAGAACCATTCCTGTTCCTAGTCTTTGCTTAAGAAGATCTTACCTAGAATGATGGACTCTGGACTGCCCAGGTCCAAACCATCCTGGGAGATCTGGGTAACCCAAAAAGTTTAGGATTCAGTTAGGGAGAGGTGCCAAGGGGATCTAGAACCCCTTGGAAACTGACTTGACTTCTTGAAGATGTTATAGTCTGGGGCCATGTTAGAATTAGACATCCTGAGAGGGCTTCATTCCATTTAGCTCCTTTGCTGGCTTCCTCCTTGTCACTTTCAGCTGATAAACCACTGGGCTGTCAGTATGTGCCATTAGCCTATCATCTGGCAGAGAAATAACTCATCTCTGAGTGATGTCCGTCTCCCAGTTGACCAGCACCTCTAACCTCTGATGTTCACTTTGTTCAGGCCCTCGATTTCCTGCACTATTCTTACTAAGGAAAAAACCCATCTAATCTATTGTATGAAACCCTTCTATATTCAGCTTGAAATCAGCCTAATTTACATAACTGAATATTTTTGCTTTGCTGAGAAAAGACAAAATTAAACATAGCACACACATGTTTATTGAGTGTAGGCAATGTGGGATTCAAAGATGAAAGAGGCATGAACTGCCTGAGGTGGTGCGCGCCTAATAGTTCCAGCTACTTCGGAGGCTAAGGCTGGAGGATTGCTTGAGCCCAGGAGTTTGAGACCAGCAGCCTGGACAACATAGCAAGACTGTCTCGAAAAGAAAGTGGCATGGCTCTGGCCACCCAAAACTCTCACGTTGGAGCTGGTGTTCCTGTAGAACACTTGGTAGCAGAGCAAATGTTTAGAAGCCAGAGCAGCTGCCTTTTAAAATAGTTGGAAACGCCAAGTGTTCAGGTTGCCCCAGGGAATCAGCTGAAGGCCTGGTGCCTTTCTGGGCTCCTTCAGTGTGGCCAGTGTCACTCCTGATTACACCCAGAGCAGCAGCCTCTCCTCAGAGCTGCTCTGCTCATTTTCAGTTTCTGAAAATTCATATAACTGGAACTTAACTCTAGGCAAATTTACTTATTTTTTTTGTAAAATATTCCTCATCAGTCTCAGAATGTCACATTAGTGGTTAAAGCGTGTCCAATGAACACAATGAATTTCTACATTCCATTCAAACTTAGAAAAAATGCAACTTACCATGATTCTTTAAGGGAAGTGTAGCGATTACTGGTGCTTTTGGGAGAACTCTAGGTTGTCCATGGACATATGGCCTTTTTAATAAATTTTTATTCGTTGTAACAGTATGTCTACGTTGAAAAAAGCTAGTAATTATATATCACAGTCTTTCTGCCTCAATTGGATGACAGGCTGGCCCAGAGGCTGCGGGACTAAAGGGCATTGGTTCCCGGTCTCACCACCATCTTTTCCTCTCACCTAAGTGAGTCCTAATTGGATTAAACTCAGAATCTATTTTTGGAGCCTTTTGGAGGGTTCACATAGAACATTCATTTTTTTTTTTTTTTTAAGAGATTGGCTTGAGCTCTGAGGGAAACTTTTAGACGTTCTGAAGCACGTATTTCAAATCCACGCTGGTCTTTGATTTTTACCTTTTGAGCAGTTATGACTAAAGCCCTCAGGATTGAGGTATTTAGGCGTGCAGAACTCTTCAGGAAACTGAAAATCAGATTTACTGAAGGTTTATAGCTGCCTGTCACGGGCTGGTGTTTCCTGTTTGTAATACTCTGAGTTCCTGTGGTTAGGGATAAAAAACCTATTTATTGTTGCAGCTAGATAATGATTTTCTGTCAAAGCCTCCACTGGCCCTTGACCTCCACCTGCACTCAGAATCCTTATTCTCTCTTCCCTCCAGAGTATCAAAACCTGCACAAAGGAGAGGATCCGATACTCTAATTCACAGTGTGTTCAAATGGTGACGCTTTGCCCGAAATGTTGACTTTTCCAGGATTACTAACGTTTCTAATGAGGAGGAAAAAAAATCTCAATATTCAACTGGATTAAATAAATAAATATTTACTGAGTTCTTGCTAAGTGCCAGACACTAGGCTAAGCACTCAAAGTGTCCTTTTTTATAGTAGCTTAAAAAAGATTTGAGAAGCCATGTGCTTAGTTTTGCCTAGTTTTTACTCAGCGGTGTCTATATATTGGGCTAGATCCTGGGGCTACAAAGTTAACTGAAATAGTCTTTGTCCTCAGGATTCCCTAGACTGGTGGAAATGTAAAGCAAAGCAGAATGAACTGAATGTTAGATACAAATGGTGTGGTATCTGAGCCCAGGGGAAAGAGCCATTAATTAGGATGCCTTTACAGAAGGTGTCAAAGAGTAAGTGGCTTCTAAAACTGGACCTTGAAGAATGAGGAAAGATTATGATAGATTTGGGTAAGGGCATTTCAGAGATGGAAGCAATCCTGGGAGATGAAGCTGGAAAGGAAGTTTAGTGCCTGATAATAGAGGATCTTCAACACTTTGTTTAATTAATTTATTTATAAAATATTTATTGAATGCTTACTCCATGGCAGGCACTATTTTAGGTGCTGAGGATATAACGGAGAAAAAAAAAACCAGACAGCAAATATGATCCCTACTCTCATTCTAGTGGGAGGAGGTAAAATATGTAGAAGGTCATAAATTCTATGTTTAAAAGTCAGGTTAAGGGGGAAATAGCCTACCTGTATTTCTGGGAAAATATTTCTGTATTTCTGGAAGGATGACTTGGGAGGCAGTGTGATAGGACGATTAGGGATGGGGAACATGGAGATTATTTAGGAGGCTGTAATTATGGGCCATGTGAGAGACGATGAGGCAGTGCTGATAGAAATTTAAAGGAGAGGATGAATGTGACAGGCACTGGTCAAATTTGTCAGCAGTGACATGTGGAAGGTGAAAAAGGTGCAGAAATTGAGAATGTTAATTTAGGGGTATCATAGATAAATGATGTCATATACCAGCATAAAAGGATTCAAGAATAGGTTTGAGAAAGAAGGGGCAGTTTACAGTGAATTTGCTGTACAATAGCAGCTTGACATCTGAGAAGCAGTTGGAAATTTCAGATGCACTCACGAGAAAGGTGAGAACTTGAAGCGGTGTATTTGGGGTTAATTAGGGTAAAGATAGTCTAGATTATTCTCCCTTTCCCTGAGTCTGTGCAGCTTTTGTGTGAATTTCTCATGCTTTGGACCTGAGGGGTCATTTGCACTTCTAAGTGTGATCAATGCTTTTGCTTTCCCTGATCTTGTTTAAGGTGGGGGGAAGAGAATTGATAAATACTAATGTGAAAATATGATAGATTATGGTTAAAAGGGAATTAAGCCTTATGACAAAATATGCTAATTAATATACTTTTGTGGTGTTATAAAGCAATCATCCTCATCTTTTCTAATAGCTGATAATTATAAACAGGTGGAGATTGAGGTGCAAATAAATGAAATGCCATGTAGGCCCCCCCACACCACTGAGTCAGCCAGCAGATGTGCTCATCATTTATTGTGGTGCTCAAGGCATCATTCTGAGTATCCACTTCTTTTTACGCTTTTTGTCTAAGCAGTTTTGCTAATCTCCTTCATTTCTTAGTAACATGATTATTCCATTTTAGAATTTTCTACTGAGCTTGAAGAAATAAATGTGCTGGTGTCAAATTAAGGTTAAGTCTTTGGAGCCATCTAAAAATAAAATTATTGAACTGTTACGGTGAATTTGAGGTTTAGTTCTTTGAACTTGAAAGTTGTCTTTAGTAGAAAATAATTGACAGATGGCTCACTTAAGTCTGTATATTAATGTGCTCAGACAGCAGCACTTATGTCTTCCTGGAGGTGTATGGTATTAGGGAGAAGACTGAAAACTGGGCTGGGCAAGCCTTTTATAGGAACTGGTGCATTGGGAACCTCTACTGTATTTCACCCTGGCCCAGTTATGTTGTATATAGTTTCTCAACTTTCTTGATGAGGATAATTTTTATTATACTTTTCATTTGAACAAGCTCTATAGTTTCCAGATGTTAAGGTCATATTTGTAATTTTATCGAATTTACAAGAATTTAAATCTTTATGGTTGTGTATAATGCTACCATTTTACATTTGAAGAAACTGAAGTATTCTCCCTAGGTCAGTATTTCCTTCCCAGCATGTCATGATACTGAGATTGTAAATAGATGTTATGAATGGGTTGTTTCCAGCATGGAGGCTGTGTGAGAAACTTGAGTTATCCTAAAATAAAAATGGTAGTCTACTTTCACATGAATTCTGGATTTCCCGGATGTATTTTAGAGAGGACTTTTTGCATATTTGCTACTTTGTTAAATATATCTGACCTTTTTCTTTTTTTGTCTTAAGAATAATAGTCATTTTAACTCTTCATTTTTTTGTCTCCTGACCTTCTATAACTGTTTCCAACTTTCCTCTGGCTACTTTATGTTTTCTCCAACAGCTTCTATTCTGAATTTTGTCACATTGGTGATTTATTTGGAAAAGAGTTGGTGAGAAAAGATGAATTATCTATAAGACTTTTTGTTGCTAAAGAAATTTTGTTTTTTACAAAGTTCGAAACATACACAAAAACAGAATAATGCTATAAACCCCATATATCCATTTCTCGGATTCAGCAATTTTCAGATATTGCCACATTTGCTTTATATACCTATTTCTAACATATATATTTATGACATAAATCTAAGATTTATCTATTAAACCTCTGATATGTCAGCTTGCATCACTAAAAACAATACAGACATTACCTAAATGCAATGCCAATATCATAACTAATAAAATTAACACTGATTCTTTGATATTATCAATTGTGCAGTCTGTAATCAGATTTCCTTGGTTCTTAGAAATGTCTTTTTACAGTTGGTTTGTTCCAATCCAGATCAGATAAGCTCCACACATTACGTTTGGTTAAAGACCAATTTTTAAAACAGATGGTTGTTAAAGTGTCACATGGGGAAGCTCTTATTGAATCTTTTGATGGTTTTATTTTCAGCTGCCTATAACACTCCTTCTTTCCCTTTTATTCCAAACTAATTTTTTTTCTTTTTTGATGGAGGAGAGAAAGTTGGCATGTTACAATTGAGAAATTAAGTTTATTTTAGGAATAAATGTTTGAGATATCAACTTAGAGATTTGCTAGATCATATAATTAGAGTAGTCCAAATAGGATTTTAGGACTTCCCTTTCACACTTAACTGTGTAGAATTGTCCTGAGTCACTAAAAATAATCCTCGAATCATTTTGAGTGTGATGTACTGCTGTGTATAACTGTCCTAGGATAATTTTGTCTGAGATGTCACAACTAAGTGCCTTTCTCAAGTTTTGGAGTGGAAATAGTAGAGCATGGCCATAAAAGATATTTTTCCCTAGCTTTTTCTTGATCTTGGTTTAAACCAGAATTACTAGTTTCCAAGATAAGCTTAGAAATTTATATTGTTTCTCTGGGACAGATTAGACTTTTATGCAATTACCTAGACTCATCTAGGGAGATACACATACTGGTTTTGTATTAAAAATATTGCTGAATATTTTGAACATTGTACAGAAAATCTCATCAATATTTTATTTTTCGAAAAAGATCAGAGAGCAATATGAAACTCTTTGTATGAAATTGGCATTCTAATTTGGTTTAAAAATGCATTTGATCAGAAGTCCTCTTTCGGTGCTTAACAGGCATTATTGAAAGGAAAGATATAATCCTGTCTTAGGGCCTGTGTGTATAGTCACAAAAATTGTATGCTGTACAATGCAGGGTTGAGGCATTCATGGGAGAGACAGCTTGTATGTTAGGATCGTTTCTGGCTGATAGCAGTAAAGTGTCTTGAGAGGAAGGAGCACCTATTTCTATTTTTACAGAGACTTTGTAAGGGCCTATGTTTCAGTTACTATTTAGAAATGAATACTTGGTGGTATAATTAAGAATATATGCAGCAATATCTCATTTTATATGTGATTATCTCATGTTCAAAGAGATTCGAATGTCTGGGATAGTATCTACTTAATAAAGTGTGCTGCTTAGATATCTTTGTTACCTATTGAGTTCACTTATGTGGACCACTACTTTTTCTAAAGATGCCAGAGAAATTAGGTTTCTCTGCTCTGATCACATTTAGGAATCAGTGTTTCTACAAACGGTATTCGGGGAACATAGAAATATAAAGGTATTTGCTATATATTTTCCATTCGTGGTGTCTAACATGGTAAACACACAACTGTTTGCAGAGGTGTTTAATTTTTGCTAAAAAGATTAGCTTATCTGACCTAAAATTTTAATAGATGTGAAAATTTGTGGTTGAAAAATATCTTGTAAAATGTAAAAATATTACATTTTATACTCATTGAATTATAGGCTGAAGACTTTAAGTGACAAGTCAAGAGAAGCAAAAGTAAAAAGCAAACCCAGGTAAGCTTGTGCTAAGATTTTAATTTACTATGACTTAAATTTCACACAACTTTTGGTTGTATTCATAACAGTATAATTACTTTTATGGATTTTAGAGTACATCTGACAGCAAAACAGTTTATTGATTTTTTCTAAATTTTGTAACAGGAAAATTTTCTGACGAAATTGTGAAATGGTTGGAAAAATGCTGAAGTATAATTGTTTTACTCCATGACAATCAGTGGCTATTGTTTGATCACAATTAATCATTTTCAGTTTTTGTATTAAGAGCAAAAGTAAAAGTCCTAAATTACTGAAAAGCAAATTAATAATAAAATAATACAAGTGAGCCTTTTTGGCTGTGTTACCTGTTTTACATGAAAACAAGAGCATTGTGCTATTTTTAAAATTTTTTTTTAACAAAGTATGTGACCAAAATTCACTTTCAACCTAGAGATGATGAACTTTGATCATACATATTTATTCTTATGTAGCATTATATTAAAGTGTTTATTGTATGATAAAAATAATCTCCATGGGGCAAAATGATGGTTGATAATAAATTATAGTTCATTATATTAACTCTGAAATAAAATAGTACATTTTTCTAAAAGTTTAGATAAATTGTCATTAGTGATTTAAAAATACCTTATATTACAATTGGCAATGTTGAAATTCTTGTATGTAACTTTTTTCTTTAGTTGGCTAAATCAGAAACAATTTTAATAGAATAAGTGTTTCTTTTAGCAGGACTGTTTCATATTTGCCGAAGTACTCTGCTGGACTGGAATTACTTAGTAGGTAAGTGTTTTCATTTATAGAGGAAGGTTATACTTCTTACTATTTTATTGACTAAAAATATTTTATAATTTTATAGATAAAACCTTAAAACACCTAAATTTTACATTAACATAGTGATGTGAAATTATTTACTTATTCTTTTCCCTAAGGGATTTTACTTTTGACTGATTCATACAAAGGCCATTCAGATTTTGAGCAGATAGAGCACTATTGTATTTACTAGTCAATAGTTTGTTATGTGTATTTATTATATGTATGGTTGCTTTGTTGCAAGAAAATTGATTCTGAATTTGAGAGCTCAATTTTGTTTTTTACTTCCTTAATTTTATATCGTGTCTCTTCCAATCCATTCTTATTGACATACAGATTAACATTAAAATACATGGCCAGACATGACACGAAAAGCACGAGCAACAAAGTAGAAAATAAAGAACCGAGTGTGATGGCTCATGCCTATAATCCCAGCCACTCAGGAAGCTGAGGTGGGAGGATTGCTTAAGGCCAGAAGTTCGAGACAAACCTGATCAATGGTGAGACCCTGTCTAAAAAATTTTTTAAAAATTAGCTGGGCGTGGTGGCACAAGCCTATAGTCCCAGCTACTCAGAGGCTGAGGCTGGAGGATAGTTTGAGGCTGCAATGAGCTATGATTGTACCACTGCACTCCAGCCTGGGTGACAGAATAAGACTTTATATCTTAAAAAAAAAAAAAAAAAAAAAAAAAGATAAATTGGACTTAATCAAAATTAAAAACTTTTTTGTTTCAAAAAATATCAGCTAGGTGTGTTGGTTCAGTCCTGTAATCCTAGCACTTTCAACAGGTGAAGTGGGAGGATTGCTTGAGGCCAGGGATTGGAGACCAGCCTGAGCAACATGGCAAGACCCCACCTCTATTAAAAATAGAAAAATTAGCTGGTCATGGTGGCATGTGCCTGTAGTCCTAGCTACTTGGGAGGCTGAGGCAGGAGGGTCCCTTGAGCCCAGGAGTTTGAGGTTGCAGTGAGCTACGATGACGCCACTGCACTCCAGCCTGGGCCACAGAGCAAGATCCTCTCTTGATGGCCAGGCGCGGTGGCTCACGCCTGTAATCCTAGCACTCTGGGAGACCCAGGCGGGAGGATTGCTTGAGCTCAGGAGTTCGAGACCAGCCTGAGCAAGAGCGAGACGCCGTCTCTACTGAAAATAGAAAGAAATTAGCCGGACAACTAAAAATATATATAGAAAAAATTAGCTGGGCATGGTGGCACATACCTGTAGTCCCAGCTACTTGGGAGGCTGAGCCCAGGACTTTGAGGTTGCTGTGAGCTAGGCTGACGCCACGGCACTCTAGCCCGGGCAACAGAGTGAGACTCTGTCTCAAAAAAAAAAAAAAAAAAAGATCCTCTCTTGAAAAAAAAAGAATACCATCAAGGAGGTAAAGTGACAACCTATAGAATGTGGCAAAATATTTGCAGATCATATATATCTGATAAGTGACTTGTATCCAGAATATATAAAGAACTTTTAAAACTCAAAAAGACAACCCAGTGAAGAAATAGGCAAAGGATTTGAATGAGATGTTTCTCAGAAGATACACAAATGGCCAATAAGCACATGAAAATATGCTCAACATTGGTAGTCACCATGGAAATGCATATCAAAATCACAGTGAGATAACACTTCATACTCACTAGCATAGCTATAATCAAAAAGACATCCTCGTGTTGGCTAGTAGGGAGGGAAATTAGAACACTTATGCATTGTTTGTGGGCATGTAAATTGGTCAGCTACTTTGGAAAACAGTTTGATAGTTTCTCAGAAAGTTAGATATAGAATCACAGGTTGAGTATCCCTAATCTGAATATCCAAAATCTGAAATGCTCCAAATCCAAAACTTTTTGAGTGCTAACATGATGCTCAGAGGAAATGCTCATTGGAGCATTTCGGATTTTGGATTTTTGGATTAGGAATGTTCAACTGGTATGATGCACATCTTCCAAAATTGGGAAAAATCCTAAATCCGAAACATTTCTGGTCCCAAGTATTTTTGATAAGGGATACTCAACCTGTACCACATGACTCAGCAATTTCACCCCAAGAGAGCTGCAAACATATATCCACATAAAAACTTTTACATGAATGTACATAGCAATATTATTCATAATAGCCAAAAAGTAGAAACAGCACAAATGTCCATCAGCTGATGAATGGACAAAATGTGGTATATACATATAATGGAATATTATTCACCCACAAAAATATGTTATTGATACATTCTACAACATGAATGAAACTTAAAAACATTATGCTGAGTGAAAGGAGTCGGCACAAAAGACCACATATTGTATTTTTCTATTTATATGAAATGTACAGAATGGCAAATCCATAGAGACAGAAAGTAGATTTAATGGTTGCCAGTGTTTGGAGGGAAGAGAGAATGGGTAGTGACTGCTAATGCGTATGGGGTTTCTTTTCTAGGTGATAATGTTTTCAAATTAGTGGTGATAGTTGCACAACTTTGTGAGTACGATATACTAAAAAAACTACTGAATTATACCCTTTAAAAGGTTGAATTTTATGGTATGTAATTATAGTTCAATAAATCTATTATAAAAGTAAGTATAGTGTATGGTTTAAGTATGTTACATGCAGTTCTATATGTAATAACATGTCATTTGACAGATATACTGCTTTTCCTTATCTGCACTTAATATAACATGGTCATTTATACCTACTTTTTCCTGTCTCTTTTCTAGCACTTTATTTGGTTTCTTTTTATGGTTGCTCAATCTAGAGATTTTTCTTCTTTGAAATGAAAAGTTCTTGCTGTGATATTAATTTTTTCCTTGGTTTTGTTGAGTAAAGAACAGAAGTGAACATAGAAGTGAACATGAAAGGAAGTGTATTAAAAATTAACCAGTGATGTACTGTTTACTATTTACATTTTGTTTTTCTTTCTTGAGACTTAGTTGAAATAACTTCGTTTCATTTAAAAATTTATTTTGGAGATATACACTTTTTTGTGTGGTAGTTTTTTGGGATGAGGATGCATTTTGGGACTTAATATGAAAAATTTACAGCTATAGGAAGGTGTCCATAATGTGTCTGTACGCTGCACTGAAAAACAGTGTTTTCTCATTGGAACTAATATTGAGTGTGGGAAAGACCATTTTAAATAGCAAATATCTAAATCATTTTTTAATTTTTAAAGAAATTGTGATAAAATGCACATAACAAAATGTATCATCTTAACCATTTTTAAGTGTACAGTTTAGTAGTGTTGAGTACATTCACATGGTCCTGCATACAATCCCCAAAACTCTTTTCATCTTGCAAAATGGAAACTCTATACCCATTAACCAACAGCTCCGCATTTCTCCCTCCTCCTCCCTACCCCTGGCAACTATCATTCTACTTTCTCTTTCTATGAATTTGACTGTACTAGATACCTCATATAAGTGGAATCGTGTAGTATTTGGTTTTTTATGGTTAGCTTATTTCACTTAGCATAACATTTTCAAGGTTTATCCATGTTGTAGCATGTGTTGTAATTTCCTTTCTTTGTAAGACTGAGTAATATTCCATTGTATGTATATACCACATTTTGTTTATCCATTCAGCTATTAATAAACACTTGAGTTACTTCTACCTTTTGTCTTTTGTGAATAATGCTGCTATAAACATGGGTGTACAAATATCTCTTTGACATCTTGCTTTCAGTTCTTTTGGGTATATATCCAGAAGGGGAATTGCTGGATCATATGATAATTCTATGTTTAATTTTTTCTGTAACCATCATAGTGTTTTCCTTCATGACTGCACCATTGTATGTTCTCATCGGTATTGCGCAAGAGTTCCAGTTTCTTCACATCCTTGCCAACACTTGTTATTTTTCTGTTTTCGTTTTGTTTTGTATTTTATTATATTCACTAATGAGTGTGAACTGGTGTCTTATTGTGGTTTAGATTTGCATTTCTCCAATGACTAATGATAGCATCTTTTTGTGTGCTTAATTTGGCTATTTGTGTATCTTCCTTGGAATGTCTATTCCTTGACCATTTTGAATTGGCTTATTTGTGTCTTATGTTGTTGAATTTTAGGAGTTCTCTATATTTTAGGGATATTAACCACTTATCAGATATGTGACTTTGAAATACTTTCTCCCATTTTGTAGGTTACCTACCTATTTGCGCCATTGATTGTATCCTTTGATGCACAAAAGTTTTTAATTTTGATGAAGTCCAGTTTGCCTATTTTTTCTTTTGTTGCCTGTGCCTTTTGTGTCGTATCCAAGATATTCTTGCCAAATCCAGTATCATGAAGATTTTTCCCTGTGTTTTAAGGGTTTTATAGTTTTAACTCTTTGATCCATTTTGAGTTTTTATATACAGTGTTAGGTAAGGGCCCAACTTTATTCTTTTGCGTGTGAATATCCAGTTTTCCCAACACCAAAGTACAGACTGTACTTTCCCCCATTGGATGGTCTTCTCTTGACAACCTGGTCAAAAATTTTTGACCATATGTGCAAGGATTTATTTCTGGGCTCTCTATTTTATTCCATTGGTCTACATCTGGTCTTTATGCCAGTACCACACTGTTTTGATTTTGGCAGCTTTGTAGTTAGGTTTGAAATAAGGAAGTCTGTGTTCTCCAGTGTTGTTGTTCTTTTTAAGATTGTTTTGGCTATTAAAGGTCCCTTAAGATCTCATATGAATTTTAGGATGGATTTTTTCCTCTTTCTGCAAAGAATATCATTGGGATTTTTTAAGCGATTGCATTGCATCTGTAGATTGCTTTAGATATTACTGACGTCTTAACAATATTAAGTCCTCCAATCCATGAACATGGGATGTTTTTCCATTTATATATGTTGTCTTTAATTTCTTTCAGCAGTGTTTTGTAGTTTTCATTGTGCAAATCTTCTACCTTCTTGGTTAATTCCTAAATATTTTTTAATGCTATTATAAATGGAATTGTTTTCTTAAATTATTTCTGAATTGTTCATTGCTACTATAAAGAAACAACTGACTTATGTGTTTATTTTGTATCCTACTTTGCTGAGTTCATTTATTCGTTCTGATAGTTTTTTGTGTGGAATCTTTAGGGTTTTCTGTATATAAAGTCGTATCATCTGTGAATAGAGATCATTTTACTTCATTCTTTCCAATTTGGTACCTTTTATTTCTTTCTCTTTCCTAATTGCTGTGGCTACAACTTCTGGTATTATGTTGAATTGAAGCAGAAAAAACAGGCATCTTTGTCTTCTTCCTCATCTTAGAGGAAAAGCTTTCAGTCTTTCACCATTGAGTATAATGTTAGGTATGGGTTTTCCTTCTATTCTTAGTTTGAGTATACCTTCTATTCCTAGTTTTCCTTCTATTCCCAGTTTGAGTGTTTTATCACAAAATTTGAATTTTGTCAAATAATTTTATGCATCAGTTGAGATGATCATGTGTTTTTTTCTTTCATTCTGTTAATCTGGTATATTACATTGATAGATTTTCATATGTTGAACCATTCTTGCATTCCAGGAGTAAATCCCATTTAATCATGGTGTATAATCCTTTCAACATCTGCTAAATTAAGTTTGCTAGTATTTTGTTGAGGATTTTTTGCATCAGTGTTCATAAGGGATGTTGGTCTATAGTTTCCTTTTCTTGTATGTCCTTGCCTGAATTTGGTATCAGGGCAATAATGGTCTCATAAGAATGAGTTAGGATATGTTTCCTCCTCTTCATTTTTTCTTTTTTAGAAGAGTTTGAGAAGGATTGGTTTTGTTTTTTGTTTTTGTTTTTTTTTTTGAAACAGAGTCTTACTCTCTGTCATGTTGGATAGAGTGCAGTGGTGTCATCATAGCTCACTGCCACCTCAAACTCCTGGGTTCAAGTGATCCTCCTGCCTCAGCCTCCCAAGTAACTGGGACTACAGAGGTGCATACCACCACACTCGACTAATGTTTTCTATTTTTGGTAGAGACGGGGGTCTCCCTTTTGCTGAGATGTATTTTAATACATCTTTTTCAGCTTCTGAAAAAAACGAAAAGTCTGTCTAGTAAATTCACCATCTAGTCTTTCTTAGAGACATTGTCAATTTATTTTTTCCCTCTGAAAGGACCATACTTTCCTTTTTCTACGTATGCCTTTTGATTTTTTTTATTATTGAAAACTGGACATTTGAATTGCATGCTATGGTAACACTGGAGATCAGATTCTTCCCCTTCCCTAGGGTTTGCTGTTTTTGTTTTATTTTTTGAATATTGTAGTGTCTCTGTGCCAGTGATCAGAAATGTAAATTTAAGGTCTGCTCAAGTCTTTTATGAGCCTGCACCTTTCACTGGGCATGTATGGTGACTATCTAAATTCCCTCATATGCAGTTGCTTTTGAATGTCCTGCTCCTTAAGTATCTGGCTCCCAAAGAGGGAAAAGAAAACAATGGAGAGGGACAAAAACCAGACACTGGCCTTTTAAATCCTCTGAAAATTGCTTTAGTCAGAGAGGGAGGAATTTGCAACAGTGGCTGCTTCTATGTCTTCTCCTCCCTGATCAGAAGCAGCAATTGTGATCAGAGCACAGATTCCCCGATACTTGGAGGACAGGTCCTTATTGGCCCATCTTGGCTTTTAGAAGCTGTGCACAAGCTTCTTCAGGAACAGGTGCATGGCTGCCTACCATGGGATGGAAGTGAGGGAGGGGTACTGTTACTGTGCTGAAAGCTGAAATTAACTTCAGTTTACTTTCCCATCCTTCCTCTGGAAGTTGCAAGCCTTCAGTAGACTCCAGAGTTCCAAAATAGTTACATCAGACACATTGTGCCAATGCAACTGTGGTCTAGATGGGGAGTCAGATTCCTGGTGCTTCTTATTCTGCCATCTTCCTTCTATATTCGAAATCATAATTTTTTAAGCAGTGTAGTATGACATAGTTGAGAATTAGTCTCCTATATTCCTGTAGCTCTAATCTAATGCTTTATAATCAACACTTCCTTTGTAAGTAATTATTTACATGTATGTTGGTCTTTCTAACTATATCGTGAACTCTCCCACTAGTCCTACCATAATATACATAAAATATGTTCCAAAATTCTTTGAAGGAATGATTACGTTATTAATATGATTTCTTCTCCATTGCCTCCGTATTGACTTGTAATTTTAAAGATATTTGAGTTTGAACACAGGCAAATTGGAGGAGTTTACATCCAGGGATTTTATTGCAGTAGAATGGTGCAACAGGGTCATCCATTTGTTGAAAGCAGTTGGATGGGGATGAGTTTCAAGGCTGCAAGAGATGTAGAACAACTGCTGTGTGGACTTCAGGGATCAATCTAATAGGAATGAAATTTTTTTTTAAATACTGATTGGCAGCTAAGCCCCGTGTGAGGTTGGATAGCATGCATTTGTAATGGATTTAATGCCTTTCTCCAACAGTGCTCCATAGCATAGAAGTAGAGCAGAGAAAATGAATGGCTGGGATAGTCTAGGTTTAGAGAATGCCAAAGATACTAGGAAAATCGTGACTAGGTGCTGAACTAGAAAGGTAGATGTGAGGAAGGGCGATATATAATGGCAAGGAGGGTGTGGAGAGCATACATAATAAGGGGAAAAGGAAATGGTGAGAGATGAAGAAAAGAATGATCTGGAGTCTAGATGGTAAGTGAGGATTAATTTGCTCTTTTCCATTGATTGGAGAAAATGATAGAAAATTTTACTGTGAAGCCCTGAATTTTAAATTTGCAATTAGCATATGTATTCCTCCACTCAGCAGACATTTAACAAGTTTTTTTGTATGTCAGGCTCTGTGCTCAGTACTGATACAACACACATGCAAAAGTAAAATTTATCTCTGGAATTCTGGTGCTTAACAGTGCTTGGCATTCAGTAAATACCCGTTGATTTTAATTGATACTTATACCATCTGATAAACCAGAGAAAATTTTTGAGCTTTCTGTTAGTCAACAGTGGCATCAGGGCTATATTAATTGTGTGATCTTCCACCTTGCTTTTTTATTACATGTGTGACTCTAGTATAGTCTGAATGATTTGGATTGATTTTCCTATTTAAATTTAATAGAAAAATTGTGAATCTCTCTGTGACTGTGTGGGGAGGCAGTATAAACTCATAAAACGTGTATTTCTATTTAGAGAATTATCAGTTGGATAGGGAGAATCTTAGATAAAATGGGAAATCAAGTTTTACATCAGCAACCATATGAATAATAGTTAAGAAGTTGTATTTTTGGCTGGGCGCCGTGGCTCACGCCTGTAATCCTAGCACTCTGGGAGGCTGAGGTGGGCGGATTGTTTGAGTTCAGGAGTTCGAAACCAGCCTGACCAAGAGCGAGACCCTGTCTCTACTAAAAATAGAAAGAAATTAATCAGACAACTAAAAATATATAGAAAAAATTAGCTGGGTATGGTGGCGCATGCCTGTAGTCCCAGCTACTCAGGAGGCTGAGGCAGAAGGATTGCTTGAGCCCAGGAGTGTGAGGTTGCTGTGAGCTAGGCTGACGCCACGGCACTCACTCTAGCCCGGGCAAAAAGAGTGAGAGTTGTATTTTTTAACTTTTCATTTTCAAATAATTTCAGATTTACAAAATAGTTGCAAAAATAGAACAAGGAATTTCAGCTTTCCCAGTGTTAGCATTTTATATAACCATAGTGCAATGATCAAACCCACAAAATTAACATTGGTAAATACTTTAATCTATAGACCTTATTCAAATTTCATCAGTTGTCCCACCAGTGTCCTTTTTTTCTGGACTAGCATTCAGTCCAGGATCACACATTATATTTTGTCTCCATGGCTCCCTCATCTCCGGTAATCTGGAACAGTTCCTCAGTCTTTGTCTTTTATGACCTTGACACTTTCAAAGAGTACTAACTAATTATTTTTCAAAATGAACATCAATTTGGATTTATCTGCTCTTTCCTCGTGATTAAGTTCAAGTTAGTGCTTTTTTGGCAAGTCTGCTAGAAGATTAATGTCGTGTCCTTCCCAGTGCATCATATCAGGAGACACATGATGTGTCTCATTACTGTTGACATTAATTGTGATCATTTGATCAAGGAAGCTCTGGGGGTTTCTCCTCTACTATTTTCCCATTTTTAGTTAACGAGGATCCTGTGGGGAGATACTTTGAGACTATGTAAATAATCCTGTTTCACTTCATGCTTTTATCCAGTAATCTTATCATCCATTAGAATTCTTTTTGAAAAATTACTACTAGTTTACCAAATGGTGATTTTCTTTCCATCATTTCTTCTATAATTAACAATTAGAATTCTGTAAGAAAGAGTTTTTCTCTTCTCTTCCATTTATTTATTCAATTATTTATATCACTGTGGACTCATGGTAATAATTTATTACTGGAGTTATAATTCATTACCACCATTATATATTTTATTGCTCAAATTGTCACATATTTGGCCATTTGGAAGCTCCTTCAAGTTGACTTCTTTACCCTTGTAACATGTCCCCATTATTTTTTGAGCTTTTCCCTTCTGCTGCCACCGGCGATTCCATGTTCATCTTTAAACAGTATTTCTTTTAAAGTGTGATTTGCATTTCAAATTATTTTTTGCTCTTTTTTAGGTATGAGGATACGTGGGCTGCACTTCACAGAAGAGCCAAGGAATGTGCAAGTGCTGGAGAGGTAAAGAATTGGCTAATGTTATACTCATAGTAAAATTTTCTTTTTCAGTGTTAAATGCTAGTTTTAAAGAAATTAAAATTTATAATTGTGCTAAAATGTTTTGTAGGATATCATAAATTGGATCTAGTAGTTGGTTATGAAACTTTCTGAATAAAGCATATTTTTATAATGTCTCAGTCAAGTAATTTAGTTGAGCTAGAGAGCTGATAACTTTCGTTCTAAGGACAGATAAATATTTGATTCATCTACATATAATGCTTTGAATTTGAGTCTGATGGCTTTGCAATTATGTGTAAATTATATAATTATATAATCTCTTTCTGTACACTATTTAAGAATTCTGTACTATTTGGGCAAAAGTTTAACTTTGCTACCTAAAATCATTAATTTGCTTGCCAAATTATTATAAAAATTTCAGGGGTCATCCTCAACTCTTAGAAGAACAAACTGTTTTTAAACGCTATGTATAAAAGTGACTTGTAATTAAAATTATTGGTATATGTACTTAAAGCATTATTAGTTTAAGATCAAATACTCTATGCTATTGATATGAATCAAACTTTATTTCTTTATTTCTGTAATTCTGACTTTCAGTTTGATTAGACTGACTTTCTTTACCATTTACGTAAATTAGTGAAGCCATATTAGTTATATAGAACACAGGAATATATGTGATGAAATTTAGACCCTAGCATTTGTCTTAGAAATTACTGAAAAGGGAGGAATGTAGGTTTCTGGCAGTAAGGCAGACTAAAAGCCTGATAGCTATAAAACACTTCATGCTGGATATATTTTTTAAAAATTCTTTAGGATGCCTTAAGCTCACAAAAATTAAGGGAAACCTAAAGGGCCAACAACAAAAAAATGAATAGGGAACTGAAATCAGAGTGGTTAAAAAACAAAACAAAACATGGAAGCTGGCATCAAATACTAAAACAAAAGCTTAGAGATTCGTGAGGATAAGAGACTTTGTTTATGGGGAACTGAATCCAAGACTCCTGATAAAGCTTTTTGATCTTTGAAATGGCTATGTCTCCTTGTGAAAGGGTAAGCTAGAAAAAAAAAATGTACATGTTGGCCAAAGGAGTCAAGGACAAAACATGTCTGTCTTCATTACAAGTTGGCCTAAATATAGTCTCTTTTCTGGATTTGTTAACCATGGTCTCATCCTCACGTGAGTGTGGAGTTCTAAGTTATACTTCCTGCATGATCAAGGAACCTCTGTGTTAAGAAATGAGAGAGTTGCAGATGACTGTATTCCTTGACACTCCATATAAATAAATACAAATTCTCCATGGATGAAACTGTTTAAATCTAGTCTCCTCAGATTTCCATGATCCGAGTCAGGCTCCCTCCCCCAAAATATTAACAAACACACAAAGAAGTAAACTACCAAAAGTTTGAGTTGCCAGAACCGAAGAGTAAGATTTAGATCTGCAAAAGACTTTAGATATTGCATTATTGAATGTAGACTATTAAATAGGTATATACAAAATCCTTGAAGAGATAAAAGATGGATTTAAAAATGAGTAAGGAATAAGATACTATCACACATGATTTTAAAGTCATTGAAATTAAAAACCCAAAAGATGTGCTTGACAGCAGTTGGACACAGCTGAGAAAGAATTAGTGAAGTAGAAGAGACAGTCAAAAAGACTGTCTAAAAAGAAAGGATCTCTGAGAAAGAAAATGGAAAATATGAAAGAGAAGTTAGGGAGTAGTTATAAAAGATCTTTAGGTTGAACTCAGTGAGATGGCCAATATTTGACCAATTTTGATCTCTAAAATTACAGTTTCATATGGGTCATGTATCTCCAGGAAACATTCCAGAAGGAGAGAATGAGGGAGAGACAATGTAGAAAAAGATAAATGGCTGAAAATTTTCCATAAATGAGATATGTAAATTCTTAGATCTCTGCAGAAAGTACAACAAGCAAGTAAGATAATTATCCACACCTAGACATACAGAACACTGAAGAAAAGGAGATCTCAAAATAACCAGAGAGAAGAGACAGATCACTTATCAATGAATGAGTTCCACAGCAGACTTCTCAAAATGTTACCAAGAATTAGGGTAAAAGTAAGACTTTTTTATATAAAAGCAGAGTTTTCTATCAACAGTCCCCCAATAAAGGACCTTCTAAAGAATAATTTAAGAAAAAAAGAATATAATTTTGGAAGATAGGTCTGAGATGTAGGAAGGAATAATGAACAGAGAAAATGGTAAATATAAATAAATCTCAACAAACAGTGGCCATATATATCAGTTATTTAATTTGTGGGATTAAAAATGATAGAGCAAGATCAAACAGTAATGCTGGATAACAAAACATGTAAGCTGGAAGGCAGATTATCAGAGTTCAAACATTTTAAGACTTCTGTCTTATTAGGGGGAGCATGTAGATATTTGAGGGAGGGTGTATAGATATTGATTAATCTCAAATTTAAAGTTAAATATCTAAGTCATCCATAAGGGTTGGAATCAATTTCTTTCAGACTCCTGTTAATGTTAATATTTGCTCCTCCTCCCATGAATCACAAATATTCTTAATGGCATCTAGAATGGTGAATCCTTTCCAGAATGTTTTCAGTTTACTTTTCCCAGGTCCATAGAAAGAATCACTGTCTATGGCAGCTACAGCCTTACAAAATTTATTTCTTAAATAATAGGAGTTGAAAGTCAAAATGACTCCTTGATTCATGGGCTTCAGAATGGATGCCGTATTAGGAGGCAAGAAAACAACATTATGTATCTAACTTTGATGTATATCTCCATCAAAGTTCTTGGGTGACTAGGTTCATTGTCAGTGAGCAATAATATTTGGAAAGGAATCTTTTTCTCTGAGCAGTAGGTCTCAACAGTGTGCTTGAAATATTCAGTAAACCATGTTGTAAACAGATGTGCTGTCATTTGTTGTTCCACTGATAGCACAGATAGAGTCAATTCTTAAGACCCCTAAGATTTTCAGAATAATAAATAAGCATTGGCTTCAACTTCAAGTCCACCAGCTGCAGTAGCCCATGTCCTTTGAAGCTTTGAAGCAAGGGATTGACTTCTCCTCTCTTGCTCTGAAAGTCCTAGATGACATCTTATTCCAATAGAAGGCCGTTTCATCTACATCGAAGACATGTTGTTTAGCAGCTACCTTCATCAATGATCTTAGCTAGATCTTTGTATAACTTGCTGCAGCTTCTATTAAATACATCAGCACTTCCTGCTTCACCTTGTCCTTTTATATTATGGAGATAGCTTCTTTCCTTAAATTTCATGAACCAACCCTCTGATAGCATAAAACTTATCTTCTGCAGCTTCCTCACCTCTCTCAACCTTCACAGAATGGAAGAGAGTTAGGGCCTTGCTCCGGTTTAGGCTTTGGCTTAAGGGAATGTCGTGACTGGTTTGATCTTCTATCCAGATCACTAAAATTTTGTCCATATCAGGAGTAAGGCTGTTTCACTTTCATATCATTTTTATGTTCATTGGAGTAGCACTTTGAATTTCCTTCAGGAACTTTTCCTTTGCATTCACAACTTGGCTAACTGTTACAAGAGGCCTAGCTTTCAGCCTATCTCAGCTTTTGACGTGCCTTCCTCACTAAGCTTAATCATTTCTAGCTTTTGAGTTAAAGTAAGAGAACACCTAGAGACCATTGTAGCATTATTAATTGGGCTAATTTCAATATTGTTGTGTCACAGGAATAAGGAGGCCCAAGGAGAGAGAGAGAGACAGGAAAATGGCCAGTGGGTTGAGCAGTCACACACAGCATTTATTAAGTTTGCCGTCTTACATGGGTGTGGTTTGCGGTACCCCAAATTACAATAGTAACATAAAAGATCACTAATCATAAATCACCATAACAAATGTAATAATAATGAAAAAGTTTGAAGTATTTCAAGAATTACCAAAATGTGACACAGAGGAAGTGAGCACATGCTGTTGGAAAAATAGACTTGCTTGATGCAAGGTTGCCACAAACCTTCAATTTGTTAAAAAAAAAGACAGTATCTGTGAAGCACAGTAAAATGAGGTACAATAAATCAAGGAATGTCTATAATTGGAGGGAAAACATATACTAGACAAGTACTAACCAGAAGAAAGTGGATATGTTAATATTGGTGAAATAGACTTAAAAAGAAAAAAAGAGTATGAGGAAGAAGAGGATCATTAAATAGAAGATTCAATTCCCTCAGGGGGAAAAAAGTCTAAATTTGTGTGTACCTAATAAAAGTCTCAGAATATATAAAGCACAAATAGAATTACAGGGAAAAAATAGATAAATCCACATTCAAAATAGGACAATTTAAATACATTTCTCTTAAATGACAGGAAAAAAGCAGATAAAGTAACCATGGGATATAGACAATTTGACTCATGTGATTAACAAATTTGACCTGATGGACAAATCTAGAGTACTACCCCAAAAAATACAGAATACACATTTTTTTAAAGCATACCTGGAACACTTGTAAAAATTGACCATATATTGGGCCACAAAGCAAGTCTCAGCAAGTTTCATATAAAGGAAGTCATAGAGGATTATTCTCTGATCCCAGTCCAAATAAAGCTGAAAGTCAGTGCAGGAAAACAATTTTAAAAACTCCATGTTTGGAAATTAAAAATACATATTATGACTGATTTGTGGTTCAAAGAAAAAATGTTGTAAATTTAAAAATAGAACTGAATAATAATTACCTACATATAAACTTGTAGAATTTGCTAAGGTCTACCTGTGGGGAAATTTTATAAAGAAAAAAAGACTGAAAATTAGTGAGTTAATGTAACTGAAATACTTGGAAAGAGAATAGAGTAAACCTGGAAGAATGAATGAAAAAGAGAGTAAAGACAAGAGAAATAAATGAAATAGAGTACAAAACCGTAATAGAAGCTAAACAACAGGAAAGGTTCTTAGAACAGACTAATAAATTAGTTAATAATTAAATAATTAGTAAGTCACTGGTGATATTGATGTAGAAAAAAATCAAATACAAATAAATACTTTCAAGAATTAAAGGGAATATAGCTACAGTTATATTCACAGAATGTAAAAACATAAGAATTTATGAACAGGCCGGGTGTCGTGGCTCACACCTGTACTCCTAGCACTCTGGGAGGCCAAGGCGGGTGGATTGTTTGAGCTCAGGAGTTCGAGAGCAGCCTGAGCAAGAGCAAGACCCCATCTCTACTAAAAATAGAAAGAAATT
>NW_012144300.1:3720962-3752479 GCF_000956105.1 Propithecus coquereli
CTGAGACGGGTGTCCTCCTCTGTGTTCAGGTGCCGTCCTGTACTTCCCACATTCCAGGGCATGGTGATCACCTGTCTGGTCCCATCAGTCAACTGTAAGCTCCTAGTATGTCTCCCTGACTGTCGTGTCCCCAGCGTACAGGTGACGACGATAAATTTTGGTTGTAAAAAAAAAGGAATTTATGAATGAAATGAATGAATTTGAAAGCTTAGATGAAATGGCAAAATCCTAGGAATTTTTATCAAAACCACTTCTAGAAGCGGTACAAATACCAAATAGGCTAATAGCCACTAAATAAACTGTATTAGTGATTAAAAATCTTTCCCCTAAGAAAGCACCAGATTCATAGAATTTTACTGGGGAGTTCTATCAAACTTTCAGGAAATCTACCATTTCAATGTTGTATAAACTCATGTAGTAAATGAAAAAAGAGGAAACTGTGCCCAGAGCGTTTTATGAGGACATAATAACTTTGATACTGAAACCTGAGGAGGGGAAGTATGAAAAAATGAAACTGGATTCCATGAAGACAGATATAAAACTTATAAACAGAATAAAGGCATTATCTCTTGCTTCAGTGATCCATTTCTGAAAATGACATCCATGTAAACATTCTAGCCAGGAACCTATTTCCCGTATTTTAAATTGGAAGTTTACAGTATATTATGTGTCAACCCAAAACCCTTAACCAACTTCCTTAAATGTATTTAAAATCAGAAAAATGCCCATATATAGGTAGGAATCTGTTAGGATATAAGATGCTTAAAACATTATTTTTTGATTACTGACCTTTTGATATGATTGTTAATAAAGTTTCTTTGTGTGTAGCAACTCGACCTCTCAATACTGTCAACGTATATTCTCTATGCATGCGTTCTTCGTACTACCTCAGGATTCCTATATTCTAACAATTGTATTAGAAATGCAATTTGAGAATCTTCTCACACATTGTTTTAAAATGCGTATCGAGCTTAAATATGAAGTTTTCCTATTTAACATCAGCCAAAACTTTGTATTGATATTTGTATGTTTTGTGAATATTGGATAATAACAGGCATTCTACCTGGGAGATATTCTTTAACATATGGCACTTCGGCAAACCAAATCCAGCAATGTATACAAAACAAAATACAGCAGGTTTATTCCAGGATTAAAGGTTGATTTGATGTTAGAAAATCTTTTACATGTAAGTGACCGTGTTAAATATTAAAAGAGATAATTCATCATTGGATGCAGAAAATATGTTCATTAAAATTAAATACCTATTTAGAGTAAAAACTTTTAGCAGATTTTTAATAGAAGACAGCTTCTTTGTCCTGGTATCTACCTAAAACCTGCAGTATTTAACTTGCAGCATTTTGATCCCATATTTGACCATCTTGTTAAATTCTCATGTTCTAATAGCTTGTATTTGGGGTTGAGAGTTGTTTTGTGTACATGGTAGGTTTGTTTCTTCCCTTCCAATCCATACAACTTTTATTTCTTCATGTCTTTTTACACTGGGTAGAACCTCCGGTATAATGTTGAATAAAAGTAGTTGAAGACCTTGGTTCAAATTTTGGTTTCATCAGACTTAAATGTGAAAGGGGAAAACTATACATTTTTTAGAAAATAGTAAAAGAGATATCCCAACTGAGAGGCAAGGAAAGGAAAGAAAAAATAGTAGAAGGATTATGTTTAAGACCCTCAGGGTAGGGAAAGATTTCTTAAACAAGTTATAAAAAGCACCAACCATCAATAAAAATATTGATAATTTTTGTCAAAAACTTCTGTTCATCAAACAACACCATGAAAAATTAACCAGTTCACAAGCAAATAACAAGACAGGGGACAAGGGTTCAGAAAATATGAACAACCCCTACAAACCAATAAAGAGAGGACTGTAATAACCCAGTAGAAAAGTGAGCAAAAGATATCACCAGGCATTATACAGAGGAGAAAACATGAATGGCCAGTGAACATGAAATTGAGTTCAGCCTTGCTTAGTAATCAGGGAAATGCAAACCACAAATTTCCACTCATTAGATTATCAAAAATTAAGAAGCTTTGAGTTTTCTTTGTGCAGATGATCATTATTTGCAGATTACAGTTTCATTTCTTTCCTTGGAAGAAGGAACTAGAACTTGGGGATGTAAATTGATTGGAACAATTGCATTAGAAAAAGTAAGTTGGCATTAAGTAGAAGTTGAAGTTGCACTTAGTTTTCAAACAATGATTCTACTCTCGGGGATTTTTCCAGAGCATTGCATCTAGGCTGCAGAAGGGCATGGAGGGGGAGTCCAGTTACCCTGGGGCCTATTAGGTGAGGAGATCAATATCTTGGACACATCTGTAACTCATTTGTGAAATTCTTGCATGTGTGCACCAGGAAATTTGTACCAGAATGTTTGTAGCGAGCTTTATTAAGCTTTAGACAATCCCAAATCCATCTTCAGGATAAAGCTTATATGAATAAAGGATATTATTCATTTTTAATTTAATTTTATTTATATATTTTGAAACAGGGTGTCACTCTGTCACCTGGGTACGGTGATGCCTGCTAAGTAGCTGGGACTACAGGTGTGCACCACCATGCCCCACTAATTTTTCTACTTTTTTGTAGATATGGGGGTCTCCCTCTTGCTCGGGCTGGTCTTAAACCCCTGGCCTCAAGCAGTTCTTCCACCTTGGCCTCCCAGAGTGTTAGGATTACAGGCGTGAGCCACTGGGCCCGGCCACACTTGGTTCTTTTAAAACTCACATCTGATCAAAAGTACCTCTGTTGTTTTCCAGAAATATATAACAGTATCCAGCTTTGAAAAAATAAATGAAAATTTATTTTAAAGGCTTCTGTAATATATTGTTGAGTCAAAGGCAAATATTTAAATGTATATCTTTAATATGCACAATGTTAAAGTTATCATGTGCTTATTTTTTCAGACCTGTTTGTGTGTCTTTGGTGACTTTTAACCAAACAGCATCAACCTCTCAGGGCAAATATACTTAGGGACAAGATCTTGTTTAACAAATTATTTCATACTCATCTACTTTAAAGCTAGTTCTTACTGTGTAGTCTTAGAATTCAGAGCAATATCTTATAAAACAAACAGCTATGGTCAATGGTAACTTTATTGTCTAGGCTTTTTCTACGTAAGTTGTTAAACTTTTTTTCCTCCCTTAACAATGTGTAAATGAAGACTGTGAATAGTTAATATCTCATGACTTAGGGGTTAGACTGCAGGGGCAGTTTTCTAAAGTTAGACTTCCAGTGTTTTGCTTCTAATTCCTGTCATTGTGAAATATTAGCTTGCCTTCACATTGAACTTTCAAGATTCATGGTTTTCTTGAACAGTTTAACATTAACCCAGTTGAATTAGACTGTTTCATTCTCTTTGCATTCAGGATGGATTTCCTCTGGGTGGTGGAGAGTGAATTGAACTAGGTGTTGGAAATCCTGGTTTCTACTCCTTGCTGCACTAATATGTTTTGACCTTGGGCAAATAACTTAGTCCCTCTGTCCTAGTTTCTTCATCTATAAAATGGTGTAATACCATGTATTCTGCTTATCAGATAAAATTGTTTGGAAATCAAATAAATGATGTCTCTCTCAAAACTCTGAACTGTTGAATTTTATACAAAGTAAGATCCTGTTACTACCCATATTGTAAATCATTGGTGTTACCTGATTTTTCTTCATTCTCCTGACCCTTAAAATCTGAAGCTAAGAGAATTTGTGAGTCATGCCACCAACATATAAACACAAACGCCAGCAGGGCAGGATTTTCTTTTCTACTTTGTTCACTATTACATCTTCAGTGCCCAAAACAGTGCTTAGCAAATAGTGGGTGGTCAGTGTAAGTTTACTGAATATTATAAATGAATTTTATGAACACAAATCCTTATTTCAAACTTTGGTTTCCTTATTTTATTGCAACTGTTATCTATTAGCACTGTTCAGTATTTTTAAGGCTATTTTGAGCTTGTGTGTGTGTGTGCGTGTATGTGTGTGTGCGTGCGCGCGCACGCGTGCGTGTGATGGGGTCTCACTCTGGAGTGTAGTGGTGTCATCATAGCTCGCTGCAGCCTTGAAATCCTGGGCTCAAGGCCTCCAGAGTAGCTAGGACTATAGGCATGCACTGCCACATCCAGCTAAGTTTTAAAATTTTTTGTAGAATTGGGATCTCTCTGTGCTGCCCAGACTAGTCTGAGACTCCTGTCCTCAACAGATCCTCCTTCCTCAGACTCCCAAAGTGCTGGGATTACAGGCATGAGCCCCCAGGCTATTTTTAGAGACCTTTATAAAGACCAGTTGGTAGTATTCATTTTTAAGTATACATAATTAATGAGAAATGCAATTTGCATAAAGCTTGGTGTCACCTTCCCAGCTCAGTTGAGGCTTGAATGTGAGAAATAGTGTGGTTATCCCTCCAGTGTGCTCTGAAAAACAATAGGGAGATGTTTCATAGCATAGTTCCTTTATTTCAAATGTGAATTCCTACTCTGTTAAAATGTAGAAACAAAACCAATCTAGCAGCACATAAAAATAATTTATCTTACTTTGATTTATTGATTACTCTGAAGTTATTGCTTATGTTAGTGAGATTTAGTAAGTATCAGTTGTATTTAGATTCTAACTCTTTAAGAACCTTTATCTTGGGATGTGTAAATTGTCTTTTTTTGAATAATTTAACTGTGAACTCAGTGATCTTATAAAATTCAAATGCCTTTTCTTCTGTCATATAATGGATTTTGCTACCTTTATTGTACAGAATATGGGTGTTTTTCACAATTCTTGCTTATGGAAGGTGATGTTTTCAAAAGATGACCTCTCCTTGCTCCTCCTAAATCTTATTCTAGGCCTTTTTCTCTCCCATCATGTTAAGACCAAAATTGTCTGGGAGAAACTGATGTCTGTCATTTTCTTTAATGTCTTCAGGAAAAGAAGTTAGAATTATCTTAGGCTAGTCTAGAATCTCACAACCTTGCTATTAGGAGCCCTTTATAGGCTGAATTCCTTCTTTGTTACCTTAAATCTTTTATTCTTTTAATGGAATTAATCAGTTGCCTCAATAATTCCTTCATGTACAATTATGATTTACCTTACTTAACGCAATAAATGTTCCTAAACGTAAATTGAATGAATCATGGCATATTCTACATGAATTGGGGAACTTTTCTGTTTAAAGAATTCCTTTTGTAAAGCAAATAGTTACCAGTTAATTATGTTTTGGGTTTGTTTTTGTTTGTTTTCTTTTTGGTTGTTAGTGGTAGTTTTTTGTTTTATTTTTTTCCATAATAGATTTAGATTTTCAAATATATGGTTTACTTAAAAACAGGGTATACTTAGCAGTGATTTCTAAGGTCATTTTTGAACTTTCTCTTCTGTGGGTTAAGAAGCACTGATACAAGCAGTAATTTGAGGTTTCTTGCACTGAGTATTAAGTTGATTCTTTTCTAAAAAGGAAAACAACTTCAGTCTCCTTTAGAATGTACTGTCATCTGTACTCAGTGGAGGGATTGTTAAAGATAACATTAAATGTCATTATGCTAACAGTACCTTCTTTGTGCCTGCAATTTGGTTCCACTTCACCCCTCCTCTTGTGCGTTACAGCTGGTGGATAGTGAGGTGGTCATGCTTTCAGCACACTGGGAGAAGAAAAGGACGAGCCTCATAGAGTTGCAGGAGCAGCTCCAGCAGCTCCCAGCTTTAATGGCAGATTTAGAATCCATGACAGCAAGTCTGAGTAAGTATGACGTTTGCATCTTTTAGGAATGAAAACTATTCGGACAGAACGGTGTAATTTCATAGCTTTTAAAAATACATTAAATTCTTTGTTAACAGGATTTTTTTTTTGACAGTTATGAGTTCTAGTTAATTTCATTTTCTCATTAACTGAGCATTAGATAGAAAATGATTTGAAGTATAGAAGTTATTTTTAAAATATACCTCTAACTGTTTATGCCTCAGTTCAGCTCAAGACACATAATTATAATTTCGTTGGTTCTTAAAGTGACTTGGGGCTGTCTTTGTGACATTGGGTCTCTTGGGTCTCTTTGTTTAAAAATATAAATATAGAAAATAAAAGGGATTAGGTGACTTTGTCTTGACCATAGGATGTACTCCAAAAATTGTTGGTTTTAAAATTTAGGTCTGCAAGAGCTTTATGTTTTATAGCATGTTTTTTTAATCCTCAAACTGATGACAGATCACATAAATCCTGTTAAAGGAGGGTGTTTGGCTAAATATATACTTTGTGAAAGTTTATTTTTGTTGTTGTTTTCATTTGGATGGATTATGTTGGTATTCTTTTTTTCTTGGGTTTATGTTCAGAAAATTATTTTATGTTTGACAGTACCACATCTGAGGATGATATTATGGCTTACTATTTTCTAATCAAGCTGAGATCTTAGTGAAGTAGGAGGTAGGAGCTATCTATACAGGAGATAAACTTCTTAAGCTCATACCCTGATCTAGTTTCATAGGTGAGAAGCTAAGGATACCCTGTCATCTCTTTCTCTTTTTAATATTGCCTTTTTTAAAGCAAAACAAGACTGATTTACAAAGTAATTAGCAAATCATAAACCAGTTTTTTTGTGAGTAAAATAGACAAGTGGTATTTGGAATGCCCTTGCTGATAACAGTAGCTAACATTTATAGCACCTACTAGAGATTATTAGGTGCTTTATAGACAAATGTCTTTTATTCTCACAAGAACCCTACAAAAGTAGCTTTTATTATCCCCACTTTACAGATAAAGAAAGTAAGCCTTGGAGAGGTTGTGACTTGCCTTGTATCATACAGTTAATATATGGATCCAGGCTCCTGGCTACATCGGCGATATACTAAATTGGATAAGAGTAGGATGGCAGCTGTCGGTAGGTCTTCACGAACCGTATTCTTCAAGCCCCCTAGCTGTTACAGTCCCTTCCCAGGTCAGTGTTTTGTTCCTTCTGAAGGCAGGGCATCACAGAAAAGAGAAATGTAAAATGTCTGTGGTTGCCCTCTGCGTTATTTCCCTCTCGTAGGTATAGTAATGATCCTTCCCAAGCCTTGGATAACTAGCTGATGGAAGTAGCCTTTAAGATATTTGGAATTTTCTTTTTAGCCACTTTCTTTTAGCTTATCTAACTGTATCACTTTGACTTACTTGCTTTTCATTGGTTGTATATTTCTTTGCAGAGACATTCTCCTACAATAATCATTGTCTCTTTTTTTCCAGCTGAAAGTAAATCTTTTTATCAATAGTTATTCTTTGTTTAATACTACTCTACTGATTAAATGCATTTTACCATAATTCTAATAATTTTCATAGTTAATTCTGCTTTGGAAATGAGATCTATGTAAGTCTTCTTAGAATATAGTGTATTTTCATTTTCAATTAGGATTCTAATATCCTGAAAAATGTTTGATATTTAGTGAGGCATGACCTTACTCTTCAGAAACTGCATTTTGACTTCTTAAATGAATGGATTGGGATCCCCAAATGCTCATTTGAATTCTCTCTCTTTACTAATCTGACAACATCTATCACTAAAGGCAAATTAAAGCTAAAAGATTTTCTGAAATACTATTCTGGGGAGATAGTCACTTCTAAATAAATTTGAGTCACTTTTTTTTCCTTGTCTGTGCCTCTAACCCAGCTCGTGCCCTTTTAGAGAGTTAATTCAGTTTGCTTGGAAGATACGTCTAAAATGTAAATGGTTTTTTTATAAAACCAATCTGAATTATCTATAAGCATTTGAAGTTCATGCTATTTTGGGGTTTTAATCTACTGCTGTTCTTCACCTGAAATTTATGCTTAGTAATGAATACTAATTGTGGAAGATAGCGTGTCAAAACTTGGAATTCCGGAGGCTTAGTATTTGTTGACATACAGTAAGCTCATAGAGAGGTGTTTTGAAATCGTGAGACTTTTAGCTAAGCAACTTAAGCTGCATGAAATCAAAGCTGCTATTCTTATTCTTTACAACAGGAAAACACCTTAAATCCAAATTTTGTGTGTTAGGTTGTATAAACATGTATCTGTATCATTAATATACTTTATGGATTTATTTTGATGCACTTGTGTATCATTCTTAGATATTGGAAGCATTTGGTGTTTTAAATATTCACTTACATACAAATAGATTTTTGTAGCCTCAAAATATCTCCTATTATCACCTAAATACCTTGAAATAATATTATAAGGCTTAAATAGTCAAGTAATAATAAAAAATAAAAACAACTTACAAAAAAATAGTAGCCGACCTATATTATTAAATCACAGGATTCCCCTAACGTCTTTGGACTTTTTACTCTTTCACTGTCAGATCTGATGCCATATCCAATCAGTCCCTCCATTTTCCATGCTACTTAATTCTTTTGGTCTTGCCTTACTCTCTAAAGCAGCAGTCCCCAACCTTTTTGGCAGCAGGGACTGGTTTCATGGAAGATAATTTTTCCATGGGGGGCGGGAGGAGAAGAGCAGATGGCGAACAATGGGGAGCGGCTGTAAATACAGATAAAACTTTGTTCACTTGTCCACCACTGTGTGGCCTGTTTCCTAAGGGGCCATAGATCAGTACCAATCCATGCCCTGGGGGTTGGGAACCACAGCTCTAGAGGGTCTGCCTTTATTAAATAGTAAAGGATTTATATTATGTGAGCAATTTGGACTTTTGATAATGCTTTTAGCTATGTTAGCTCATGGCTACATAAATATAACTCCTGGTTACCTAGCGCCTTAGGAATTGTTAAGAACATAACAGATAATCCATTTATATTGGTTTCTATCCAGCTTACGAAAGCCTGTTTAATTGGTACTTACTGGTAAGGCTTGACATTTTAAAAAGACACGATAAAGGTATGCTAGGAACTGAAAAGGGTTACGAACTCTCAGATCTGGGTTTGGATCCCAATTCTACAACTTTCTAACTGTGAGACCCAGGCAGGTTTCTTAACTGCTCCAAGCTTTTGTTTCCTCATCTGCAAAATGAGAATGAGAGTACCTGCCTCATAGATATTTGGAGGATTAAATGAGATGACAAATGTAACCACTTAGCACAGTGCCTGCCATGTGTCTGGGCATCTGCTGTGCGCTACACACTGTTTATAGGCTCTGGGCGTATGGCAGTGAACAAGGCTGGGTACCTGCCATTAAGATGCTGACATTCTAGTGGGAGTCTCTCTAGCCTTTGCAAATTTGCAAAACCGTTATTCCGTGACAGAAGGGATTGAATGGGTGTTATGCAATTCAGCTTGTGCTGCAAAACAGTTTAGAATGCAAAACCACAGCATCAAATGTGGTGAGATTAGTATTCTGTACATTGAAAGACAGTGTGTAAGTATACAATGAGATATTTTCTCATTGATACAGAATCTCATCTCCAGATTCTGTACACTTTCTTATTCTGTGAAAAAAACCACAGTATGCATTTTATCATAAAACTGAGAAAATAATGTTTGAAAAGTGTTTACTGAATTCTCTTGAACTTCCACTAGAGGGTAGTCTAATCCTGTTCCTTTATCGAAGTTTAAAATGTAAAGGGCCTGTCTCTGAATTGTCGCTATTACTTAGTTTATTTTATATGACCTATTTTAGAAAGACTGTTACCTTCATCTAGAACAGAAAATTCTTTTAATTCTTAGATAACAAAGTGATATAAGAGAATAGCAGCCATATACTGAGTATGTCTCTCTCTTTTGATGTGACCTACCCTGATATAGTTTTGCTTGTATATGGAATTAGAGAGGACATCTGACTGGGAGACTGTCATAGCTGTTAGTGTTTCGTGAACTAGATTATCTTATTGTCCATGTTATTAATACTTTCTGAGATTAGATTCTTCAAGAGGCACATTAACTCTCTTTAGACACCTTTTACTCTACTACATAGATCTCATTTGTTACAGAGTGGCTTTTGTAAGTTAATGCACCTCTTAAAGTTTCCTTATTACCATACCGTCATTACCTTATTACCTTAGTACATAAAAGTGTAACATTAAGCATTTGAAGAGTCTTGCGGTCTTTTAGTACCTGGCCTCTGTGACCCATGGGTTTGCAGCCAAAGATTTCTTTGTTCCATGAGGCTAATTATTTTGTTAGAGAAGAACTCATTAAGTGTGAAATAATTAATTTTAGTGCTGCCTCATTCTTCATATATCATTGGTCACACTACAGATAATATGTATTTGAAACAAATGGCACAAAGAAAAATTCCAAACAGAATTGCTCTTCCTCTGGGACAGTCTTCTCACAAAGATTTGTGAAACTCTTTCCTGCACAGCTGTCAGGCATTCCCAAACGGCTTTTCACAATAAAATTCCACCTATTTTTTCCACTGATCACTAAATGAGACATATGCTGTTGTTATAGCGAACAAAATGGTGAGGCTTGAGCTTCTTGTAAAGGTACATTTGTGTCCATGGAGGCCTGCAGGTGTTTTATGTACATGCATTCTGTGTTGGTTGGCAAATTTACTCATACGTGCAACTTGTTTTGTAACAGGAAATGAGCAGGTTGTGACAGGGAATTAAATTTCTGACAGCTTTGATATAAAATATTCAGAATATACATCATATATGTGCTTATAATTATTTAAAGAATTTTTTAAAGTTTTTAATATAAAAAGGGAAGAAAATTCTTTTCAATACATCTTTTTTATATTTTATTACTGCTTTCAAGCCCATTAAGAGTTAGAATGGAAAATTTCCATTGCTGCTTCTGCTTTAACTCACTGATAATGTGGCCTGGTTTGACACACTACTAATAAAGTACCATCATTTTGTTTAATGTTTTCTAAGTTCTCTGCCCATATTTAATTCATTCTTTTACAAAATTTAGCATGATCTCTTACTATTTAAAGTAGATGAATGTGAATCATAGATTTTTTTTCTTGATGATTTTATGTTTTAGAGTAATACAGTCATTCTATCACCAGAAATGATTCTTTATTGACGAGGTATTAGGGAATACAAAGATGCAAAAATACAGTGTTCACCCATAAGACCCTTACTGATTCCCGAGAGAGATAAGAGAACACATCAAAATACATTAGTAAGTCCTGTGTGGGCCTCAGAGGCCTGGGGAAGTACAGAAAGAGGAGGGAGCCCTGTGGGTTGGGAGCTCTGGCCTGAGCCTGGAAAGTAAGATCGAGTTGGACAGTGGGGACAAGCAGAGGTATTTCAGGGACAGGCAAAGGCAAGGAGGCAGCAGCGTGCAGGCTCCCTTGGAATGTCGAGTGGTCCTGTTTTGCTGTAATATAGGCTATGTGAAGAAAAGTACTAATAGTGAGATTATAAAAGTAGGTTGTGGCCAGAGAGCAATAGGTCTCTGAATACGAAGTTAAGGAGTTTAACTTGATTCCTAAAGGACTCAGGAGCCTTTGAAGCTTTTTAAAGGGGAGAACGTAAATATGAATTTGGTGGTAGCAATGAAGTGACCACTGATTATCTCAAGCATTTTTTGATCTATGTTTGCCATTCAACACAAGAGCATGATGCTGGCCGGGTGCGGTGGCTCACGCCTGTAATCCCAGCACTCTGGGAGGCCGAGGCGGGCGGATTGTTTGAGCTCAGGAGTTCGAGACCAGCCTGAGCAAGAGCGAGACCCCGTTTCTACTAAAAATAGAAAGAAATTAATCGGACAGCTAAAAATATATAGAAAAAAAAAAAATTAGCCGGGCGTGGTGGCGCATGCCTGTAGTCCCAGCTACCTGGGAGGCTGAGGCAGGAGGATCGCTTGAGCCCAGGAGTTTGAGGTTGCTGTGAGCTAGGCTGATGCCACGGCACTCAGTCTAGCCCGGGCAACAGAGTGAGACTCTGTCTCAAAAAAAAAAAAGAGCATGATGCTGTTGGCCTATTCAGAAGGATGTATGGTTTCTTTCTTTTTCATTAGGAGTTAAAAGTTGGTACCAAACCACTCCCATGTTTTCACCTGGTCCCTGTGTTATTAACAGAAGAATGGCTAGGGCAGCAAGTACAACTTGTACCTAGAATAGAATCTCTATCCAGGAGAAATTAATTGGCCTAGAGATCAACTTTGTTCAAGTTCCTGGCCTCATTTGCTCTGTAGTCCACCAACAGAGCTAGAATCTAAATGGAAATTGCCATTCATCCATATAAAGATAAAAAAGGGACATACACATTTTCTAACATAGAATAATTGTTGACTCTGTTATGTATTTTTGTATTTTCTTTTTAGGAAAATCATTTGAAATTTAATTCCCCTCACCTATAGGGAATCTTAAGTCTAAGAATACAGCCTGGAGTATAATTTGTAGGTATGTAAGTTTGTCAGGAAAAATGAAAGTGTTATTGATATTTTGATCTATTAGATCCACAGATCTTGTTTACATCATGATCATTCCTGGTCAACAAAATTACTAGTTTTAAATGACTTTTACAAAACTTAACTGATCTACAAAAGTTTTTTTCTATGTATTTTTTATATTCAGTCATTATTTAATAACTGTCAAGTGCTAAGTTTAGATACTTTGGCTCATTTAATCCTTTTAACAGCATTGCAAGATGTATGTTGTTAGCCCTCTTTTTACAGGTGAGACATCACGTTGTATCTCATCTGTAAGGGGCAGAGCTGGGTTTCTAACCTTGTGCTTCAAAGCCTAACTCTTACCTAGTCCTCTGTATGCTGAGGTTATATGCATGATACTGAAGAAACCAAGTAGCTTAGAGTTAAATGGATTCCATATTAAATTTTTCTGGTTCTTATCGCTAATCAAAGTGAAATTGCCTTTTAAATAATCCTACTAGCTATGATTGTCATTTGTACATTTTAAGACCCTGTCAGATTAGTTATAACAGAATGAGCTGAATATTTCTTCTTCAGGGCCAGTAGTGCTAGCTCCCAGGCTGTCTCCTGGTCAATTTTTCATTCAATACAATAAAAAATAATCTAAATGACAATATAACATCATTTTGCCTGTTTTCCTCACATAAACTCCTTATGTACCATTTATGACATTCCTAAAAAATCTTAAATATAATTACTTATTGGTTAAAATTTAGATTTTATAAATTGTTTCATTTAGGCCTTCTATAATCACATGTTAGCTGTTTTATGTGGCCCCCGAGGACAGATTCAAAACCATTATGAACTACACTATTGTCAGCCTTTTCCAAACTTACCAGTGGTTTACAGTGATACAGCAAAAAAGTCAGTACCTAAAATGTCTTTGAAGAGAACTGCTAAACTACTTACCATATTTCCACTTTTGGATAAAATTTTATTTCTCCTCAAATCTATATCTTTAAGCTTTTATTTATGCCCTACCAAATAGGGGAGGTAGTTTCTATAAGCACAAATATTTAGTAGAGTTAAAATTTAGGATATTAGAAAATGTCAGTGCTTCTGGATTTAATAGGCCTTTGGGTCAAAGATTAAATAAAAAGCAAATTTTTTTAATTAACTAAAATGCATGCTTTATTCATATTTCTTTAGTTTTTACCTAATATTCTTTTTCTGTTTCAAGATCCCATTCAGGATACCACATTAAATTTAGTCGCTGTGTCTCCTTAGGCTCCTCTGGGCTCTGACAGTTTCTCAGACATTTATTTGTTTTTGATGACCTTGACAGTGTTTTTGTTTTTATTTTTTGGGGAGGAAGGGTCTTGCTCTGTCTCCATGCTTAGAGTGCAGTGGCGTCATCACAGCTCACTGCAACCTCAAACTCCTGGGCTCAAGTGATCCTCCTGCCTCAGCCTCCCAAGTAGCTGGGACTACAGGTGTGCACCACCACGCTCAGCTAATTTTTCTGTTTTTCGTAGAGACAGGGCCTCACTATGTTGTTCAGGCTTGTCTTGAACTCATGGTCTCAAGCATTCCTCCCCTCTCAGGCTCCCAAAGTGCTAAGATGACAGTGTGAGCCACCGTACATGACCTTGACAGTTTTTTGAGGCATATAGATCAGGTATTTTGTAGAGTGTTCCTCAATTGCAATTTAAGAATATGTTCTATGTTTTGAATACCAATCCTTTATCAGATGTGTTCTGCAAAGATTTTCCTCCCAGTTTATGCCTTGTCTTTTCTTTTTTTAATTTCTAATTATTTATATGTATATATTTTGCTTTTATTATTTTTAATTGACCATAAGTGTACATATTTATGGGGTACAGTGTGATATTTTGATACATGTATACAATGTGTAATGATCAAATCAACATATTCATCACCTCAAACATTTATCATTTCTTTGTGTTGGGAAGAGTCAAAATCTACTCTTTTAGTTATTTGAACCTATACAATAAATTGTTAGTTATAGTCACCCTACAGTGCTATAGAACAGTAGAACTTACTCCTCCTATATAGCTGCATTTTTGTATCTGTTAACTAACCTTTGGCTGCCCCCATTGTCTTCCCAGCCTCCAGTAATCATTCTACTCTCAACTTCAATGACATCAACTTTCTTCCACACGTGAATGAGAACATGTGGTATTTGCCTTTCTGTGCCTGGCTTATTTCACTTAATGTAATGTCCTTCATGCTCATCCGTGTCATTGTGAATGACAGGATTTTGTTCTTTTTATGGCTGAATAGTACTCTATTGTGTATTATACCACATTTTCTTTATCCACCATTGTTTTTTTTTTTTTTTCCTTGAAACAGATTCTCTGTCACCCAGACTTGAGTGCAGTGACATCATCATAGCTTACTGAAACCTCAAACTCCTGGGCTCAAGTGATCCTCCTGCCTCAGCCTCCCGAGTAGCTATAGGCATGCACCACCATGCCTGGCTAATTTTTTCTATTTTTAGTAGTGACGGGGTCTCACTCTTGCTCAGGCTGGTCTTGAACTCCTTACTTCAAGTGATCCTCCTGCCTCGGCCTCCCAGAGTGCTAGGATTACAGGTGTGAGTCACTGGGCCCAGCTTCCATTCATCTGTTGATGGAAATTTAGGTTGATTTCATATCTTGGATAGTGCTACAATAAACATGGGAGTGCAGCTATGTCAACATACTGATTTCTCTTCCTTTGGATATTTCCCTAGTAGTGGGATTGCTGGATCATATGGTAGTTCTATTTTTAGTCTTTTGAGGAACCTCTATACTGTTTTCCATAAAGGCTTTACTAATTTACATTCCCACCAACAATGTATAAGAATTCCCCTTTCTCTGCATCCTTACTAGCATTTGTTATTTTTTATCTTTTTGATCATGGCCTTCCTGACTATGGTGAGATTATACCTAATTGTGGTTTGGGTTTGTATTTCCCTGATGATTAGTCATGTTGAGCATTTTTTCACATACCTGTTGGCCATTTGTGTGTTTTCTTTTAGAGATGTCTATTTAGCACATTTGCCCATTTTTACTTTTTTTTTCCCCTGTTGAATTGTTTGAGTTCCTTGTATATTCTGGATATTAATCCCTGTTGGATGACTAGAATCCCTTGTTAGATGAATAGTTTACAAATATTTTCTTCCATTCTGCTGGTTGTCGCTTCACTCTGTTTATTTTATTTTATTACTTATTTATTTATTTTGCTGTGCAGAAGCTTTTTAGTTTGATATAATCCCATTTGTCTCATTTTGCTTTTGTTCCCTTTTTCAGTCTTCTCCATAAAATCTTTGCCCAGACCAATATCCTAAAGTGTTCCCTCTGTGTTTCTTCTAGTAGTTTCACAGTTTTCGTTTCTACATTTAAGTCTTTAATCCATTTTGAATTGACTTTTGTATAGAGTGAGAAATGGGGGTCTAGTTTCATTCTATATCCAGTTTTGCCAGTATCATTTATTGAAGAGACCATCCTTTCCCCAATGACTGTTCTTGGTGGTTTTGTCAAAAATCAGTTGGCTGCAAATATGTGGGTTTATTTCTGGGTTCTCTATTCTGTTTCATTGTTATATGGGGCTGTTTTTATGCTAGTACCATGCTGTTTTGGTTACTGTAGCTTTGTAGTGTATTTTAAGGTCAGATAATGTGCTGCCTCCAGCTTTGTTCTTTTTGTTGTGGATCGCTTTGGATATTTGGGGTCTTTTGTGATTACATATGAGTTTTAGGATTTTTTTTTCCTATTTCTGTGAAGAATGTTGTCAGTATTTTGATAGGGGTTGCATTGAATCTATAGATCACTTTTGGCAGTATGGTCATTTTCATAACATTCTTCAAAGCTATGAACATGGGATATCTTTTCACTTTTGTATGTCTTCATCAGTTTCTTTCATCAGTATTTTGTGCCTTTCCTTGTAGAGATCTTTCACCTCCTTGGTTAAATTTAATCTTAACTATTTTAATTTTTTGTAACTATTGTAAATGGGATTGCCTTCTTGATTTTTCCCCTACTAGTTCATTATTGGTGTGTAGAAATGTTACTGATTTTTGTATATTGGTTTTGTATACTGCAACTTTACTGAATCATTTATCAAGTTCTAAAAGTTGTTTGGTGGTGCTTTTAGGGTTTTCTATATATAAGATCATGTCATCTGCAAACAGGGACAATGTGACTTCTTCCTTTCCAATTTCGATGCCCTTTCTTTCTCTTGCCTAATCACTCTGGTTAGGACTTCCAAAAACACGCAAAAATTTCCATTATAATAAATCTAGAATTGCAAGTTGAAATTTGAGGAGTTTGCCTCTAAGCTAGATGCTATGAAAGCTAGTTTAGAAAGTCAAATTAAAATCTAGTAGATGAATGAAGGAATTGTATTGTAGCTGTTTAAATGAACCTGAGACTAGCAGCCTGCATGGCCAACTTGTTCCTGCTCTGCTGCCCCTTTCCCCCTGGATTGCTGTCAATTCCTAACTTGGGAGTGATCTCTTGTTGAACTTTCCCTCACTCTGTCTCATCTGTGCAAGATACCCCTTTGTGTTCCACAGCACCTGGCACCTAGCTCTGTTAGGCTGTGTTGTCACTGAAATATGCCTCCCCTCCGCTATAAGCTCCTTGAGTTCAAGAACTGTCTTTTCATCTTTGTGACTGACACATGTCAGTGGGCATAAACAGTTATGAGGCTGTTTGAGCTGTGAAATCATTGACCTCGAAAGCTTTTCTGTTGTATGAGAAAACAAGCAGTCCTTGCCCCTACAATCATAGTTTACTTAGCATCCTATCCATTGGAAAGCATTGTAGTCTAAGAGGACTCAGTTTAGAGTCCTGACTGTGCTTCAGTAGCTGTGTGACCTTGGGTGAGACACTGAATTTGTTTCTGTAGGCTTTAGCCTTGAATCTTTTCAGTGAAAAATTTGGATGATCTTCATGTTCCAATAAAGCTGCAAAGCTCTGTGGCCTAGAAGCAGAGTAGGACAGTGAAAGACTAGTCACCTGGTGGATAGAGCTGAGTCTCTTTCCACCTGACCACTGACTGTCTTAGTAAGCTGTGCTTACTGAGTATTTGCACATGTCTACTGTGCCTGGAAGATTTGTGTATATCATGCTCCAGAGGCAAAACAAATGCTTAAGTAACTTGGGAGAGTGAATATTAAATTAAGTTAGGTATAATTTGTGTTAACTAAATTTTGCTATATTCTCATGTGAAAATCGAATATTCACATATGGTATATGGCATTATTAGGATATAATATTAGACTAATCAAGATACTCCATTTCTTCAACTTTCTGGTTAATAAAGTATTTAAAGTATTTAGGAAAGTTACATCTTGAAAATGGTTGAAATATAGTCAAAAAAGATAATTTGAAGTATGTTTTAGTATTAGTATATTTTATTTTGCTTCAGGAAAGTTTAATAAAGAACATTAACAAAGGCAAAACAATATCATCAATTTAAACTTTTACCTTTTTAACACTTTATTTTCTTCATGGTCAGGGATTCTGATTTTTGATGTTTCTTCTTTTTATCTTACGTACTTTCAGCTCATTTAGAGGCTAGTTTTGAGGAAGTAGAAAACCACCTGCTGCGTCTGGAAGATCTATGTGGGCAGTGTGAATTAGAAAGATACAAACACATGCAGTCCCAGCAACTGGAGAATTACAAGAAAAATAAGAGGTGAGTTTGAAACATTTGCCACAATATTCATTTTCAGTCTCAAAGTTTTCCACATTACTTTTCATGCTGTTCTTTATAAATTCTGCCTGATACTTTTATAAAGGTTCCAACATATAAGGCTCATTAATGAGCTTTCCAAAATGCTTTTTTTTAACCACTTCTGTTGCCATTTTATGGAGATGAGTTATAAAAAGCTCAGAATGGAATAAAATATAAATCCCTAATATAAAGGTGGAGGGAGCAGAATAAAGGGCAAAGTTTTCAAGAAAGTAGGAGCCGCCTCCTAGTTTCCTCCAAGTGGCAAATGAATGTCTTTCTCTTCTCCTTTATTATTAGAGTAGGAGGGAAGGAAATCGAGCCCAGCCTGTGGAAAGGGACTAGATAGGTTTGAATCTCAACTCGGCCGCATACTAGCTGTGGGGCCTTAGGCAAGTTAGTTAAGCTCTTTTAGCCTCAGTGTTATTGGTTTATGATGGGGATAATAGTGTACCCACCTCATAGAGTTGTTGTGAGGATTATATGAGATTATTATTATCTAATTCAATTAGTGCTCGGTAAGTATTAGTTGTAATAATGGTTATTATTCTAGGCCAGCCTGAACTGGAAATAGAAGAGGAGTCTAAGGGTAACAGCCTGCTAGGCTAGCTGTGGCATCCCAAGTCCTGCAGAGGCCATCTCAGACAGGGTTGGAAGGTGTAGGGTGGGTATTTCTGAAGTCCATGAGGAAGTCTATCCATGGTGGCTGATAAGAGGGCATAAGAGTGACTGTCATCTGTGCCAGGCACAGCAGAAACTGAAGCTGGAAGGGGATTTGCTAGATTGAAGAAAACAGAAGTAAGTCATGGGGTTAGAATCTGGCTGGGACTGAAGAGCAGATTTGGTGGGAGCAGAAGATGGATATGTTGGGTAGAGTACACTATGGGTCTTAAGAGTATTGATAAGTCAAGTTACTGTGGGTCTAGTGTGTGACAATAGCAGGAATGGGCTACTGATGTGGACAGGAGGAGCTGCCCACTGATATATCAAAAAAAAAAATCGAAGCTAATGCATGTGTGGCAGGTTATCACACTGATGTTGTAGTCTTCTAGCATGATGCCAAGGGATAGGGCAGAGTCGAAAACTGAGTATTTTAGAGCTGAGGTTCTCAGTCAGGTCCGTGTGTCCTTAGAGTCAACTGGGGAGAGTGTTTAAAATGCAGACTCCTGGGCTCCATCATCAAAGAGTCTAATCCAGAGTTAATTCCAATGGTATTGCTTTAAGCAAGCATTCCAGGTGATTCTGGTATGGGTGGTTCTGGGACTACATTTTGAGGGACTGCAGGGCAGGGCTTGGGGCTGGGTCATGTGCAGGCTCTAGATAGAAGAGCTTCAGAAGAGCTCCAAGGGGGGCCATGGATCAGATGGTTCACAGAAGTTTGTATGTGCATGAATTTTTCTGGAGGTGTTTTCTATAAGTTTCATTTGCCCCACAACGATTACAGGAGGGTGTGCGGCAGCATTAAAAGTGGATCCTCATCGAAGGAAGGACTTTTGAATGACTGGGTGAGCCTTGGCACCTAGGGGATCTCCATACTGATAGGTGGGGTGTGGAAGACAAGCAACTCGCCTCAAGAGGAAGATCGAGGATTAGAGATGATTAGGTTAGGATTCAATGTTAAATAGAAAGACAGGGAGATACTCTGTTGTGAAGAAGTTAGTAGTCATGTAAGTAAGTTTATTATGATGCAACAGAAGTTTCAAGGAATATGGTAGGAAGCCTTGGAATTTTGAAAGAAAATTTTCACAGGAGGTTGGACAGCTTGGATACAGGTGGTATGACATTAGAAGATAGTTTCCTCATCTGTAAAAGGGGGATGGTAATAATAGTGTTGTTTTAGGGATTCAATCTGTAAATGCTTGGAATAGAGCTTGGCACCTGGTGAGTGTTCTGTCAGTGGTGGCCAGCTCTGACTACCTTGTATTATTACTGTGCAACTATAAATAGATGGGTATTCCATATTTTTAATGCCAGTTATGTTTTCTAGACACTTGAATTCAAGAATTAAATGAATATTATGACTTTTCTATCAATATGTATTGAAATTTGATTGTTTGAAACACATTGTTGGCATACATCAGAGAAATTGTGGATTTGCTTCCAGACCACTACAATCTGCAGTAAAACGAGTCACGTGAAATTTTTTTTTGTTTCCCGGTGCATATAAAAGTTATGTTTATACTATAGTCTATTAAGTGTGCAGTAGCATTATGTCTGAAAAAACAGTGTACATGTCTTAATTAAAAATACATTATTGCTAAAAAATGCTAACAAGCATCTGAGCCTTCAAGTCATAATCTTTTAGCTGGTGCAGAGTCTTGCCTCAGTGTTACGACTGCTGATTGATCAGGGTGGTAGTTGCTGAAGGTTAGGGTGGTTGTGGCAGTTATTACTCTGCAGCATGTGATGCTGTTTGATAGCATTCTACCAACAGTAGAACTTTTTTCAAAATTGAAGTTGATCCTCTCAAACCCTGCCTGCTTTATCAACTAAGTTTATGTAATATTCTAACTCCTTTGCTGTCGTTTCAACAGTGTTCACAGTATCTTTATCAGGAGTAGATTCCATCTCAAGAAGCCATTTTCTTTGCCCGTCCGTAACAGACAGCTCCTCATCTTTTCAAGTTTAATCATAAGATTGCAGCAATTCAATCGTATCTTCAGGCTCCACTTCTAATTCTGATTCTCTTGTTATTTCTACCACACCTGCAGTTATTAATACTTTCTCTACTAAAGTCTTAAACCCCTTAAAGTCATCCACGAGGGTTGGAATCAGTTTCTTTCAAACTCCTGTTAATGTTGATGTTTTAAAAATTTTTAAATTTCTTTAAGAGACAGGTTCTTGCTTTGTTGCCCAGACTGTAATACAGTGGTGCAGTTGTAGCTCACTGTAACCTTGAACTCCTGGGCTCAAGCAGTCCTCCTGCCTCAGCCTCCGAAGTAGTTGGGACTACAGGCATGAGCCACAGTGCCCAGCCTAATGTTGATATTTTGACTTTCCGTGAATCGTGAATGCTCTTAATGGCATCTAGAATGGTGAATTCTTTCCAGCAGATTTTCAATTTACTTTTCACACATGTATTAGAGTAATAATAATCTATGGCAGCTGTAGCCCTATTAAATGTTTTTCTTAAATAATAAGACTTGAAATTTAAAATTACTTCTTGATCCATGGGCTGCAGAATGGATCTTGTGTTAATAGGCACGACAACAACATTAATCTTGTAAATCTTCGTCAGAGCTCTTAGGTGACTAGGTACATTGTCAATGAACAGTATTATTTGGAAAGGAACCTTTTTTTCTGAGTAGTAGGTCTCAACAGTGGCTTAAAGTATTCAGTAAACTATGCTCTAAACAGATGTGCTGTCATCCAGGCTTTGTTGTTCTATTGATAGAGCACAGGCAGAGTAAATTTAACATAATTCTTAAGGGCCCCAGGATTTTTTGGAATGGTAAATGAACATTGGCTTTGACTTGAGGTCACCAGCTGCATTAGGCCCTAACAAGAGAGTTAGCCCATCCTTTGAAGCTTTGAAGCCAAGCATTGACTTCTCTCTAGTTATGAAGGTCCTAGGAGCCATCTTATCCCAATAGGAGGCTGTTTCATCCACATTGAAAATATGTTGTTCAGTGTAGCCAATTTCATCTGTTATCTTAGCTGTATCTTCTGTATAAGTTGTTGCAGCTTCTACGTCAGCACTTGCTGTTTCACCTTGCACTCGCGGAGATGGTATCTTTCTTTAAATCTTATGAACCAACCTCTGATTGTTTCAAGCATTTCTTCTGCAGCTTCCTCACCTCTCTCAGCCTTCGTAGAGTTGAGGAGAGTTAGGGCCTTGCTCTGGATTAGGCTTTAGCTTAAGGAATGTTTTGGCTGGTTTGATCTTCTATCTAGAGCACTAAAGCTTTCTCCATATCAGTAATCGGGCTGTTTTGCTTTCTTGTCATTCATGTGTTCACTAGAGTAGCACTATTAATTTCCTTTGCATTCACAACTCGGCTAACTGCTTGGTACAAGAGGCCTGCCTCTCAACCTGTCTTGGCTTTTGGCATGCCTTCCTTTCTAAGCTTAATCATTTCTAGCTTTTGACTTCAAGTAAGAGATTCTTCCTCCTGAAATGATTATTACTGATTCAATTCAAAATTATTAACAGAAAACAGTTTGCTCGGGTTGTTGTGAAAAGTCCTCGAAGACCTAAGCTGGAACTTCTTCTCTGCCACTTAACTACCTCTTTGACCTTTTCCCAGGGACCTACTCTCAGCTTTCTTGTCTGTGAAATAGAGATAATGAAAGTTTCTGGCAGGGTTACTGAAAATAAGAAATAATTTTTTTTTAAAGGCCCAAATAAGAGCAGTCCTATTTAGCTCACAGAATCACTGGTAATTCTCCATTCTGGTTAACTTGCTTCTGTGAATATAAATAGTGGAAATACTGAATATGAAATATTGCTTAAATCTGTTTATAAACTGTTATCTTCCTGAAACTCTTATCCTGTGAATTATCTTTTAAAAAAACTTTTTGGAAGTAATTTATTTAGTCTGATTACTTGTATGGCTTATTAATCATTGGTCATAGTATAAATAATTTGATTGGTTACAAAACTGAGAATTGAGCAATTGTATTCAGTCAAATGTAGATTAACCAAAAAATATCTTTTGACTAAATCATGTAGAACAGTTACTATTTGGAGCTTTATTTACATTTTAAGCTCCTTCTTGGTTACTCTTATTCAATCCTATGTATCAAAACTGGAAATATGATGAAGGCTAGTATAATTACACCAAAATAGCTTTGATGCAGAACTTTCATTTAACACGGTAGTTTGAACAGTCATCTTTGCTGAAAACCCACTAAAATGATAATAGAGAACTTTTTAAAAATTATAATTGAAAAGAACAAGAAGAATGGAAGAACAAATAACAATAGGTGAGAAATGACATCAACATTTTGGAAGATGGAAAGTGGATAGATGAGTGGTAACTAACTTAGCAGAGCTGAGAAGACAAACCCGTGCTGGGAGGTGAGTGCCAGTGCAGGGAACACAGACACGAGGTGTGTTGGTGTGTGCCACAGGATTCTAGAGCGCTCAGGAACTGCGGGCACCAGGAACCTTAAAAAGTAATGTGTGCTGAGAGCAGGAGAACTGGTTGAAAGTACATATGCGGGAAGTTCCATCCCCTGATGCTCCGCTCAGCCAGATGATTACCCCAACCCTAGCTCATCACGCAACATGGGATTGTACCTGAGGCTCTGGACTTGATGCTAGACACATTTGAGGGCAGGTAGACATGCAGCTATATTGAAAACAGAGGGATTAAGTGAAAGGCTACATAGTAAACAGTGACACTCTTTAGGCCTCTTTCCCCACTGGATGCCAGAACTTTGGCAGCCAAACTTACATCCCCTGTGCAGAAGATTGGAGGCTTCATCTGAGAAACCGACCAGCTCGAGAGAAAAGACCTGCAGATGTGGACATTTAGGGAGTTCTCTGATGAAACAGCTGGGTCTGCATCTTAACACCTCCTGATGATGAGTCAGGTGCCTCCGTGCATGACTTCCAGTCAGCTGTTTGGTGCCTCACTCTTAAATATGGATGGACAGCTGAGGAATGGTACTCAGTTGAGGAAAGCCTCCAAAATGAAAGGGACCAAAATACATCAAAAATAAACTAATAGTTTTGAAAAAACACACAGAAGAATGAGAGACTTTGAGGGGAATAGAAGAAAACTTAAAAACAAAAAACTGTGGTTGGTCTGAGTGCGGTGGTGTTTACAACTAATTGATCACAACCGGTTACAGATTCCTTTGTTCCTTCTCCACTCCCACTGCTTCACTTGCCCAGAAAAAAACAAAAAACCGTTATTATTAGCCTCAGGTATATGAGACCATTTTGTAAGAGACCATTTTGTATTTATGAGTTAAGAAAGGATGCTATCTAAAAGGAACAATTAAAGAACAGGAGAGAGCTTTTAGAAATAAAATATGATAGCAAAGGTAGAAACTTCAAGTGAAGCATTGGAAGATTATGTTAAACCTCTATATAAGAGAACAAAAAGACTGAGAAAAGCTAATATTAAGAAAATTGAGAATTAATTCATAAGGTCCATATCTGATTACTAGGAGTTTCAGAAAGAAAGGAGAGATAAAAAGGAGAGACAAATTTATTAAAGAAATAACATAAGAAGATTGTCGAACTGAAGGATATGAATGTTTGAGTTTGAAAGGGCCCATTAAGTACCTTACAAAATGAGTGGAAAAAGATCCATTGTGAATGCATATTTGTGTAAATTTCACACTAGGAATAAACATCATAAAAGCCTTCAGAAAGATTTTATATTAAGGATGCAGAGTCAAAAGGAACATCAACTTTTCAGCCACTACACTGAAAGTAGAAAATGATTTCTACTGAGAATATTTACTTGGCAAAATTTTCAAGCAAAGTTTTCATGAAGCATGAGGAAATAAAGTCATTTCCAGGTATACAAGGGCTCCAGTTTAGCTTGTCAGGAAGCTACTGGAAGATATGTTCTGCAAACAAAGGAGTAAACCAAGAAGGAAGATCCAAGACAGAGGAGAGGCGAATTGCTCTGAGAGGATTCATTTAATTCAGAAGAGAATCAAAGGGAATTTCCAGGTTGACGGAGAAAAGATGCTTCAGCAGGACTTCAGAGCAATCTGTGTTGAAGCAGGGAGATGCCACAGAATTCTAAGAGTAATGTTTCCAAGGGGAAAAAAATGAAACTGATACTGTCCAATATGCTTGACCATATTGAGAGGAGTTTTATGAACTCTGGTAGAGAGTTTGATGATGAATTAGTGATAAGTGTTTTTTTTTTAAAACCAAGCAAACAACAACAAGGCAAATCTTAATGCCGAGGGAAAAAAAGAAGTTTACAAGGAAAAAATAATATGCTATATGGCTTGGTCATAAACAATATATTATGTCATAATTAGTATAGAATCGTGATATAATTTATTGGGACAAAAAGCATGTGTTTCTGTTGAGAGGAAGAAGGGGTCTAAAATAGCTATTCCTCAACTTTTGCAATAGGAAATCAATAAGGAATATTTAAAATAGAAAAAAAAATTAGTATTGGCATATTATGTAATGGTAAATACCAGAAGAAATAACTGAAAGACTTGAATGTGGCTGCTTGTGAAAGGCAGGGCAGAAAGGTGGAGAGAGCTGGGGCAGGGACAACTCTTCTTCGCTGTACGTGAACCCTGTGAGTACTGTTTGACACCAGGTGTGTGCACGTACTGTAAACGTAAACATCGACTTCAGAAATTTTTTATTAGCTGCAATATTCCCTGAAGTGTTTGACATGGAATACTAGACGAAAAGATAGCCACTGATAAAATGTTCCGTGATCAAATAATCCAGAAACACTTTATTCTGCGTTTGCCTCATGGAACCTTGGAGTGTGTGTCAGTGTATTAAAGGTTCTGATAATTCCTGTAGCAAAGAAATTTGTTTGACTCAGCATTTCACAACTTACTTACTCACAGAACCATTTTGCATGTAATATATATTCAAATTCTATCTTAGTATTCTGCGTAACACTGAGAAATTTTCAAATACTGTTAACAAAAGTTAAACTTTTAATTTTCTGATCTGTAAGAGGTAAGTTTCTTAAAAATAAACCTCCTTCCTTTTTAACAAGATTCTGTGCAAAATAATGATTTTCCTTTTCTTGCTCTGAAGAAAAAGATAATATGTGATACAAAAAGTTGGTTATATGATATACATATATGTATGTTTATGCATTTTTTTAACGAAGTCTACATACTCTGTAGCTTTCTAGAAAATTGAGGCCAGACAACTGGATGGGGGTGGGGAGAGTGGGAGAATGAAGGATACTTTCTTATTTTTTGGTGGAGGGGAAAGAGACTCAATTTTATTTTACTTTTTAATTCAGAAAACAGAAACATTAAAAATATGTGGAATTTTATCAAACATGCATTTTGCCGGAAAAGTGGTATAAAATACATTACCGAGATAAAAGTTCACAGAAACACTTTTTTTACATATGGCTGTGACAGACCATCATCTTAACCTAATTTTCAAATGACTGAGCATACAAATTTTAGGGTAAGAATTACTTTAATTACAATTTATTTGCATTATTTGTGATCAAAAGTAACATCTGCCACAATCATTTAATCTTAAATGTTGAAGAATCGAAACGGGGAAACAGTGCCATTGTTTCTTGTTAATTTGCTTAGAGCAGGAGTTGTATAATTATTTCATTATATATTACAACATAATAATAATAGAAATAAAGTGCACAATAAATGTCATGAACTTGAATCATGCTGAAACCATCCCCTCCACTCCGCATCCCGCCCTGGTCTATGGAAAAATTGTCTTCCATGAAAACAGTCCCTGGTGCCAAAAAGGTTGGGGACCGCTGGCTTAGAGCAATTAAGAATCTAGCAAGACAGTTAACACCAAGAATCAAGTTAAACTTTTTGGCATTAAATAAAATTATTACAAAAGGACAACACGTATGTTACTGAGATTTAAATTACACTTAGGTCTTCAGTTGCTAAAAATATTCTGCCAATCCCTAATGCCTACTTACCACATAATTTATGTCAGGTGGAACAATTTTAAGAGTACCACAGGGACTAGAGAACCAGCGTCCGTGTGTGTTGGGGGTTCAGGGCGCTACCTCTTACCCTCATCTCCCCGGAGGGGGGTCAAGACACCCATGACTCCTACTTTACCTCTCAGCCCAGTTCGCTGCCACTGTGGGTCACTGCTCCTCTGACAACTTTCAAGGGAACTGTTTTCACAACTTTTACTTTACAAAGTCAGAGAACCATGTGTGCTTCTCTCTGAGTACGGAACATGTGTTTGCTTTCTGCTCACTCGTGAGTCACTCTTCAAAGACAGCGTCCTTGGCTGTAGGCCTGAGGGGCTGTGGTGGAGAATGAGAGCCCTGAGTCTGCTTGACTCCCATGTCATTCTACCTGTCCCAGCCAGCGCTGGGTCGCAGCTGCTGCCCACTGGACGGGGACCTGACCAGGGCCCAACCCGCCCATTAGAAGGCCCGCAGCTGTCCCGCAGGTGGACAAAGATTGAGACTCGTGGCCCCTGACTGACACTTGGGGCATTGTGATCCCCTGACTTGCTAGCTTCAGGGACCTGGATGATCTGATTTGAGAGATCTCTGGCTTCTAACAGCAACCTGCCCCCCTTGCCTGGAGCTAGCTTGAGTAAGTTTCTCTTCCTTGAAACTTCCAGAAGCTTGACTCTAGTAGCCCTGGGGATGTGGAGCAGGTCAGTTATGCAATGTGATGAGAATAGCAACAGTAAAAGTGCTTGTACAATGTAAATACTTGTATTGATCACAAAGCCACCAGCGAGAGGGCAGAATCCATTTGCCCAGTGATGGGCTGTGTAGATGCCAGACTGACAACTCTGGACCAAAATGATTTCACTGCGTCTGAGTGTGATCCAGGACACGCTTGTGTCTGAGAGGGCCCTCTATCAACAGTCCTGCAGGTTGCACTTTTCATACTCTCCTTCTGCCTTCGTGGACAGGGAATAGTCCTAACACTTTGTAATGATGTGTGCATGCTTATCTTTAGCACGCACTCTGGAGTTCATGCTCCTGAAAAACAAATTTCCTTTCAATCTCCTTGTCTTTTGCTGGTGAAAAGTCACTCTCAAAATCTCTAAGAATTGATATGCAAAGAAAATGAGAAACCGTATCACAGGAAGTTGCTATTTATTCCAGTGTCATATTACCTGGGAGAAGATAATCTTTATTTCAGTAAATCTGATGGGATGAGAGAAGGAATTTAAAGCTGGAAAACAATTCGTGCCTTTTGCACCTGCTAGCACCCGAACCTGCTCACTGCTTCTCCCTCTTTGCGGGCACGTGCAGCCACACGTGCTGGTGACAGGCTCAGAGCAGTGCTCAGCAGAGGGGGCTGCGCGAATGAGTCAGTGCAGTGCTGTTTCTGTGAAACTCGTGTTTAATGCTGTTTGGTGCACATCCTCTGCTTTCTGTTGCGGAAACTGCAGCTTTCACGGACCCAGCTGCGAGAACTTTTCTCTTCAGACACGCACAGGGAGACGCGACTCTCATACTTTTGCCCATCCACAGGGGCTGACAAAGGCCATGGATGTAAGTCATCTTTGTTGGCAGCAGTTTATAAGCCATAGAACAAATTTAGTCTTATGACTTTGTTATGCCCTACTTTGGAATAAAAGCTGTGAAGTAGCTTTTGGTTAATTCCAAACATCTCTCTCTTCAGAGGACACACTTCCTAGGGTGCCCTGGCTCGAAGGTCATTTCCCTGGGCAGGGGCAGGCGTGCCCCCTGCATGCTGCGTCTCCCCGTGCCACATAGCCAGGACATGGTACAAAGAAAGCATCATTTTATAACCATACAGCCCAATCTCAAACGATGCTGATTTTAAAAGGATTTAAAAAGAAGAGGGCCATGATCCAGGTAGCAAGCTGCTTGGGAAATTTTGGAAACTGAGGCTCTACCTCACTGGAATAAGTAGAGAAGAGTTCTTGGCCATCACCGGAGGGCTCTCTGACAAAGGAGCTGCCCTTGCTCCCAAGACTGCGCTTACACGAGCTTCAGCACAACCACATTTCATTCAGGGCATGGCCCGCGAGGACCCCAGTAATTCACAGTTCACTACTCATAGTGAGGGCAGTGCTGATTTCGCAGCCAGCTTCTAAACTGCTCCTGTAATTGAACTCAACTTTTTCCAAATGAAACTTTATTAATATTGTTCTAACTTGAATTGGTATAATACAAAACACAGCAAATGAGCACACAGTGCTTTATTTAACACCACGTCTGTGACAAGGAGCCAGCTCGGAATCCAGTCAGGAGGGAACAGGACCCACGTTCTCCTGGCCCACCCTTAAGAAGATGTGACACTTCTTGGGATCGCTTACAGTTTTTGAGAGCCCTTGTAAAATGAGCTCCTAGGACCACTCTCTTCTCTGGAAACCTGGACTCTGGCTGGATCAGGGTGAGCTCCTAATTGCTCAACATGTTTTATTTCAGTCTAAGCTTGTTCCAGATCCTCTCCAGGGCTACTTTTCTCATGAGGAAGGGGATGGCAAAGTTCCACTTGAACCACTCTGTGGAACCATTCTTCTTTTTCCTTACTAAATATCAAATTCTGTTTTGCCCAGAACTATTGATTCCATTTTTGTATGTCTTGTCTTAATTCTCTAAGCTTTTGTTATAATGGTGATTCTTTTTCAGGGATATAAAAATGAACAGGTCAAAGATCTGAATATTTATCTGGGACTCTTACCCAATCATGGCAAGATTTTCTTGGAGGGCAGAATCTTGAGACCTGGAGAACCAGCCATGCACTCAGGAAGCACAAAGATGGTACCAAACATAGGAAATACAAATTGCCCCGAGGTAAAAAACTGTTCTGTTGTATGCAATATCTAGCATGGTGCAAGCTGACGGTGGCGGCCAACAAAGGCGCAGCAGAGAGGAGAGAGAAAGGTCTTCCTCCCGTGCTGCAAGGCTGCCATGGCCCCATGCCCACCAGCTCCCCAGAATGCAGGATAACTTCTCACACTCCTCCAGTGCTAGCAGTCTCTACAATAGGCTCCTATGCATTTTCTCATTCAGCTCCCACTAGAACCTGTAGGATGAGAGGGCAGCAATTGCTGGAGTTGAGAAGGAGATTGAGTTGCATGAAATCATCTGATTCATTCTCCTGAAAAACAAATTTCCTTTCAGACAGTCTATTTGTCTTTTGCTGGTGAAAAGTCACTCTCAAAATCTCTAAGAACTGATATGCAAAGAAAATTAGAAACTCTATCACAGGAAGTTGCTATTTATTCCAGTGTCACATTACCTGGGACATCAGAGCCAGGGTCTTCAGACTTCCCCCTCCCCGAACCCAAATATATCAACCTTTTTTAAAAAATTTGAGTTGGTACAAACTGAATCAGTCCCAGGTGTTGGTATCAATGCATCTGTAGTTGAGAATGGATATATGATAAAGGAAGCAAAACAGGATGATGTTATAGGGGTAAGGCAGGGAGGACCACTTTAGCTAGGGTGAGCAGGGAAGGCCTTCTGATACATGAGAACTGAGCCCTGAATAAAAAGGGAATCGAGAGAGGATCTAGCGGAAGGAATAATAGGTGCAAAGACCCTGAATCATGAACAATAGGTTTAGGAGAATGAAGAAATAGAACTAAAACAAAAAAAATAAAATTTCAACCTTCTAAATTTTTAATATTCCCAGTACCAACCATAATCCTTGAAGTGCTTATTGAAATTCTCTGACAATTAGTTAATTACATTACACTTAAAATCATACATAAGTATGTAATTTAATTTAAATATTTCTTATTTCCAAACTTCTAGATCACTTATGTTTTTCCCTTCAGTATACAGCATACCATCAGAATTTCTCCAAAAATAGCTACATCTTGAACAGTGATTTTAGCAATTCTAGTTAATTATAAATGACTCATAATTTTAGCACAGTCTTCTGTTGGACTTGAAATGCTTATGGGTATCTAAACTCCAGGAACATTTTTCACTGATTTATTCAGACTTTGAAATTTGAGTGTCTCTTAGAACTTGTCTCCTGTAAATGGTGATCACTGCTGCTTTCGCTGAGGTTTAGTGCTTATGCATATTTTGAAAGAGTCATCATTGCTTTTGCTTTACGTTTACATGTCCATTATAGCTAATGCTAAGTGCTGAGGGACTATACCTTCTTTCTGTTTGTGTTTGTTTTTGTTTTATTTCTTAATAACCAAACATTCAGACCGTAGATGAAATGCAGAACATCTTTAGAACAAAGCATAACAGATTTATTTGTGATATTATGGTATATCTGTAATGGTATTTGCCCAGTATATGTCCTAGAGAATAACCTGCCCAACTCCTGGGCTTCGAGAAGTGACTATCCAGACTAACCTGGACAGGTGATGTGGCTGAAGGTCTGACCAGCACTTTCACCTCAGAAAGTTGGGTGTGGGGTGGTGGGGAGGCCTGGCAGGAGTGTAGCCCTCAGGCCTGGCTTTGCTGAGAATGGGACAGGAGAAACCAATGGCATACTCCAGGGTGAAGATGGCTCTGGAACCTCATCCAAAGGAGATAGGCAGAGACAGGCAGTAACTGGCTCTGAGGTTCTGCAGTGGAAGTCTGTTGGATGCTTGAATGGAAAGTGGAGCAGGAGTAGTTTCCCTCAGGCAGTGCTTTTACAGAAAGGGAGTGAACTTGTGCATCCACCCAAGATAGAGTAACAGGGATCAGATTTACTCTCCCACCTGATACAATAAAAAAACAGACAGAATAAATGAGATCATATTTTTTAAGACACTAGACTTTGGGCACAGAAGAGATGTGGTGATGCCTGATAGGTAGGAAGCAAGTGAGGTGAGCCCTATGGTTGCCCCAGCACCCTGCCTTGAGAGTTTCCAGGGTGCAGTGCAGGGAGAGGAAGACTTGGAAGAGCTTGGAAGACTCTGAGTTGAAGAGAGAGAGCTGAAAGGCCGGGCGTGGTGGCTCACACCTGTAATCCTAGCACTCTGGGAGGCCGAGGC
>NW_012144300.1:3754049-3756760 GCF_000956105.1 Propithecus coquereli
TGTATCTTTGAGGTAGAAAGTAATTAAGACTAAAGATATAGCAATCTTGAGAACGGTTTATTGGAATTCAGCAAAACATAATTATGATTGTCCTGGGTTAAAAAAAAAGCAATCCTTGTTCCAAAGATAGATTGATTATAACTTGTACATTATAATTTACAGAGTCTCCATTAACTTTCAGTGTTTTAGAGCGGTTTATTAAATTTGGAATGATAGTTTACATTTTACATGACCATCCTGGAGTTTATATTTCCTCATTAGTTACTGATGAGGGAAAACAAGCATTTTTCAGAGATGCTTTCAAAAGTATGAAATTTATCAGTTATTTTAGTCCTCATTTGAATGTGGCTAAAACCATGGCATTGCCCTGTGCTTTTCTCACTTTTCTGTATTCTTGAGGCGTATGAGAGCTGCGACAGGCAAAGGCACACTTAGCAGCCTGCTCTGACATCAGTGGCAGGGAAGTGGGATGGCGAAGGTGGCAACAAGAGAACGCAGTGCTCCTCCTCTCTGCACCGTGCATGAGTGTGGTTACATTGGCCCAGTTTTTCTGGGGCTAATAAACAGGTGCCTTTTCTTGCCTGCCTTTTACCTGCCTCTTACTCATCTTTAGTTCTGGCTCAGAGAAATGGCACCGTGATTGTTTCAAAGGGCGTGAACTCATCTGCTACTGGAGAGGTTTGATACTGGATTTCAAAGAGGGACGTTTTCCCCCAAAGGGAGCAACATTTTTCTTTCTTTCTGGAGGTTTCATGTCATGTTTTGTTTATGACCAATTCCTATCCTTACAACCGATACCAGAGAAGTACATTATTGTCATGTAAAATAACACATTATTTAAGGAAGACAAAATAGAAGTTACTACACAGCTCTCAAGGATTAATTCGGGTAGATTTGAGCATTTCTCAGTTGACATCGATATTCTGTGCTTTTATTTGGGTTTAAAAACATTGAAAAATATCCTTTAAAATTATTATATAAACATTGGTCTAGTTTGGAGAAAGTTAAAACACTATTTTACCTCATAAGTAAATTTTTAAAATGATTTTTTAGTTAAAATGAATGGACAATGTACATGGCATACCCTGGCAGTTAAAATATTGCTTAATAGAAAAAGAAAAATTATATAAAAATTCATATAAACATATGAAGCCATTGACAGAAAACAAATCCATGATGCACTTTAAATATTTAATCTGTGTTTTTCTTCTTAGCTTTTTAGGTAACTTCATTTACAAACCAATCCTTATTTGCGTGACCTCTTAATACTGTCGTTTCTTGACTTCTACGGCACTAGCGTCCTAAATCTCCTTGTCTACCTGGGGGGGTTAGTTTTTAGTTTTCTTTGTAGATGCTTCCATGTTGGTATTCTCTTGCATTCTTGTCCTGGTTGTTGCCTGCCTTTATTCTGCATACCCTCCCCCGGCAAGCCCTTCTGTGTCCTGGCTCATCTACCACCCATGTGGTGATCAAACCACTATCTTCAGTCTGGCTGTCTTTTTATAGGCAGAACCAGTTGCCCTCTAGACATCTCCTCTTCTTGGATATCCCCACAAACATCTCAAGAGCACCATGCCCCCAAATTATCTTCTACAGAAAACTTGACCTTTTTTTGTTTCAGTAAAGCTGCCACCACTACAGATTTACCTAATCCACAAACATGGGAGTTGTGATAATCTCTTTCTCCCTCTTCTACCATCTCTACTCTGTTCCTGGTCCAGTCTAATCTTTCTTGACTTTGTGCTTGCCTGTCATCACTGGTCCTTTCCTGAGCTCTAGCCCACGTCTTTGTAGCCTCAGTGATACTGATAGCCTCCTAATTAGTCTTCCTGTCTATAATCTTGTCCCCCAGTTCATTTTTTTTACTGTTGGAGTGTTCATTTTTTCTAAAATTCACATATAATAAAGATTTCACATCATCTTCAAGATAAAAATTAAGTAGTGATGATGATGATGACGATGGTAATTATAACAGTAGACTTTATTGAGCACTTAATGCGTGTGTTCTAGGCACTGTGCTTAAAAACCTTAATCTAAATTAACTCATAGAATTCTTACAAGGACCATTTGCGTAGGTGTATACTCTTCTCTACCAATAAGAAGGAAGACTAAGAGAGATTAAATAACTTGCCAAGAGTTAGAGAACTAGGAAGTGGTAGTGCTGGATCAGAACCAATGTTTTTCTGACTTCAGAGTCTGTCAGACCTTTTATAGTCTATTGTCTGCACACAAAGCTGTCATGCTCTGGGTTTGGGTTCCGTAGAATAAGAAAAGGACCTTGCTTTTCTCAGTGCATTGCCTGCTGTGAGTGGCTCATTGTAAGGATGGACAAACAAAGGTTTTCAGTAGTTGTGCCCTTGATTAGGAATACATTTGTGTGTGGGATGCATGATTTTTTTTTGAACCCACCTTTTACCCTATCAACCACAAATACACCAAGCCTGTAAGAATATACAACTTTACATGGGTAGGGTATGACTGTAGAATGCTGAGAAATGACAAACCATTGATTTGGTAATAATGAGTGGTAGAATGGTTCTTTTTTTAGGAACCTGCCTAGCCTGTTAAAAGTTTGAATTAAAAAATCAATAATACAAAGGTGCCAAAAATTCTTTTAATAGTTTTATAATATTATCCATAAAATTCTTGCATGTAAATTTTTTTTGTGTGTGTGTGTTTTCCATCTTTGTCCTTTAAACTGTGCTTTAGGC
>NW_012144300.1:3756810-3774015 GCF_000956105.1 Propithecus coquereli
AAAAAAAAAAAAAAAGAGAGAGAGCTGAAAGTCTGGGGAGACCAAGGCAGCTAGAGTGTGGAGGACATAGTCCCAGTGAGCAGAGAGTAGCTCAGAGAATCCCTGAAATCTGCAGAGGGTTCCCCTTGATTATTCAGAAGAGCACTGATAAGGAATATGAAAAAACTACCTGAGACAGGAGGGAAAAAAACACCCAAAAGGACAAATTAATGGTGCCTGGCATTCACATGGTGCCTGGTGTTCACACAGAGCCTGCTCCCCACAGCCAGACTGGAGAAACTTAAAATTCACAGGGCGTTGAGAAGTGAAGCCTTGCTTCAGTAGGGGGTATAATTGGCCTTTGACTGAGCACGGCCCCAGACCTGCTTAACAAATCATAAAGCATGTAGCAAAAGGATCAAACTGTTTCCACATAAATTAACTATATAACAAAGCTCAAAAATACTTTTAGGAACACAAAAATACCTAGCACCCAACAAATAAATCCCGTGTCTGGCATCTAATCAAAGATTACTGGGCAAACATATTGAGGAAGATAACCAATCAATCAAAACCATTCAGAACTGACAATTAGCAGACAAGGACAGTAAAAACTGTTGTTGCAACTGTATTCTTTAAGTTTAAAAAGTAAAGTAGAGATGTGGAAGATATTTAAAAAGGCCCAAACTTGTCTCTTTTTTCCATTTTCTCCTTTTACTTTTCCCCTCCCTGTTAGTTGCTAGATTTCACATGGTTCCCAGGTGACTAATTGAAAGTAAATTGAAATTTTTATTTTATTTGTTATAATATGGTAATCATGCCTGCTAGGCCAGTGACCTCTTGAAAACACACTGAGAGCTGTGAATTTATTGGCTTCATGCATGTGTAATCAAATCTTACATTTTTGTTCGAAATTAAACCTAAGCTTATGAGTTGGCAAGGAACTGAACTAACAAAATTCTTGCTCTAAAGTGTCTGTTAGAAATAAATCTTGGCAGTTTTGGACTATATGTAGTCACGAGAACAGATGCAGCTAGAATATTTAACAGTTTATTAGATCCTTGGGTTGACAGTAAATATAGTTTAGGACTGATATTTAAGTTCTTCATTTATTTTGAACAATGCCATCAATATTAAAAAGACATATCCTGACCTAATTCTTTAAAAATACTAAATATTTCTCTAATTGGTTTACAATACTCTTTTCGTTAGCTTTTTCCTTATGTAAGTGCCATTCTGAACATTGGGGTTCATAAGGTTTTTGTTTTTAACAGAGATGTGAAAACCTAAATGTATCTTTGAGGTAGAAAGTAATTAAGACTAAAGATATAGCAATCTTGAGAACGGTTTATTGGAATTCAGCAAAACATAATTATGATTGTCCTGGGTTAAAAAAAAAGCAATCCTTGTTCCAAAGATAGATTGATTATAACTTGTACATTATAATTTACAGAGTCTCCATTAACTTTCAGTGTTTTAGAGCGGTTTATTAAATTTGGAATGATAGTTTACATTTTACATGACCATCCTGGAGTTTATATTTCCTCATTAGTTACTGATGAGGGAAAACAAGCATTTTTCAGAGATGCTTTCAAAAGTATGAAATTTATCAGTTATTTTAGTCCTCATTTGAATGTGGCTAAAACCATGGCATTGCCCTGTGCTTTTCTCACTTTTCTGTATTCTTGAGGCGTATGAGAGCTGCGACAGGCAAAGGCACACTTAGCAGCCTGCTCTGACATCAGTGGCAGGGAAGTGGGATGGCGAAGGTGGCAACAAGAGAACGCAGTGCTCCTGCTCTCTGCACCGTGCATGAGTGTGGTTACATTGGCCCAGTTTTTCTGGGGCTAATAAACAGGTGCCTTTTCTTGCCTGCCTTTTACCTGCCTCTTACTCATCTTTAGTTCTGGCTCAGAGAAATGGCACCGTGATTGTTTCAAAGGGCGTGAACTCATCTGCTACTGGAGAGGTTTGATACTGGATTTCAAAGAGGGACGTTTTCCCCCAAAGGGAGCAACATTTTTCTTTCTTTCTGGAGGTTTCATGTCATGTTTTGTTTATGACCAATTCCTATCCTTACAACCGATACCAGAGAAGTACATTATTGTCATGTAAAATAACACATTATTTAAGGAAGACAAAATAGAAGTTACTACACAGCTCTCAAGGATTAATTCGGGTAGATTTGAGCATTTCTCAGTTGACATCAATATTCCGTGCTTTTATTTGGGTTTAAAAACATTGAAAAATATCCTTTAAAATTATTATATAAACATTGGTCTAGTTTGGAGAAAGTTAAAACACTATTTTACCTCATAAGTAAATTTTTAAAATGATTTTTTAGTTAAAATGAATGGACAATGTACATGGCATACCCTGGCAGTTAAAATATTGCTTAATAGAAAAAGAAAAATTATATAAAAATTCATATAAACATACGAAGCCATTGACAGAAAACAAATCCATGATGCACTTTAAATATTTAATCTGTGTTTTTCTTCTTAGCTTTTTAGGTAACTTCATTTACAAACCAATCCTTATTTGCGTGACCTCTTAATACTGTCGTTTCTTGACTTCTACGGCACTAGCGTCCTAAATCTCCTTGTCTACCTGGGGGGGTTAGTTTTTAGTTTTCTTTGTAGATGCTTCCATGTTGGTATTCTCTTGCATTCTTGTCCTGGTTGTTGCCTGCCTTTATTCTGCATACCCTCCCCCGGCAAGCCCTTCTGTGTCCTGGCTCATCTACCACCCATGTGGTGATCAAACCACTATCTTCAGTCTGGCTGTCTTTTTATAGGCAGAACCAGTTGCCCTCTAGACATCTCCTCTTCTTGGATATCCCCACAAACATCTCAAGAGCACCATGCCCCCAAATTATCTTCTACAGAAAACTTGACCTTTTTTTGTTTCAGTAAAGCTGCCACCACTACAGATTTACCTAATCCACAAACATGGGAGTTGTGATAATCTCTTTCTCCCTCTTCTACCATCTCTACTCTGTTCCTGGTCCAGTCTAATCTTTCTTGACTTTGTGCTTGCCTGTCATCACTGGTCCTTTCCTGAGCTCTAGCCCACGTCTTTGTAGCCTCAGTGATACTGATAGCCTCCTAATTAGTCTTCCTGTCTATAATCTTGTCCCCCAGTTCATTTTTTTTACTGTTGGAGTGTTCATTTTTTCTAAAATTCACATATAATAAAGATTTCACATCATCTTCAAGATAAAAATTAAGTAGTGATGATGATGATGACGATGGTAATTATAACAGTAGACTTTATTGAGCACTTAATGCGTGTGTTCTAGGCACTGTGCTTAAAAACCTTAATCTAAATTAACTCATAGAATTCTTACAAGGACCATTTGCGTAGGTGTATACTCTTCTCTACCAATAAGAAGGAAGACTAAGAGAGATTAAATAACTTGCCAAGAGTTAGAGAACTAGGAAGTGGTAGTGCTGGATCAGAACCAATGTTTTTCTGACTTCAGAGTCTGTCAGACCTTTTATAGTCTATTGTCTGCACACAAAGCTGTCATGCTCTGGGTTTGGGTTCCGTAGAATAAGAAAAGGACCTTGCTTTTCTCAGTGCATTGCCTGCTGTGAGTGGCTCATTGTAAGGATGGACAAACAAAGGTTTTCAGTAGTTGTGCCCTTGATTAGGAATACATTTGTGTGTGGGATGCATGATTTTTTTTTGAACCCACCTTTTACCCTATCAACCACAAATACACCAAGCCTGTAAGAATATACAACTTTACATGGGTAGGGTCTGACTGTAGAATGCTGAGAAATGACAAACCATTGATTTGGTAATAATGAGTGGTAGAATGGTTCTTTTTTTAGGAACCTGCCTAGCCTGTTAAAAGTTTGAATTAAAAAATCAATAATACAAAGGTGCCAAAAATTCTTTTAATAGTTTTATAATAAAAATTTTTTAGCCAATTAGTTGCCTTAGACCAGTCACTGAATACTTTTCAGCACATCAGCAAGAATAAGTGTTTTATAGACCTGTTTTTGAAAACCACAAGATATCTTCAGGAGCATGGTGGGTTCTTACCTCATGTTCACATCAATGATCATGACTTTCAACTTGTTTTAATAGTTTCCTTAAAAAAATATACTTTCACAGAGCTGAGTAGACCCAGATATTGGCCAGAAATTTGAGGGTAGCTCTGAGTTTCATATACATGACTCTGGCATCCATTAGATTTAGTGGTCTACTTAAGTAACTTTCAGTTAGGGCTAAAATATCTCAGGTGAGTCACAGCCTGCATTCAGGTAAGCCAGACTTGGCCTGCAAACTATATTCTGGATGCTGAAGATTGCACGTATGTGGAGTCTGAGGGTTGTGGGTTTTATTCCTGGTCCCATCACTCATTAGCTCTGTGGCCTTCTATCCTCAAGCCCCATTTTCCTTCTGTATTAAGTGACAGTGATGTTACCTACAATTAGGTAATTGTGAGGTATAGGAGATAATTTATATAAATACCTCGTGTAATGTGGGGTATACAGTAGGAACTCAGAAAAAATTCCTTACCCCCTTCTCATCCTTCCTTATCCTACTTACCTACACCGCCTCTCCCCGCCATGGCTTTCCAAACCAAATAAATTTTCACGTAAAAGAGGTTTAGGAATGTGATTTTCTTGCAGGTTGGGATGAAATGCAATCCACCCATAGTGCTGCCACCAATCAGCCCTTTTCTAGACCTTCATTGTCTTTTTTGGAGTTCATTTTTTAAAATTTTATTCCAGGTCATCTTTGTTACCATCTCTCAGATTCCTTGTAACTTTAAATTCCAAGATTCTAGGATCCTATCATCTTACAACTTTTTAGGCTGTGTTTGCCCAAAATAGATAAATACATAAAACTAACTTACATTAATAGCATAATAAATAAGGATTTAGGGCAGTTTTTACAACAAACTAGCTGCTTTTCAAGAGGTTTTGTTTTACAGATAATGTTGAAAATGATTTGCAGGGCAGATTCCGTATAAGGAATAAATGACAACAGGGACTTCTAAGATATAGACAATCTGGAGAAAATTTACCTCAAGCTGGTAGGAGGTCACCTCCCCCGACCCCACCACCAATCCCCTTTCTACTCTAATAGCCACAACCCCCTCATGCCTACAAGGACACACATTTTCAGGGGGTACCCCTGACTGTGGACTGCAAGAACAGGCTACTGACTTGATGGGAATGAGTAGTAGGTGCTCCTTTTTTGATAGATGTTCTGTGAGATCTTTCCTAGGAACAAGTAGTCACTGGTAACAAAGGGACACTGTTCAAGTGTGTTCTATAAAAAAACATTGCTGATCATACTTTAAAAAAATTTCCTGCTAAACATTTTCAAATGTGAAGAAAAATTGTTAGAGTGGATTTTGCAGTTGGCATTTTGAATGTGGTATTTTGTATTAGCTTTTTATCATGAATTTGTCCTAGGGAGGTAGTTTGTTTAGTATTTAGAGATAGTGTGCTTCATCGGTGAGATGATCATGTTTGTGGAGACATTTATCCAGTGGCTCCAATCTATTGAATTTACATCTTGAGTCTGATTTAGTTGATTTCTACTCATATACAAATTTAATATACTTCCTATAATATTCTATAGATATATTTATTAATGTGATGCTTTCTTATATTTTTATTCCGCCTTTTATAACTCAATCCCTGTAGAGAAAATGATTAAATAATAGCAGTTTCACCCTTTGCAAATATTAGCTTTTGGATCTGGTGTTATTTTTTGAATGTTTTACTTTCAGGGTTTGTTATGCTAAATTTCATAAAAGCATTTGCCGAATTGAGTAAATTTTAAAATATAGTAAAATCTAAAAGAAGGCATTTCAATTCTTCATACTTATTTGACCTGAAAATACTGTTAAACTATGGAAAATAAGAGACTCAAATTTTTGAAAATATAAGTAACTAACAAATTGTTATCAAATGAGATAATATGTGATGAACTTTATAAAGAATAAAATATTCCAGGCTGGACAATAGCAAGACTCCATCTCTACAAAAACATAAGAAGAATTAGCTGGGTGTGGTGGTGTGCACCTGTAGTCCCAGCTACTCAGGAGGCTGAGGCAGGAGGATCTCGTGAGCCTAGGAGTTTGAAGTTGCAGTGTGCTATGATGATGCCACTGCACTCTAGCCCAGGCAAAAGAGAGCAAGACCCTGTCTCCAAAAGAATAAAAAATAAAATATTCTGTAATTACAGCAGCGGTCTCTTTGAAGAAGCAGATATTCTTAGTCATTCTGCAGCCATGGTACTTGATAATTCTGATTTGCTGAATGTCTCTTGGATCCAACTCTGTGCATATGCGTGATGCAGGACAGATAAGATCTGGTCTCTGCACTCTGTGGTGTAACTCTAGAGATGACACCTGTACGGATATAACCACATTACAAGGCAGTTCTGAGGTGTATAACGCTGATAGAGTTAAATTGCTATAGGAGTTTAGATAAATGGAGAGATCACTGATTGGATGTCAAGGAAGCCTTCATGGAAAAGATGAACTTGAAGACTCTTTTACACTGATTATTGTTATTACTGTTTTTAATAGAGTTTCAAGGAGAACAGCCAAAACTTAAAACTCCTGCTTACCTATACTTTTTCATTTGGTGAACTGAGAGTGTGACATACTGATTAAGAGTAAAATATTTGCCATGTTCTCAGTGAATGTTACCCAATCATCATCATCAATTATGCTTTCCTTCAAAACTCATCAATTCAGTGCTTGCTTCTCCAGGAAGACTTTCCTACCAAACCAAAGTGTATGAAGTGCCCCCTCTTCTTTATTCCTAGGTAATTCTCAGCATGTCATTACCAAAGCACTAATCTATGACATCAGTTTCTAATTACTGCTTTACTTCTCTGTCTCTCCCACTAAAATTCCTTGAGGTTATGGAACATGTATATCCCAAACCTAGCATTATTGCTAATGGTATTCCTAACATTATTCCCAGTGTCTAAGGCTCAGTGAATTTTTTTGAATGAATGATTGAACTCAACAAAGATTATACTGAGTATAAGAAAATGGATATATTTATATGAGGTTGATGGCAGTGATGATGGAGAGAAATGGATGAATTCAGGTTATGTTCTGAGGTAGAACTGACAGGATTGGATGTGGTGAGTCAGTGATATGGATGAACTAAAACTTGAGGGGCTGATAATTGAGATGAGGAAAACTGGAGGGTGAGCAGGCTCAAATGTTTGAGAAGCTTATTTCACTTTTGAGTAAAACCATCAAACAGGCAGTTGCATGTGAGTCTGGAGCTCAAAGGAGAGGTCGAGAGAGGAAATGTAAATCAGGAAGTCAGTAATGTATAGATGGTATTTAGAGCTATGTAGCTGGATGAAATTGCCTTCTGAATGAATGTTAAGGAGAGAAAAGGAGCCAGAACCAAGCCTGCAGCACACCAGCATTTAGTATTCTGGAAGGGGTAGAGCTGCTAGCAAAAGAAACTGAAGGAGAACCCTAGAGGAGACTTTCTCAAGAAACTGCCAATTGGGTCAAATGCTGCTGAGGGATTAGGATAAAAAGTGAGAATCGGCTTTTGGATTGTTGGTGGCCTTGGTTGTGTGGTAGTGGGGTCCAGGAGTCAAATTGGAATGGGTTCAGGAGTGAATGTGAAGTGAGGGAGGGAGGAGTCGTCAGAGCTGAGTCCTTGGGTAGGCTGAAGGGGGTGGAAATCCTGTCTGCAGCACCCCCAGCCTTCCAGGGTATTTCAGCAATTCCCAAACTGAACTCATGCGCTGCCCGAGATCTTTTTCTCTTCCTTCTGGAGAAGCAGACCGGACCCCTTGTATAACAGGCTGGTCATCTTCCTCCCCCATCCCATTCAATCAGGTGCCGTGGGCTGTTGAGCACTTTTCAAATGGCACTCCTCTTTTCATTGCCGTTGCCACTTATGTCACTCTTGCCAGGCATTAATTAGCTCTTCTCCAAACCACTCTCATAGTTTCCTAAGTACTCTCTGCTTTTATTCTCTCCCTTGCCAATACATCCATCCATCACGGCTAGAATGTTCTTCCTAAAGCACAGCTTTGCTCATGTTATTCTCTACTAAAAATAAAACCAAATCTTTCAGCCTGGCACTGAGAACCATCTACCTTTTAATCTGAACTGCCTTCTCTTCATTCAGCCTGCTGTTGTTCTTAAGTATTTGCTCCAGGACAAATACTTGCTCCAGTATTGCTGCACTGAAGTCAGTTCCCTGCCTATAACCTGCATCTTTTGGGCTCCATGCCTTCCCAGCCACCACTGCCTCTGCTGGACATGCCTCCGCTGCCATCTTAGTACCTCTAACACTGCAGTTCCCAACCCCCGAGCCTCGGACTGGTACTGTTGCATGGCCTGTTAGGAACCAGGCCCTACAGCAGGAGGTGAGCATCGGGCGAGCAAGTGAAGCTTCATCTGTATTTGCAGCCGCTCCCCGTCACTCACATCACCGCATAAGCTCCTGCTGTCGGATCAGCGGCAGCGTCAGATTCTCATAGGAGCACGAACCCTACTGTAAACCAAGCATGCGAGGGATCTAGGTTGTGCACCCCTTATGAGAATCTACTACCTGATGATCTGAGGTGGAGCTGAGGCGGTGATGCTAGTGCTGGGGAGCAGCTGCAAATACAGATTATCATTAACAGAGAGATTTGACTGAACAGAAACCATAATAAATCAATTGCTTACAGACTCGAATCAAAACCCTATCAGTGACTGGCAAGTAACAATTAAGCTGCATCTGGTGACAGGCTTTATAGTGGCAAGCGAGCATCTTAATTGTGAAGCTGCAGGTGGTGGCAGGCTGTAAGTCAGAATCCCACATTTATTTTAGTCCACATGTGGCCTGCCCATTATTTTATTTCCCACTTCCATCCATGCCTCTTTCACACACTACACACTTGTCTCAGTCGCAGTTTTGGTAAGTCCACAAGCTATCCCTAGCAAAAATGAGCAAAAGACAAACGTCACTGGAGAGCTTCTTTGAAAAGGGGGAAAGACCCAATGATGAGACAGCAGCAGACTCTAAGACTGCCAACAAAATGAAAGCTGCATTTAAAAGAAAATACCAAGAGTCCTACTTAAATTACAGGTTCATTGCAACAGGTGATTCACATTCTCCAAGCCTGCTTTGTATAATCTATGGCAGCCAGCTATCCAACAAAGCCATGGAAACTTCAAAACTGCTTCTCCACATGGAGATCAAGAACCCTTCATTTAAAGACAAGGCTTTGGAGTTTTTCAAAAGAAAAAGACGTGAACACCACATGCCCTTTAGAATATTGATCTGCACGTTCTCTCAATGCCCCGCACACCATCAGTGACCTCAGGGGATTGCTAACGTGAGGGCATCACTAACAAGTAAATTGAAGGTGTCTTTTCAAGATTCTTAGGATATGTGCTGCTTTCCCATTAAGTACTTTGGTTTTCATCCCTTTATTGTATTGGAGCATAAGGTAGGTTTTAGGTTTTTTAGGTTTTTTAACTTGTACCTAGCTAACTTTTTTTTTAAGAGACAAGATCTTGCTCTGTCACCACAGGTAGAGTACAGTGGTATGATCATAGCTCATTGGGGCCTTGAACTCCTGGGCTCAAGTGATCCTCCTGCCTCAGCCTCCAGAGTTAGCTGGGACTACAGGTACACACCACCACACCTGGCTAATTTTAAAAATTTTTGTAGAGATGGGGTCAGACTGGCCTCCAACTCCATACCTCAAGCTGATCCTCCCACCCTGGCCTCCTAAAGTGCTGGGATTACAGGCGTGAGCCACCACGCACAGTCTGGCTAAGCTTTTAAAATTGAAATTGACTATTGGCTGAAGGGAAACAATTACATGGTTTTTTGAAAAGACAGGGTCGAAAATTATATTCTCTTTCCTAGTTTATGAACCATGGTGCTGGAGAATTATTATAAGGAGTAGGTATTTTTAGGAAAGGAGGAGTGGGATGACCATCTGATTTAAGAACCTTCACTTTAGCTGTTGCAAGAACATCATCTGCTTGGCCTTTCGGTAGGCATCTTGCCAGTCCTTCGTACCAGCTGTTAATTGTAGTCAACTATTTTGGAACATGAGGGTTATTGTAATTAGAAGTGTAGAATACTGATTTGAGATTGAAAACATCTCTAGATTTTTAGTAAAATCTAGAGTGCAAATAAAAGATAAATGTCTCATATTTTAAGTGGGATAACAAGCCTTTACTAAATAAATTTGCCTCCTCAATATTACTTTTTATTAGTACTGATAATGAGAAAAAATATATAATTGCAAAATTATAGGAGAAGACCTGGAAGTAACTTGCTTTGTCCTCTTTGTCACAAAATGTTTATTTTATAATCATTAATCTCTTTTCCCCCACTGTACATTTCCCCGGGAAGCTTTGTGTTTTGGCATCCTTAATTGACATTGACAAAATAACAAACCAGAAGATTGCTGGAGGCTTGGACCTTTTGTGGCAGAATGAGCTCTGGATCTCCATCCTTTCATATGTGCTTTCCCCCTTTCCTCCTCTGCTATTGAAAGGGCGAAATAACTACTCCTATGCTGGATAATGTTTAACTAAAGATCTCAGAAACCCACTATTTAGTCTTTATCAATGGAGGAAAAATCATGTTAAGTGCTGTTATAAACTGATTCTTATATATATGAGATGTTCATAGCTGGCATTAAAATGCTCTCTGTTTTCTTATAAGTGTTTTAATAGCTCAAATTTTGGTAGGATTTTTTTTTTTTAGCTGTTAATAGATAATAACAGAAATAACTAAAAATAGTTGCTTTAGACTAACGTATTGGTAATTTCAGTAAAGCATAATTGATATGTGAGCATCCAGAAATACCACTCTAGGCATTTAAAGCACATACATTTTTGTTATAATGTAATGAGCAGTTGGGAATTGATTATTTTAATTTTGCATTTTCTTTTTTTCTACAGGAAGGAACTTGAAACGTTCAAAGGTAATTTTGTGTTTAATTCTTCACTTTAAAGTAGTTGAGAGTTAATTGATGTCAGATGTACTCTCTTGATGATGATGAAAGAACTCATTCCTTTTTTTTAAACCACTTTACATCAAAAAGTAAAGGTTTGTTTAGTACTGTTTTTGTAGGCTTTATTTCATCACAGGTGGTTTTGACATTCTTTTTAGCAGATGTACCAACTGAGAGTTTCTGCTAATGACCATGATAAGTAGTATGTTAGGAAGAAGACACAGTACTATCTTTGAGGTTGGTGAGACTCCTAGCTTGAGAAGATTCGGTTTCTGTTGTGCAGTCTGGGTCATGTGGAAAGGGGATAGTGACACAGAGCAAGATGTGCCCCTGTGGTTGCCCTCACAGTCACTGCCGAGAGGCCTTCAATGCCAGGGCCTGCCCTGCCACTGTCTTGTGACTTTGGATGAGTCTCTACTTTTTCAGGCACAGTTACTCTCTATCTGTAAAACTAGAGGCCCTGATGAAATATATTCTGAGATTCTGAAAGTACCCAGCCTTGCTTGTTAATTTTAGGAAACTTTTGAAGAAGGGACACTGGAGAATGACTCTTGGTCATGTTGACCCTTACTGGTCTTGGAGAAATACTAGTGGAAAAAATAGAGAAAACCACAAACTTTCCAGCAGCTCAAGACTGTTCCAATTTGCCATTTTCAGTTACTCATGAGCAATTAAGTAATAGAAATGACTATTCTCAGAGGGACTCATTTCAATAACCAAGAAGACTTTTTGAATTACTTACTAAATCAAATTCTGCTTTAATTGTTCTGTGCTCATTGTATTTCACATATAAACTAATATTGACCTTTTGATTTCCTGACTGATTAAAGATTTTCTAGTATATCATTTATAGTTGAATTTTTTATATGTCTGATGTGTTTAGATGTTTTAGGAAAAAAAGACTAATCCTCAAGGTAAAAGGTATAAAGGCTTATTCCTACTACAGCTATAACTGAACAGCTTTCTTTGGGCTGGATTTCTCTCTGACCTACTACAGCTGTAGTAGACGATTAAGCTCATGACCAGTTGGTTGAAGGTAAAGTTAAATGGTCATATGATATAATGTATTATCATGGCTATCATTGTTCTTATTGTATTTGTGAACCACTACTGAAGTACATTATTTTTCATCAGTGGTTTAAAATAAGATTTGAAATCCTCATAAAAATGCTTTTTTCCTTCTCATTCTTTCTTTTGGTTGACTAGTTTAGCATCTTCTTATATAACAGTAAGAGATGGGAAAAAAACAATCAAGTTAATATTAAAAGACAGTCAGGGAGGCAGATTATGTAAAATGTCAGTTTTACTTGCATCTCAGTGCTGAGATACTCTTTTTTTTTTTAGTATGACAGTATTTACAAAAAAAAGAAGAGAACAGCAGTTTGCAAAAGGTTAGGTAGTGTTGCATGTTACCTGATAGAATAATTCAATTTAGGCTGAAATATTTTGTTTACACATCCCTAATTATGTACAACAATTAACAGCACGTCAGATCCACCCACAGGCCAATTAAAAATCTCAAATTTGAACAAATCCTAAATTGAGTATTTCATTATATGTAGATTTTTAGTATGAATGTTCATTAAAAATTGTTTTTTCTTGAATGTTTTACTAATATTTCAAAAGCATGAATAGCCATAACAAGCAAAACAGAAATTTAATGACTCTTCTGAAGTATTAGTGGAGAAAAAGGGATTTTTTTTTTTTTTTTTTGAGACAGAATCTTGTTCTGTTGCCCAGGCTAGAGTGCAGTGGTGTCAGCCTGGCTCACAGCAACCTCAAACTCCTGGGCTCAAGCAATCCTCTTGCCTCAGCCTCCTGAGTAGCTGGGACTACAGGCATGTGCCACCATGCCCGGCTAATTTTTTCCATTTTTAGTAGAGATGGGGTCTCACTCTTGCTCAGGCTGGTCTTGAGCTCCTGACCTTGAGCGATCCTCCGGCCTTGGCCTCCCAGAGTGCTAGGATTACAGGCTTGAGCCACCTCACCTGGCCAGAAAAAGAGATTTAAAAATTCATTCAAACATATCATAACAATGTATTTTTTGAATATTGCCTTTGTTTTTCCTTTTTAGGTTGCAGGAAAACAAAAGGTGATACTTCCTCCAGTTATTCAATTTGTAGTTGTATTTAGAAGCTTTTTTCTAAATTGGGGAAAAACTAACTTTTGGGGACTAAAACACAAAATTAGTAACCCTCAAAGTTAGTAATATAGATCAATTATCATCCACTGAGTTCTGGATTCTGCCTTCTGTACTCCGTTGAGGTTAATGAGTTAAGTTCACCTCTCACTTCTGCTACATATGGCAAATCTCTACCAGATTATTAAAACCAGTTGTTGTTATTTTAATGTTGGCAGCAGGAAGGTTTTCTGTGTTACCCAAATATTGCATTCATTTAAACTTTTTAGTGGCAATCACTCGAATATTAGATAATATGAAAAGGAGAGTAGGATCATAAAAGTCCTAATTTTATATTTTTAATGGGGAAGGAATTCCATTATTGTAAGCCATGTAGAGTAAATAAGCTTTCACAGTCCTTAAAGACATGAGAAATTGGCCATGAGTAGACATGTCTGTTTTTCAGGGATTATTAATCGTTTTTCCACTTTAATATTTTAATTAAATTATCATTCCATGTATAATCTTAAAATCACTCATCAAATTTTTAAAGTATAAGTCTAGGAATATTGTGCCACTGAAAAGAGTAGAGGTAATGAGATCTAGGGTTAGATAGGATTCTTACCTCCATAAGATTCCTGCCTTGACATGGTTTTAAACTGTAGACTGGCTCTTTCACCTTCACCCGAGTGCCTCACCAGATTAACCATCATTCTCCATTGTCTCTATAAAACATAGAGCATGCTGAATGCTTGTGGCTGGCAGGCTACTGGCCAGTACATCCACACACTTGTTTCCACCAGTGGAGTGGAATGCTTACCCAGAGCGAGTTGTGTTGTTCCTATGATGTTAGTTGTTATAATATGCATTTTAATTAAATATTAGATAAAATGATGAAACCTCAGTGTTAAGGAGAACTATTTATAAGAAAATAAAATTGACTGCTTTGGAAGACTTAAATATAAGTAAGTAGCTTTTAAAGGTTGCTGCAAAAGTATAGTTAAGAATTAGAAAAGATTTGGGAAAGAAATAATAAAAATCCTGAAAGATTTTGTACACAAATTATTTTACACATCTTAAATTTCTGCTTTGCTTTAAAAAAAAATAGACTGGAAATTTTATTTGTTGCAGTGTGGGTGATTTATACAAGAATTTTCAATCAGTGGACCCATGCCCAAAGAACTTGTGAATAAAACTATGGTTATATTTAAAATTAAAGTGTTTGTATATGTGTTTTTAATGGATTCCTGTGCTAATTGCTTTTTAAAAAATTAAATGACCAACATGGGATCCAATTGCATCATATAGGAGGATGTCCATTGTAATCTCCTACTCAATGTAAAATTATCTGACCATGTCAGAAATGTGATTAATAGTTTGAAAACATGTCAGGATTTAGGAGTTACTGCTATCTCTGTGAATGTGGTCATCATGAGAGAGTATGTGGGAAAAGGTAGCTGAGGCCAGCTTCTTATGGTATGATCACATTTAAGGTTTGGCTCTGGAAAGCAGAGCCAATAGATGAGACAGGTCAGAGAAACAGGAGGAAGACCAAGGTAGTTAAATGACAAAAAAGCCTAGAAAGGAGAAAGTTTAACGGAGGAGAAGTGGTTATCAGTGATATAAGTACTGCAAAGAAGTTGCGCAGAATGAGGAGATCCCCTTGGATTTGACAACGAATAGGTGACCTGCAAGAGCTGTTTGTAAAGGGAGGATCCAGATTGCGGATCATAAATGTGTGAGGAGTTAGGAAATAAAGGTGACATGAACTAACTATTCTTTCATGAATGTAACAAAAGAAATGAAATGTATCTTGAGATGGGATCAGGGTCAAGGTCAGGGGAAAAGGTAAAGTTGAAGATGTTAAAGGAGTCGATTAAGATCCTAAAGAAGAGAGAAAGCAATGGTATCCAGATAGGTTATCCTTGGAGAGGATCCAGGGACATCTCTTTCCCTGAGACCTTAGAGAAGGGAAGGATGACTGGTAATACAGGAAAAAGCTGACATGGAGGGATGAAATAATGTTTTGAGAATTCACATTAAGGAAAGGTAATCCAAATTTTCAAGGCCGGGCTCAGACGTAAGAATAAAAACCAGAACAAATGTGCTTCAGTTAACACAGAGTTGGAAATGGGAAGAGCACATATGATGAGCCAGCAGGGCATTGTAGCCATGGATGCTAATGAGAGAGAGCATGATTGAAATGATTGGTCATGCAGTCCAGGCTGGAGAGGGGAGGCCTGACCAGGCCAGCGGCATAAACAGGTGAGGAGGTGCAGGACGGTGACACCATAAAGGGGAAGAGCACTTTGAGTGGTTGAGATGGATCTTGTGGTCAAAGAAGGAATTTCAGTTTGAGATCTTGGAGGTGGAGCAATACCCAGTGATGATGATAATGGCTAAATTTCAGTAAAAATAGAAGTCATCACATGGAATGGGTCATCTGAATCAGAGAATTCTGAGTGTCAGGAGTATCATTTGTTTGGATGAGTCCCGGATGTGGATTATGCATATCGCTGGCTTGGCAGCCCTTAGCATGTTACAAATAGTAGGTGTTAAACTTGGATAGAGTTTGTTTGTTCAATTCAAGGGTTAGCTTAACATGTGGCAGCTGTTCAGCCGCCACTTGGCTATATGTAAGTGATAGACAATCAGGTTGGATGCTATGACTGTCCTCTGTCCTCAAGAAGCTAAAAGGGCTGTGGCAAAGCTTATAGAGAGGCAAATATATAATTTGAATACAATATAGAAATAATAAAAATAAGCACACTAAGTGAAAGTAATCAACTAGAGAGAGGCAGTGACACTTGATCTGAATTATGAGTACTCACTGGGCTGAAAAGGATGATAGGGACATTCCAGGAAGAGGAAACAACAATTGTGAAGATGCAGAGATGTTTATTTTATTTCAGGAATACGAGTTAAAATTTAATTTCTTCTTTACTGAAGGAACTACAAATAATTTGTCATGGCTAAAGCATATGGTGTGTGGGGTGAGGTGGTGAGGAATGAAGTTGGACACATAGGCAGGGAACACATGACACACAGCCTTGTATGTCATGCACGGGAGTTTGGACATTTCCCTTTGGGTCAGTGGTCTCCAAAGAAGACTGTGACTATGCAACCCAATAGTACTGGAGAAGAAAACTGGAACTTTTATTTGGTTCTTTTTTATGTCATCCTTTTAAATGTCAATTTTATGTCTGTTATGTAATAAATTAGTACAGGAATTCATGTATATGATATGTGAATATTCATATTTGGGGGTGCATGTTGAAAGTCGTTGCTCAAGGTGGGAGTGCATGATCAATAGAGCTTAGCGGTTACTGTTGTAGCAGATAGAAGCAGGGTAAGGAGTAGGAGAACCCAAAGGGTTTTTAGTTAGGGTGGAAGGATCAGATTTGCATTTTAGAGTGAGTTTTCTGGGATCATGTAGAAGATAGATTGGAAAAGAACAGGTCTAGACTAAAAGATTAGTTGGGAGACTATTAAAAATATTTGAATTAAGGCAGTGGTCGAATGGAGAAAAAGACACAGATTCAAGAAACTAAGTAGGTAGAATTAAAAGAATGTCATTAAATTGTTCCTTTTTATTACTGAATTAATATTTTATTGTATGAATATACCACATTTTGTTTCTCCACTCACCAATTGATGGACATTTGGATTGTTTCCAGGTTTTGGCTGTTGTGAATAATCTGCTGTACACTTTCTTGTGCAAGTCTTCGTGTAGACGTGTTTTCATTTCTCTTGGGTATACAGCTAAGACTAGAATTTCTGGATCATGTGATAAGTTTATGTTTAACTTCTTAAGAAACTGTGAACTCATTTTCTAAAATAGCTACACCATTTTACGTTTCCATCAGCAATGTATGAGGGTTGCAGTTTTGCCTCATCCTTGACAACATTGGTTATTGTTAGCTCTTACATTTAGGTCTATGGCCCATTTTGAATTCATTTTTGTGTTTGTATGAGGTAAGAGTCTGAGTTCATTTATGTATGTATTGATATCCAACTATCTCTTTACCCATTGAATTGCTTTGACACCTTTATAGGAAACCAGTAACCGTAAATGCAAGAGTTTATTTCTGGACTGTCAACTTTGTTCCTTATGCCAGTAC
>NW_012144300.1:3775150-3778821 GCF_000956105.1 Propithecus coquereli
GTTGAGGATAGAAACCAGATAGCAGAGGATTGGAATGAGTGGAATGTTCTGCCTTGTTCACCACTGGTGAGTGACCCTGGTGCTTAGTTAGCACTTTGGTGCTTACTAAATATTTGAATGAATGAGGAAGCAGAGACAGTAGTTTCAAAAGCTAAGGGTAGGGAAGGAAAGAAGAGAGGTTGGAGGAGTGAGTTAGGTTGAAGGGAGAAATTTCTTTTTTAGTTTGAGAGAAACTTGAGTATATTTATATGAAAAGGGAAAAGAAGGAGAGGTTTGAAGTGAGAGAGTGGCTGATTGACGGAGCTGTGATTCAGAGGGGCCGGAGGGAGTGCGATTTAGAGCATACTGTTTTGAAAAAGGAGAGGACTACGGACAAGTGCTTATAACTATTGGAATTATGGTGATTTAAGATACTTATTAAAATGTATATAGCGCGTTCCGAGCCACTGGTTAGTGTTGCCGAATTTGAAGAAACCTCTAGGCTAAAGTTACATTTAAAATGAGGTGGGGGAAATTTAAAGATGCCTCATGTGTTATGCAGTGAACTATATCCTTAATTTTTATGTTATTACTTTCAGACAGCAAGATCTCTCCTCTCTTTTGTGTGTTACTAACGTATCCTTTGTGCCTGGATGATAAATTCAGATGGATTCAGTATATTTGCAACTCCTCCCTCCCCCCATTTTGAACAGCATTTGGTATGGTCCCAGATCGGTGCATATATCTTTGTACACTAGAGCCCCTGAGAGCTTGCATTTTGCTTTTATAGAGGCAGTAGATTCCGATGTATGTCTGCGTAAGCCATCAGCAGAAAACTAACAGGCTTAATACAGTTTCTTTGGAAAAACCTGCTTCTGGCTTCAGCCTCACTTCCTTTGTTCTACATCCCAGAAGAGGCACATGAGGAAAGCTGCCTGGTGACTGGAGGCTTCACTTGACCATCACTGAGCTTCTGTTTACTTGTTCAGGTCTCACATCCATGTCATCTCCAGGACTCACCGAAAATAGTCAGAGGAATCCTTGTAGGTGGAACTTTATTTTATGTTTTTCCTTAGCTGCTTTTCTTTAAAATTTTAAACCCCATGCTTGGGTACATTGCTATATCTGCATGGTATACAGATGATATATTATTAAAAAGCAGAAATTTCAACTTAATTTGAACCTACATGCAGTACATTTTAATGAGAGCATTATTAGTTTCTTTATATTAATATTACCAACAAGGAAGCATTACTAAATTAATATCTAAAACAGGTAAAAAAGGTTGCGTGGAAATCTAGGACTTTTGCTTTTATAATATGTGTCTTATGCATGAGGTAAAATTCACTGAACAGATGTTTTTTATGAACCAGCATTTATATTGAAAGATACAATAAATATAAAATACCAGGGAAGTAATGCTAGCTATTAGAATAATGAATCCAGTGCAGCTCCATAAAACTGATTAAGCATCCCTTGCTACTAGTTTGTTCATTTTCCAAGAAGCAGTTAATATGGTTAAATATTTGAGCTATATCCAAAGACAGTATAAAGTTAAAATTCATTCCATTTTACTATATGGGTTCATCTAAAATGGCTGATTTTCAATATGGGTTTTGAAAATGTCATAAGGCTTCATACAGGTTAAAACATATATATTCTTTTCATAATTTTACAGAACTTCAGTGTTCTCTTTATCATCTGTTGGCCAGAGGCCATGGTTTTAATGACATCTTCTTGTGGCATTTTTATGTATACATATGCAGGGATATTGAACTTGTGAAATTATACCTTGAAAATTAATTGTTCATTTTTTTGGTTGAGGAATTTATTATTCTATCCATGAAAATAACTGAGGAATGATTTTAAATAGTTATTGCATTTTTAGAAACTCTATAATGCTTTCAAGGTGGCATGTATTATGACATATATATCATGCTCTGTCAGGTGGAAGCCACTTATTTTTAAATGGAAAAAAATGAAAGAAGTACATGTTATCCCTAATCTCTTACTCTACCAAGGTTATTTTGTGTTTTTTTTAGATTACAAATTAGAATAAAGTATATCAAACTTTAATTAAAAGAAAAGTTCCTTCTTTTTCTCCCTCTCTCACATCTGTATTTGTATAGTATAGCAAATCCCTTCCAGATCTTTAAGCTTAGATTAACTGAAGTAAAATGATAGTTCAGGAATTTATTACAAAATTGGAGCATTAAAGGAATGAAATTCTAACGAGGGGTATTACCACATTCTTCAGTATTTGTTAAGTATTGAGGAAAAAACTGATAGTAATGTAGGGAGTGAGAACTTTAGTGCTTATTTTTCAAGTATTTATTATAGGGAATGTATAATAAATGACATATATTCTCTTCTTTTGAGCATAGTATCTTAACATAGCTGAGGGTAAAGATCTGCTTATAGATATAATCTGGTATTTTAATATTTTAAATTATTCATCTAAGAAATTACTCCCTTAAAAATCTTGATTTGTTAGGGGATACTGGCAAGATTTTTAAGTGTCTGCTTAGCTTTTTTCACATCAGTATGTTAAGTGTATATTCATTTTTAAAAAGCTGGTTTATATTTATGTAACAGTGTTTAAATAAAGTTAGTTCCCATGTCCTTTAGTACAGAAATATTTATATCCTGTTGTTAATTTTGGTTCTAAGACAATTTATTTTTAAGACCTAGTTGATTCTTTATTCTAATACCCTGTCATAAGATGTCATACTGGGCATGACCTGAAAGTCTCTAAGATGAAGCTTTATAGTGAAAGGGAATTGGCATTCTCACAGCTTGTTTAGGTATTAAACTACATAAAAATAGAGCCTTGAGATGAGAGTTGTGATGCTTAAATGTTTCATTCCTGTGATTTCTTATTATGATTAATATCATTGTATGATCAATAATTACAGCAATAGAGTATTTTAGAAATGGATCAGGACAACTTTTTGTTGTCTATCATATATGTTTGGTATCTTGAATAAATACAGCTTATCTGTTTCACTACCCTTTTGCTGGAACGTGGTATAAACTTGACAGCAAAAATTATATCTTTCAGAAAACTAAATTTTAGTACCAGAAAAAGAGTTCTATGAAAATTTTAGCTGTCAGGCTCAAAAAGAAGTTTTGTCTGTTGAATTGATATGGAACTTCATGATTTTGTCTTAGCTTTTTGGAGGTTTATGCTGGAAAATAACCTGTGGGCTCTCACAGCTCTGCTCACTAAACCGTTGAGGGCAACTGATGGAGTTTGTACCTTCTGGGAAGACTGGTAGTGCCTAACGGGTTTTAAAGACTTCCAGGGCAAGAGAGAAGTCAAGTGGCCAATTGAGCTGAGAAACTCCCACTCCTACTTAAACATTCATCTGGCTTTCCCTGTAGAGATATGCTTATACCATGAATACAAGTAAGTGAAATTTGGTTAATTTGATTATAGTTGAGAAATAAAACAGTGTTTACCCTAAAGTAGGGGAAATAACGAAAAATTTGGAACAATACTGAGCTATTTAATTTCCTTTTCTATTTTTCTTAAGGATTAAAGTATTTGTATAAGACAAGAAAGATTAGCATAGTATACTTAATAATATGCTATTCATTTCCACGTCTCTAATTCCAGTTTAGAAAACTCATGAAATAATTACTCTGGTAGATAAGATGGAATTGAAGGCTGGGCGCGGTGGCTCACGCCT
>NW_012144300.1:3779951-3782022 GCF_000956105.1 Propithecus coquereli
GGACTGGAAGAGACAGGTAAGGCCTCCAGAGCCCCTTCCCACGCTGTCCAAGTCAGACATGAAATATCTGACTGTTCTTAAAATGAAGTCTTCTCTGTTGCAGATACTAATTTCTGAGTAACAGTTTTTTATGTCCCCTTTTTGTACTTCTAGCCTCATATGTTAGGAAAACCTTCTAAGTCTTATTATCCAATACCCCATCCTATGCACAATACCTTTTTGAGTAGTTCTGAGGATGTTTGTTATCTAGAATGTATGGAACAGTCCTTACTCTCCACTGACTTTCTTGAGTTTTGGAGTCATAGTTCCCTCAACCTTTTCTTTTCATAGTAGGTGGTTGTAGATGCTTTATTTTGCTGGTCATCCTTGTTTGGACATATTCTAGTTTTCCAGTTCCCCTTATAAAAATAGTGTTTGGACCTGCATAGTCTTCTGGAAATGGTGATTCTTATTACCACAGCTTTTTAGTAGGTGATTAAATATGAAATGTCCGATTTCGAATCAAAAGTGTAGTTTATTTTATCTCAAACAAGAAGCAGTACAATTAATCAAAGTATGCACCTAAACTGTCCACACAGTTTCACCATCTTAACAGTAGCTTGTTTATGCCAGCAGCAAAGAAACCTGGAGAGCAAGTGGCAATGAAATGGAGAAAGGTGTTTTCCATAGCTTGTTGAGAATTGAATATTTTTCTTTGCAAGAAGTGGTCCAGAGCCTAGAAGAACTGGTAGTCAGTTGGTGCAAGGTCTGGTGAATATGGTAGATGACAGAGAGTTTCCAAGTCCAGCCTCTGTAGTTTGAGCAGCGTTGTTTGTGTGACATACGGTCAAGCGTTGCCTTGCAAGAGAATTGGCCTGTCTGTATTGACCAATCTCGGCTGCTTAATCGCAAGTATCTTCATCATTTCATCCAACTGGTTACAGTAGACATCCGCTGTAATTGACTGACCTGGTTTCGTGAGGCTGTAGTGGATAATACCAGCACTGGACCACCAAACAGACACCATTAGCTTTCGTTGGATGAATATTTCGTTTTGGACTGTGTTTCAGTACTTCATCTTTATCCAGTGAGAATCTGTCTTCAAAAAAAAAATTTTTTTTGAAAGATAATCACAAGCCAAAACGTGTGTTTGCAAGACTGAGGATATATTTTCACAATAAAAATAAAACAAGAAGTGTCAAAGTGAAATGTCGGAGATATCAATTGTCAATACTTAAGGAAATTGGACATTTCTTACTTAATAGCCTAATAGTTACTTTTTCTGCTGGTTAGCTCATGTTTAACCAAATGCTCAGGTCTTTTTAACATGAAAGATCCTTAATGAACATGAAAGTGTCCTTAACTTTTATTTTTAAAAATAACTATAAAAGCAATGGATCCCAAATGAAGACAATTAGGAAAGTACAAAAATCTGCCAGAAAAAAAATTAAATCACTAGTCTGAGATAATCTCAAACATTTGAGGTTTATATACACACACATACATGCACACATGTAGACATGGCATCCAAAGTTGGCATAGCATACAAACAATTTTGCTCCCTGTTTTTTCATCTTATAAGTATTGCCCTATGTTATTAACATATTGTTTTTGAATTTTTGAAAAATACTGTTTTCCTATTGTTGGAAATTTAGGTAGTTGTCAATTTTACACTAATTGTTATATAACTTATGCTATAATAAGCATCCCTATACATAGTGTCTTAGCATCAGTCTTTTAGGGTCTAAGAGTATTATATTTTTTAAGGCTCTTGGTGTGTGTTGACTGTTAGCTTGTTAGAAATGTTATGGCAGTTCACACTTTCGTTAGTAGTGTATGTGACTGATCTATTTCATGGACCTTCACCTGAGAATTTTTTTCTGGTCTTTACTAACGTGATAGCAAAAATAAAATTTGATTATTGTTTGAGATGTGGCAATCAGATGAAATGTGATTTATTAGCTTTTAATTGTTGAGAACTGTTTATATGTCTTGCCGCTTTCAGTTGGGGTTTTAATGTACTTACAAATTTGAATGAGGGTGTTAACATATTAAGGATATGAAATCATCATATTTATTGCAGATATTTTTC
>NW_012144300.1:3782562-3788924 GCF_000956105.1 Propithecus coquereli
AGGCATGAGCCACCGTGCCTGGCTGTGAGATACACCTTTTCAGTCTCCACTCAGGAGTGACAGTGTGCAGTATTTGTCTTTCTGTGCCTGGCTCATTTTACCTAACAAAATGTCCTCCAAGCTCATCCATGTTGCCAAAAATGATAAGATTTCATTCTTTTGTATGGCTAAATAGTGTTCTATTGGGCATATATACCACATTTTCTTTATCCTTTCATCTGTTGATGGACACTTAGTTGATTCCATATCTTGGCTGTTGTGAATAGTACTGCAATAAACATGGGGGTACAAATGTCTCTTTGACATACTGATTTCCTCTACTTAAGATACGTACCCCGCAGTGGGATTGCTGGATCATATGATAGTTCTATTTTTAGTTTTGGGGGGAACCTCTATACTGTTTTCCACAGTGTCTGTGCTAATTTACCTTCCCACCAACATTGTATTAGAGTCCCCCATTCACTACATCTTCACCAACACTTGTCTTTTTGAAAATAGTCATTCTAACTGAGGTAAGATGATCACTCATTGTGGTTTTGATTTGCATTTCCCTGATGATTAGTGATGTTGGGCATTTTTTCATATACCTGTTGGCCATCAAATGAATATTTTTCAATGATATCTTCCATTGCTTTTATGTGTACAAAGTTCTCTCTCAATCCTAAGAAATACATGTTAATTTGTAAGTAATTTCTTCCAGTTTTTATTCTAGTTTCATTTTTACTTGTTATTAATATTTTAACTCTGATTAACCTAGAACTTATTTTGATGTACAGCATGAAGTGACCATGCAATTTTTTGCCATCTAGGTAATTAGTTTTTCTAGTATTGTGGAATAACCCCTTGCAGTTCTCTCCCTCTGTTGTTGGCAAAATTAATTGATTAAATTCAACCCTGCCTGCATGGTGCCCACACCTGAGCAGCTGACCGTGGCTGGAAGGAGACATACACCCTTTCCTGTGGTGTCACTTTGGATGTTATCCACAGTTCACCAGAGAGTCTGGAGCCCAGGCTGGCAGTACTAATGCCTTTCTCTGTTTGCTCACACTGCTGACATCCTTTCCCTGCTCCTGTTCCTGACTGATTTCCTCTGATTTCACTGAGAAACTGGAAGCATCAGAAGAGAATGGCTCTGTGCCTCCACTACTACTCCCTGCACCCCGTGTGAGCTTGCTCGGGCTTCCTCCCTGGCCTTGTGGCAACCGTCCCTGCTTCCAAAGCAAGCCACTCCATGCGGGCGCTGGATCCCATCTTCCTCTCCTGCTTGAGGGCTTTGCTCTGGCAGCGTTTCCCTCTCTTTCCTGCACCATCCATGCTCACATCTCTGTGGAATCGATCCCAGCAATTATTTTTACTGTCCCCAAAATCCACTGTTCTTCTCCTCAGTCTCCTCTGCCTCATCATCCTCTCTGCTCCCTGACTTGAGATGTTGATTCACCTCTGGACTTAATTACCAGGCCCTGTCTCTCCTCTGGTCTCATCTAGTCCCCAGGCTTTACATACCACCTGACACTAATAACTGCCAGATTAAAGGCTTCCATCCTCACCTCTTCTCTGTTTCATTAGATGGCACCCCATTCATCCCGGGCTTAGGCGAGAACAGACAACAATGAAAATTGCTGCAACCTCAAACTTCTGGGCTCAAGTGATCCTCCTGTCTCAGCCTCTCAAAGTCCTGGGACTACAGGTGTGAGCCACCATATGTGGCTCTTCTTACCCCTTGAAAGCATGTGCTTTCCCTTGGATTCTGCTTGTATAGCACCATTAGGTACCTCCCACATCTCATTCATTATATTTAATTGTGGTTATCTGCACAGTGTTTTTTCCCTCCATGAGTAGACTGTAAGGTCCTTGAGGACAAAGGTCTTGTTATAGCCATCTGTGTAGGCCTCACACAGTAGGGACTCAGAGGATAAATGGCAGTTGGATGACAGGACCCTGCCGAGTGAGGCACACGTGCAGACAGAGGAGAGCGGCAGGTCTCTGGGCTCACAGTTACTGAAGCAGATTAACCTGTTACAGAAAACCCTTAGACATGTCACCAGTGGCAGGGGTGGATGAGGAAAGGAGGCAAGGGTTCTGGAAGTGGCTGGAAGGGCCAGGGAGGGTGGGTGAGCTGCAAGTTTGTCCTGCCCTGTCCACTGCTGTCACTAACTTTATTTCTGCAGACACTGTGTCCGGGGATGCGGGTACAAGTGAAGCTTGCCGTTAGATGAGGAAGTCCCGAGCAGGAGCATTAAAACTCACAGAGTTTAATTAGAGGAAAGTGTAGGAAAGAAAAAGATGGGGAACAACAGTGAGTTTCTATTTGCAGTGAGCTGGGGAAATAGAACAGAGGGAGACGAGAGGACAGAAGAAGGGTTTAAAGAGAGCGGCAGAGGCGGGATGAAGCCAGCCATCTGCACGTGTGCTGTGTGGCCAAGTCAAATAGGACTTGTTTTTTACATTGAAGCATTTGGGTCTGTGTTTCCAAAGTTTCTGCTGTTTGCAGGACTTGAGGGTTAAAAAATAAAAATGCATAACGTGCTCCCTCTGAAAGCATGAGGTATGTCCATTGTAGGGCTTACCGAAGAGAATAGGGCTGCCAAAATTTTTTTCTGTACTGAAAACTTTAAGGACATACAATTTGCGGAGTTCACCTCGGACTAGACACTTTTTTGGCAAGTGTTCTTCTCATTGATCTATAATAAAGCTCAAAAAGAAAATATATGTCATACTGAAAGTACTTTTGACTACCAGGCCTGACAACCTTGATAGCCGGCCACTTTTGCTTTTCCTCCTTTTCTGGGGACACTTTTTAGCAGTGACGTCTTCCTGCTACTTTTGCTAATTCCACTGTTTGTGCGTTTGTGAGATGAAATACCAAAATGTCAGTTACAACTGGAAATGTTGCCATAAAACTAAAGAGAAACCTTTCTGTGGGCTCTTGCCCATTCGAGTGATTTTGGAGAATAGTGGCAGCATCGTAGCGGATGAGTGAGTGAGTTGGTTTTCTTTTTTGCTTTCTAGTTTCTCTCATGTCCAGTCTTTTCTCAGATTGCCCTATCTCAGCATCAGTAGTTACCTTCAGAGGATTTTGTACTGTATTACATTCTAAATAAAAATGTGTTTTGTTTCCTCAGACCTGTGTTATACAGGTTTATATTACTGTACACCTTTTTCCCCCTTCAGATTTAATGCTGAAATAGCCCAAAGTTTAAAAAAATGGTTTTCAAGAAAGTTACATGAAGATGTGCCTCTCCATGGCTGATTTGGTTTATGTAGAAACAGTAAAGAGTGAAAACATTGTTTCCTGGCATAGGAAATAGTTGGGCTAGCATGGTAACATTACGTGCTTTGTATTCAGAGAGTGTATAGCAGAAAAATTTGTTTATATTTACAAAATAAATGTTTTCAGTTTTCTATGCAGAAGAATCAGTACTAATAACACCATGGTAGAAAACATTCGACTATGTGAGAGTCCTCTAATTCTTCTCTTTAGGGTTGTGTTGAGTAGGACTAGGAAACTGGGGATACTCCATTTTGATAGGAATGTTAGGGGGTCTTACCACTAGCTAATAAGTAGGTTTGTTTTTGGTTTTTTTTTTTTTAAACATCCAAGTAACTCCACAAAACTCTTCCTTTGAATGGTTAGGCACTTCACTACCCACCTCCTCCTCCTCCCCCAGAAACATTTTTTGAGCATTTGTGTAGAACAGCTTGCTGAGGACAGTGCTCTGTGTGCAGGAGGATGTTTATTTCTGTGCACATTGGAGAGCGTGACAATAGGTTCACTTCCATTGTTAATAATTTTTGATGAAATCCATATGCCTAGAATGGACTGAAATGTATGCAAGGCATCCAAAATTATATGGCTGATAGACCCTGAGTGTTCATCTTCAGTTCTGAGAACCTTGATGGCTACCTCATGGGACAGTGCGTCCTTCTCTTGGCACGCTCTGCTTAGCCTCACTTACTTTTGTCTGTCTGGGGAGCCTCCCTTCCCCCAGACAGCTTCTTCAAGTCTTGAAATCTGGTGATCCATGCATTTCCTGGTCTTGCCATCTTCCCTACCCAGTGCTTAGGATTAAGATGAATAAGGCGATATTTCCTTATTTCCACCAGTGTTTGCATCTCTACAGCTGTTGCACCTCTTGGTACACAGTAGGCCCTCAGCCAGTGCTGTGGAAGGGAGAAAGGAAATAAGCTGTTCGTTTATGCAGTCTCTACATTTTCTGCTTGTAACTTTTTACTTGTGATCAGAGAATCCACCTGGGGTTCTGGTTTGTGCTCAGATTTGTGTATGTGCTCAGGTTCTGGAGATGTGGACATCTCCAGAGACAAGATATCTTTGCACCTTTTGAATACTTAACTATCTGGATTTATTGTCTTTCAGTTAAATATCTTTAATGATAGGAGCAGAGATTCTCCTTTGTTTTTTAAAATAGTGCTGGGAATGCATATTAACTGCATGCGGCAAAAGAAAATGTTTGTAGAATGACCATATTCTGTTTTTCATTTTTAAGAATTTTCCAGTTGACTCTGTAGTAATTTACATAAGCTCATTAGAGTTGATTACCCCTAGAGATGTTACTGATTTGATAATCAAATTCTTGAGTTTAAAATGATCTTTGCTTTAATTTTCTCTTAACATATATCATGTATTAAAAATTTCCTACATGGTTGGCCAGGCATGGTGGCTCACACCAGTAATCTTAGCACTCTGGGAGGCCAAGGCAGGAGGATGGCTTGAGATCAGGAGTTCGAGACCAGCCTGAGCAAGAGAGAGAATCCTGTCTCTACCAAAAACAGAAAACTTAGCTGGGCATGGTGGCATGCGCCTATAGTCCCAGCTAATTGGGAGGCAGGAGGATCGCTTGAACTTTGAGGTTGCAGTGAGCTGTGATAACACCACTGCACTCTAGCTTGGGTAAGAGAGTGACACTCTGTCTCAAAAAAAAAAAAAATTCCTAGATGATGATAAAGATGGAAAAGAATAATGTCTACTTTAGTGAATTAATGTTGATCATTATAATTTTCATAATTTTGATACTGAAGACTAGACTACAAAATATACCTGGGAAAGTAATGTAGGTGACAATAGTAACTTTGCTTCTATTTAGGGGACATACACGGCTTAATCCTTAAACCACATATTTCAGGTTGACCCAAGTATGTGTGTAGGGATTAGGCAGTGCAGCAGGTGATTAAATACATGGAATCTGGAGCCAACGGGAGTGCTGAAATGCTACCTTGGGTATTATCTAACCTCTCTGAGCCTCCCTTTCCTCTCTGGAAAATGAAGATGATAACAGGACCTCCATCCTTGAACTGCTGTGAGGACTGAGTTGATAACACATAAAGGGCTTACAGCAGGGCCTGGTATTTATGTAGAAGTGCTATATGCAAGAGTGAGCTACTATTACTACAGAGACAAGGCAAACGGGTTAAGTGACTTGTTTTCCATTATTTGGTTTCTCTGTCTTGTACTTGTAAGATGTAAAGATACAGGACCAACAGAAAAATCAAGTCTAAACCCCCCCAGGTTACAGAGCTATTTCCTCAGCATGATACATGTGGAGGGGTGGGTCTGCTACAACAGTTAAAAGAAGGATATCACACAGGCTGCTGAAAAGAAGCGCAGCACACTGGCTGCGTCATCCCTTACAGCTGTATGTCCTTGGGCAGATAACCTCTGAGTGTACTTGTCCTTCTATAACATGCGAATAATAGTAGTACCTACCTCATAGGACTTTTGTGAGAAGAAATGAAATAATAACAATGCCAACTATATAATAAATATAGAATAAATGTTAAGGTCTATGTAATTATGAGTTCATGCTAATTAGAATTCTTATTGATGAGACTCCTAACTCCATTTTTTGATTAGCCATAGGCCGTCTCTTTCTTTAATGAAAACAATGGCAAAGCTCTAGAAATTAAGATAATTTTTCATGTGCAAATATTAATTGGCTATTTTTATCATAAATATATCTTCAGAACTCAAATTTTGGTTTCAGAAGCAGTTTATTAATAAATGTGTGATAGTAAAATTAAAATGATTTTTGGAAAAGTCTTGAAATTACAGTATGAAAAAATCTTAAAACAAGAGTTTTAGGATAAACTACTAATTTTGAGATTTGCAGATTTATTCTCTTATTCCTCAAATGTTTATTTTGCACATGCTAAGTCTAAATGCAGGATATAAAGAGGAATAAAACCAAATGTCCACCCCTCCCAAGAAGGTCAACAGTGAGAGTGCCATGAGTTGACCCCCAGGGCTAGCATGGCTGATGTGCGGTTGCAGGGAAGACCAGAAGTGGACCAGTGCCCAGAGGAAGAGCCTTTGGCATCCTGGCAATCATGTGGCACTAACTAAACCT
>NW_012144300.1:3789709-3795541 GCF_000956105.1 Propithecus coquereli
AAAAAAAAAAAAAAATTAAAAGCAGATTCCGTATGTCATGTCATTTCCTCTGTAAATATCTCATGTATACCTCTAAAAAATAAGATTATTTTAAGTATAACCCTGATATCATTATTGGTCCTAAAAAGAATATAATAATTATTATGATTCCTTAATACCATTAAGATAGATATTTTAATGTTAGGTTTGTTAGATTAATGAGTGAAATAGATGCTAAACCATGTGTTATATTTCTGTAATACCTACTTTACTAATTTCTGGTTTACTAAGAGTGTAGTTTTGAATTTCTCTTTATTTTCCTACTGTCTAGTATTCAGTTAACAAACTGCCATAGTTCACATTCAAATGTTATTCAAATGTTATTATTTATCAGAAACTTTTACCCCTTTTAAGTGAAAATTTACAAAAAGCTGTGAGTATACGTGGCTTATTTTTAAGCACTTCCAAAAAGAACAGAGTAATAACTTTAAAAAGTAAAATGTTTACTCTGCAAACAGAATCTGCATGTCTTATGGATCTGCTGGAAGAGGAAAGAACTTAATTTTTTATCCGCCAGTGAGTTCCCTGGTTTAGAAGGTGGAGTTTTTGATGCTTGCCCAGAAAGGAAGAGGGGGCAGGCGCAGAAATTGGGCATTGTTATGGTAGTTAGTTCATTGTTCTTACATCAGCTGACAAAATAACAGCATATTTTCAGGTTCCTCTTGTCCTCCTTTTGTTCTCTTGATCAGCAAGGTCAGGCTAATGAGCAGAACTATTCTGGTATTTTATAATTTTTCAAAAGTAGGTGATACTTGTCACAAAAATTCTAATAGGGTCTCATTTGCTATTTCAAATTGCTTTAACATGTTACACCATGAAATATAGCTAAACACGTGCTTGTCCTTGTATAACAGAAAAGCAGTAACAGCTTCAAAATACAAGGACTCTAGATTGTATCTTAGGTACCGCTTTCCACTTAAAAAAGTTTTTTTTGTTAATCTCTATTACTACAGATATGTAGAATTGATTTTTTAAATTACATTTGTTTAATTTGTTTCTGCTAATGATACGATTTTCTTCTTAACTGCAGAGTAATATTGAGTCTTCCTGTGGTTGAAGATGCAGGATGGAAACAAAATGGCTTAATTAAACAAGGCTTTTCAAAGATACCCTTTGACATTGCAAGAGAGGGGAGACACTGCCTCAAATTTGAGTTTATATTTAAACTTTAGGAAAAATTGAGCTGCTGTTATAATTAGTTTTGAAAGTTTTGCAGTATTATGTTAAACATTTGTATTTTTGCTGCATTGTGGAGTAATATCTGAAACTACCTTTTTTCTTATACATCTCTGTTTTCTATTCAGGGCATAAATCTCTTTAGGAACTCTTTTATAATGTTAACAGTGTGTAAATTGATTTAAGAGGAAAGGATGCTTTGGTTAATAGTCTATTCAGTACATTAAAAAAAAAAAAAACATGTAACAGCCCAAAGAAAGCATTCTATATAACACAGCACATTATTGAATAGAACTTGCTTTTTGCAGAAAAGTGATTTAAACTCTAGGTCTTTAGTTGAAAATATGAAGTCCAATTTCATGGGAGTGTGTTTTGGCAGGGTATGAGTGTATGTCTTAGTCTGTTTTATGTTGCTATAAAGGAATACCTGCAACTGGATAATTTATAAAGAAAAAAGGTTTCTTTAGCTCAAGATTCTGATGGCTGGAAAGTTCAAGATTGGGCATCTGCATCTCGTGAGGGCCTCAGGCTGCCCCCACTCGTGATGGAAGGTGAAGGGGAGCTGGCCTGTGCAGAGATCTCATGGTGAGAGAGAAGAAAAAAGGGCCAGGGTGAGGGGTGGCGGTGGTGCCAGGTCTTTTTAACAACCAGCTCTTGCAGGAACTAATAGAACTCACCCGTGAGGGAGAGCATTAATCTATTCATGAGGGTTCTGTCTTCATGACCCAAACTCTTCCCATTTGGCCCCAGCTCCAACACCGGGGATCAAATTTCAACATGAGGTTTTGGAGGGGACAGACCTCCAAATTATAGCAGTGGGTACAGGCAGAGCCTTCGGTATCAATTTCGCTTTCAATTTTCAGTTTATCCCAAAAGATTATTGTTAGTAAATCAGGAAGCAATTTAATCACTCTCTAGGCCAGAGTAGAACACAATGCTAAAACATGTTTGCACAAAAATATGGAAAGGGTATAGGGTAGGGGTAGGAAGGTGTAATACGTTTCCTCTCCATTATAAGGGTCACAGCCAACACTCCTATAACAAAAGACAGGTCAGCAAGAGAAAAGAATAACAAATATATTTACTCAGAGTTTTATGTGACACAGAAGCCTTCAGAAATGAAGACCCAAGGAAAACTGTCTATCTTTAGGTTCATTGACAAATGGACAGCCGAGTAGAATGTGATTGGATAAAAGGGTGTGATCTAATGGTAATACACTGAGGGGGGAACCCAGCAAGTTCTGCCTGTGCAGACTCTTGGCCTCTGTGTGCAGCATTCCTGACTCCCGGGTGTGGGGCAGGACCCCTCTGGAATGAGGGTGGAGAAAGGAGAGAGTGACCTTTCTAGATTTTGTGGCTGGCTTTGGGGAAGAGGAGTTCTAGTGTTACGACCTGCCTTGGGGAAGAGGAATTCTGGTTTCTGTGAATCGCATCAGGAGAAGAAGAGGGCAGGAGAAGGTCAGAGAGAACTCGCTTCTGAGGCCCTTCCACTGAGTGTCCTTCAGTTCAGAGTACTCAGCACACCAAAGCACCATGCTTTGGGGTATCATTTTCTCATCTCCCACATTAGCCACGTGTGTTTTCTTATCAGATTTTTTAATTAAAAAATTAATTACTTGGATTTACTTATATGTGGTAAGTGTGTTTTATGGAAAGTGAAAGCAGGCTCTTTGGAGATGATCTAGGTGATTTGGGTTTTGTGTTTCTGATTAGCTATTTATTTGAAGCATCCAAGTAAAACCAGACCATTTATGTATTGATATCTGTAAAAGTTGCCCAAATAAAAGTCAGGTTTTTAAAAAATGAATCCTGTCTAGATCAGTGTTTGCTGATTCAGTAAAGATTTGTGCCTGTTTCCTTGTTAAGCACTGGGGATTCAAAGTTGGAAAGATTCTTGCCTTCAAGGAGGCAGAAGTCTAGAAGGAGGAGACAGATAGAAAAATAGTAAGACAGTGTGAGTATATACAAGTGCATTTTGAAACAGGAAGGAGTCTATCAGTTGTCTTGGGGCTGTTGGGAAAGGTTCTTTGAAAACTACAGGTTAATGGTGATTTTATTCTGTAAACCTTAACAAAAAGTAAATAGTAGAATTCATTTGTTGATTGTTCACTATATGCCAGGCACTCTGCTGGTTAGAAGGTTTACATATATATAATAAGCATGCATTTAAAAATATATATACACATACACATGTGTGTACATATGTATACCGTATACATGCACATATACAGACATAGAAAGCCAAGGAGAGAGGGAGAGAGGGAGGAGGAGGATAGACCCTCATGGAGTTTAGCCTGATGGGAAGAGGCAGTTTGCATTGCAGCAATTGGCATCATTACAGGGACATAATTTAGATTGGTCAACGGAGGTAGAAAGGGCAGGGACTACCTGAGGTAGTGACTATTAAGTCTGAGGCTAAAGGACAAGAAGGAGAGGACCAGTATCAATAAGGAGGTGGAAAGAAATCTCTATGCAGAAAGAACTAGGTGTTCAAATGTTCTCACGAAGCGAGGAACTTCTGGCATGTTTGAAGCAACTGAAGGAGGCCTGTGTGGCTGGAATGCGGTGAGGCTGGAGAAGTCAGCAGAAGCCAGATCTCAAAGGCTTTGTAGGGGAAAAAGCACAGCGGACCCTTGAACAACTGGGGTTGGGGAAAGCGGTACCACCCCCTATGCTGTCAAAAACCCATGTATAACCTTGGACTCCCCCAAAACTTGACCACTAATAGTGTACTGTTGACCGAAAGCCTTACCAATACATAAACAGTTGATTAACACATTTTGTACTTACATATTTTATATACTGTATTCTTAAGTATACTAGAGAAAAGAGAATGTCATTAAGAAAATCATAAGGAAGAGAAATAAATTTACTAGTCATTAAGTGGAAGTGGCTCATCACAAAGGTCTTCATCCTCATCATTTTCACCACACTGAGTAGGCTGAGGAGGGGGAGGAGTTGATCTTGTGCTCTCAGGGTGGCAGGGGTAGAAGGAAAGGAGAGACAGAAACCTTTGATCTTTTTGAAAAAAAAAAATTTTTTTTAAGAGGTAGGGTCTTTATCACCCAGGCTGGAATGCAGTGGTGTCATCATAGCTCACCACAGCCTCCAACACCTGGGCTCAAGCCATCCGCCTGTCGTAGCCTCCTGAGTAGTTGGGACTACAGGAGCACACCACCATACCTGGCTAATTTTTTTGTTGTTGTTGTTGGTAGAGACAGAATCTTGCTATTAATGTGTTTCCCAGCCTGGTCTTGAACTCCTGGCTTCAAGCAATCCTCCTGCCTAAGCCTCCCAAAGTGCCGGGATAACAGGCATGAGTCACTGCACCTGGCCCTCGGTCTAAATTTTACTGAAAAAAAATTGCAGGTAAATGGACCTATGCAGTTCAAACCCATGTTGTTTAAGGGTCACTTATATTATCTTCTTCTTACCTATCATAAGGTTAATGGCTGAGACCCCTAAAACAAAAGACAGATTAACAAAAGAAAAGCATACAAATTTATTTAATACAAGTTTTATGTGACATGGAGCCTTCAGAAATAAAGGCCCATAGAAACAGAGAAACCTGTGTATTTTGTTTAAGTTTGATGAAGAATGGACAGTCATGGAGAAATATGATAGGAGAACAAAAGGGTATGATCTAATGGTAATAAACTGCAGGGGAAGGGGGGATTTAGCAAGGCCTGTTTATTCAGATTCTTCTCTTCAGAGGTAGGAGCATTCCTTTCCTCCAGGTATAGGGAGGGTATCTCACTCATGAGGATCTATATGACCTACTTTAGGGGGAGGTCAGAGAATTCTTTATGGACTACTTTAGGGGAAAAGGGCAGGAGAAGGTCAGAGTGGCCCTCCTGACTCTGCTGTTTTCTCAGATACCAAGGTGTCATGTTGGGGATAGTGTGTCCCGAACCCCATCAGCCTTATGGGGAATTATAAAGAGTTTGGATTTTATTTTGATTGCAATGGAAAGCCAAAAAGGATTTTAAGTAGTTCATGGGATGGGGTAATATCTGATTTATAATTTAAAAAGATCAGTGGTTGCCAGGTATGTGCAAAACAGATCATAGAGGGACAGAGACCTGTTGGGAGGTGTTACAGGGAATGGGACTAGGATGAAGGCAGTAGTGATGGTGAGAGGTAAAAATGGATCCAAGAGATATTTCACAGGAAGAATTGATGAGATTTGGAGATATAGATATTAGAGAGAGTGGTCAATTTTGTCAGCTTTACCACAGTGGGAAGATTGAACTATGTCCATTGATTGGATTTGGCAACTTGTAAGTCATCAGTGGCTGAGAAGACCAGCTTCTGTGGAGGGAAGGGGTGTAAGGAAGAAAAAGTAATTTCTTTTCCTCACCCATTGCAAGGTTCACAGCTGAAGCACCTTATAACAGAAGACAGATTAACAGAAGAAAATCATTCGTGTTTATTTAATGTAAGTTTTACATGACATGGGAGCCTTCAGAAATGAAGAGCCAGGCCGGGCACAGTGGCTCACGCCTGTAATCCTAGCTCTCTGGGAGGCTGAGGCGGGCGGATTGTTTGAGCTCAGGAGTTCGAGACCAGCCTGAGCAAGAGCGAGACCCCGTCTCTACTAAAAATAGAAAGAAATTA
>NW_012144300.1:3796216-3796742 GCF_000956105.1 Propithecus coquereli
GAGGAACTTCTGGCATGTTTGAAGCAACTGAAGGAGGCCTGTGTGGCTGGAATGCGGTGAGGCTGGAGAAGTCAGCAGAAGCCAGATCTCAAAGGACTTTGTAGGGGAAAAAGCACAGCGGACCCTTGAACAACTGGGGTGGGGGAAAGCGGTACCACCCCCTATGCTGTCAAAAACCCATGTATAACCTTGGACTCCCCCAAAACTTGACCACTAATAGTGTACTGTTGACCGAAAGCCTTACCAATACATAAACAGTTGATTAACACATTTTGTACTTACATATTTTATATACTGTATTCTTAAGTATACTAGAGAAAAGAGAATGTCATTAAGAAAATCATAAGGAAGAGAAATAAATTTACTAGTCATTAAGTGGAAGTGGCTCATCACAAAGGTCTTCATCCTCATCATTTTCACCACACTGAGTAGGCTGAGGAGGGGAAGGGGTTGATCTTGTGCTCTCAGGGTGGCAGGGGTAGAAGGAAAGGAGAGACAGAAACCTTTGATCTTTTTGAAAAAAAAA
>NW_012144300.1:3798652-3810866 GCF_000956105.1 Propithecus coquereli
AGCAGGGAACTTGCAAGACCTCTTTGTTCAGATTCTTCTTGGTGTCTCTTTGTCTTCAGAGACAGGGTCATTCTTTTCCTTCTGGTATAAGAAGGGGGCCCTGAAGTCAGAGTGTTACGACCTCCTTCAGGGGAGCGTAGGCTAGGTTTCATGACATGCTTCAGGGGAGAAGGGGCGGAGGGAAGGGGCAAGAGACCTTCTTGCTTCTGCTGTTTTCTCAAATGCTAAAGCACCATGTTTCGGGGTAGTATTCCTGAATACAGGGGACATAAGCCATATTGTACGTGTATTATTGTTAATCCTCACAACAACATGTAATGTTATCGTTTCTATTTTAATGAGTTGGAGTGATTTTAAGTAACTTTTTAAAATTACCTAGCTAGTAAGTGGTGAAGCAGGTATTCGAACATTATCATCAGGAGTTCAGAGCCTGTGCTCTTTCTACTGTATCAGTCTCCCTCTTTCAAAAGAAGTGGAGTGCTCGTAGAGTACTCTGTATTTCTCCTTTGAGTGCTTAATATACTGAACACTTCACAATAAGTGCTAGAAAGGAGCTACATGGTCACAGGAGATTTTTGTTTTTTAGCAGTTTTATTGAGGTATAATTTACAAACCATAAAATTCACCCATTATAAGTGTACAATTCAGTGATTTTTAGTAAATTTAAAGAGTTGTGCAACCATGACGACAATCCAGTTTTAGAACATTTCCATCACCTCAAAAGATCCCTTTCTGCTCAGTTGTTGTCAGTTACGGCTCCCAGCGCCATCACCAGACAACCATAATCCGCTTTGTCTCTGTAGATTTGCTTTTTCTGGACATTTCGTATAAATGGAATCATACGTTATATGTAGTCTTTCATTTTTGTCTTCTTTCCCTTAGCATAGTATTTTTGAGGTTCATCCATATTATAGCATGTACCAGAACTTCATTCTTTTTATTGCTGAATGGTATTCCATTGTATGAATATACTACATTTTGTTCAGCTGTATCGCAGTTGACGGACATGTGGATTGTTTTCAAGTTTGGGGCTATGAAGAGTAGTATGATATAAACATTCCTGTGCAAGTCTTTGTGTGAACATATGTTTTCATTTCTCTTGGGTGGATTCCTAGGAGTGGAATTGCTGGGTCATATGGTAAATCTATGTCTAACTTTTTAAAGAAATGGTCAAACTATTTTCCAGAGTGGCTTTGCCATTTCACATTCCCACCAGCAATGTATTAATATTAGGGTTCTAGTTTCTCTTCATTCCCGCTAACACTCGTTATTGTCTGTCTTCTTTAATCTAGCCATTGTAGTGAGTGTAATGTGGTCTCTCATGTGATTTTGATTTGGACTTCTCCAATAACAAATGATGTTGTGTATCTTTTCATGTGTTTATTAGCCATCTCTATATCTTCTTTGGTGAAACAATTATTGAAATATTTTGCCCATTTTTTAAATTGGGTTGTCTTATTGAGCTGAAAGAATTTTTATGTATTTTGGATACAAGTTCTTTATCAGATACATGATTTGCAGTATTTTCTCCCAGCTTGTGGATTTTCATTTTCTCAAGAGTATATTTTGAAGTGCAAAATTTTTTAATTTTGATGAAGTCCATTTTACCGTTTTCTTTTTTTATTAATTGTGCTTTTGCCACCATATTCACGAAATGTTTGTGTAACCTGAGGCCTTGAAGATCTGTTTTCTTCAGAAGTTTCAAATGAAATTTTATAATAGGTTGGGTTTCACTTAATTAGGGAGGTCATAAAATTATTCTCTGAGGAAGTGGTACTTTAGCTGAGATCTGAAAGCTGAGTAGGAGCTAAGGGGAGGGAAGAGATTCCAGCTAGAGGAAAGAGCGTGGTGCTGTGTGACTCTGTCCAGTTTGAAGAGCTAGAAGCAGGTCAGGAAGGCTGGAGTGGAGTTTGTGCATCTATCCGATGGGGCCTGGTGGGACCACAGCAGTAGGCTCAGGAAGGGGATTTCGTAGGCAGGGAGACAAGATCAGATTTGCTTTTCAGAAAAAATAATTCTGGCTGCTGTGTGGAAAAATGGATTGGAAGAGGGCCAGTGTTGGATTGGCCAGTTAGGAGGCTGTTGACCAGTTAGTGAGAGATGATGGCAGGTTGGATTTAGGGGAATTGGGCAAACAGAAAATATTAGGGACATTTGAGAGCCTACCTGCCATGAATTGTGCGTGGTCAAGCTTGCCAGCCAGGAGATTATAATAAGGGTGATTATGCTAGTTTCTTCGGCTTCCATTCCATTCTCTCGCACACATACCTCTTTTTGGTTCTGCTCTTTGAGCTTTCTTTACCAAGAGATAGTCCTGATAGTCTTCACACAGCAGGTTAGTCTAAACATTTTCAGTGTTTCCTCCTCTTTCATAAGACTTTGGAAAAAAAAATTGAAAGCAAGTTACTTATTCTTCCGTACATCCATTTCATGTTTTTTTCAAATGTTAAGTACTTACTATATGCCAGGCACTCTGCTATATACATATGTGGGGAAGAAAAATAATTTTCTCTCTACCCCTCATTATTTTTAGTTGGGACAGACCCTTGTAATAAAGGACAGATTAACAAGAGAAAATAATCAGAAGTTTAATCACAGGCAGACCTCCTGTATACACAGGAGATACTGAGGGAAATCTCAAAGTGTAAAATCTCCAAGAGTAAATCTCAAAGGGTAGTTTAAACTTCAGGCTTAAAAACCATTGTTTACTGAAACAAAGAACGGTGTGGGGGTGAGGTTGGCTATAGGCAGGTGGTGTGGGGAGAGGTACAGAGCAAGGCTTATTCAGATTTTATAGGGTATTGGGGAGTGAGTGTGGAATTGGAGAAGAAGCATTAAAGGCAGAAAAATAATTTTCCCTCTGCTCTTCTATTAATAAGTCCTCAGCTGAGGCCCCTACAACAAAAGACAGATTAACAAGAGAGAAACAAACAGAAGTTTGTTAATACATAACCGCCGTGTATACACTGGTGATACTCAGGGAAAACTGAGGAACTCTCAGTTACTCAGAGGTGGCTTAGAACTCCATATAGCATCTTCACCTGAAACAGAGAGAGCAAGAGTATTGGAAGGAAAGTTACGGGGAGGTGACCAGGAAAAGTCAGTAAACAAGAGCAATTCAGTACCTTTCCCATTGTTCAGAGTCTGTTGACTGAGTCACCCTTCTCTTCCTGGTACAGACAGGCAGATACCCTTGCAAATGGAGCTTTTCTTTACAGTTAAATTGCTCTTACAAAAGGGTAAAATCTACTTTGTTTTTAGAGCTTCTCCTGTGACTGCTGTTTCTCTAGATAATTCTTATGTCAGAGAAGCACGTTTAGGGTGGCAATATTCAGATCTCCGACAGTCATATTTTGGGGTGGTGCGTCCTGAGCCCCATCAAATAGAAGGTCAGTCCCTTTGTTGCAGAAAGGAAAATCCTTGGGTAAAACTGGCTCATAGTCCAGACTCACAGTAGTCTCAGATTGACTCACCTGTTCTGTTAATTCAGGGAGCCATCAGGGAAAATGTGACTGGGCCTGGTCAATAGAACAATGGCAGTGACACCGACTGTGAGCTCTAATCCACTCCTTCGACAAAAGATAATTGTGTTGAAGGACTGCAATATCTACTTTAAACACTGAGGTTTTATTTTAGTTCTGAAATATAAAATGTGGAAGCATATTTTCTATGATTTTCCAAGAGTGTCCTTTAGTTGACTTGGTAAATTAATAGAAGCAAATTACTGTTTCTCAAAGGAATTACAATAAATCTAGTTCATTTTATCTTTTAAAATAAAACAGAAGGCACTGGAATTTCGACACTAATGGTGAAAAGTGTCTTGCTCAGAAAACTAAAATGTATTATTTTTACTAAGTGCCTTCCATTCTATATTGGCAATTGATACATGGGAACGTATTTCCTTTCTATCAATTTTCTGAAGTATACAGAGAGTCAAAGGTTTCTCTTGACTTAGATTATAAAAAGGCAAATGAAATGTTGTTTAAGAAAAATAGAACATGAAATTAAAATCCCTTTGCTGCATCATTTTTAATTCTTTTTTTTTTTTTTTTAATTTTTGATGTCCTAATTGGTAAATGTAAGACCTTTTTGACTATCAAAGAGATTCTGGTTAAGTTGGAAAATATTGCATCTCTTGTGTGCATACTCATGTAGGGGAGGAAAAATATCTTTCCCTCACCCATTGTAGATTCATGGCTGAGACCCCTGCAACAAAAAACAGATGAACAAGAGAAAAGCAGCCTGATGGCTGGAGTCCAGGGCCGGGAGCCCACGTCTGAGGTCCGGGGTCTGGGCCCCTCGAGGCAGTGAGCACTGCAGGCGCTACTCTCTGGTCATGGGGCTGGCAAGGGTCCTGGAGGACGTACGAGGTGGGGCAAGGATGACCAGCTCTGCGTGGAAAGCCGGAGTGGCACTCCGGGCCACGAGAGCAAAGGCTGAGCCAGGCCTGCAGACTGGGCCGTGTCCGCAGCCAAAGCCCACGTGCGCACTGGACACACCTGTCTGGGTGACTTTGAAGACAAATTTACATGTGTTGGAGACCAGACCAGAAGCACTTCTGAATTAAGATCTCAAATTGTTTGGCTTAGACTAAACTTTTTCTTGTGTGGGTATCTCTTGAGTCTTGTGTCCTTTTACTCCCGTCTTGTAACTAATCATTGATTCACCCATTTCACAGTCACTCTTGAGTTCCTAGAACAGTGGAAGACCACAGAGTGCTCCAAGAAAATAACTCATTTCTGTCTATTGGATTGGTGGTCAAATCTTCATTCTAAAGAATTTCAACATATTATCAGGAAAATTCATGAAAAGGACATTATCATATCACAGTTTTCAAAACACTATGAGTCTTATTTTAGGAATGTTAGCTCACAACATTCCTAAAATAAGTTATACTTTCTCACAACAAAATAGTCTTCTTATATGTGAACGGCTGCCATCTTAATTGGGCACCTGCAAGGCAATTCCAGTAACGTCTTGGATGTGTTGAACCTTTCGTTGGATGGATACAGGTTGGTGCTGCTCTGAGTGAACTCTCAGTGTTCTGCCAGCCTCTCTCTACTGTCAGTTGTTGTCAACCCCAAAGGAAGGTTCATGGCATCATTTTGTGGATATGATTTTGGGAGAACAATTCAGAGGCTGTATTTTATTGATAATTTGGGTGTGATTTATTGCTTTTGGAATGCTATTTTTAATGCGTTATAAGTTTCTTGGCCAACTTTTCCGTAGTCCTTGGGTACTGGTACTTCTGTACTGAAGTGAATCTTGTTAAGTGCAGGTGTTTTGGGATATGTACCGCACTTATCATGTGACGTCATTGTCCGTTGCCTGTCCCTGAAAGCCCGTTGTAGTCACTTCCTGCTCCCACTTTTAGCCCTGGTGATTATACGGGTTTGTTTTCAGCTCATATAATGGTACGCCGGTGTTTCCTGTCAGCTGTGCCACTGTTTCCCGAGCTGTCGTGTGCTGTTTACCTTCCGCATCGCTGCACCTCGAACATCTGGCCTGCTGTGCCTGCCTGCTGCAACTTTGGGATCAAGCAGCCAATTGAAGGCCTATTCCTATGCACTGTGAGGCTGGTGCTTCCCTGCTCCTGCCATTTGACATTTCCTGTGTGTCCCCTGTTTTGTGATTGTTTCCAGTACATTTGTCACATTTGCTGAGCACCAACTCTGTGGTAGGCACTAAAGCTGTCAGTTGAAAGACGCAGCATCTGTCCTCAAGGAACTTAGTGTCTAGTGGAGTTATGGAAGGTCAGGCATGTGCCAGCAATGCAGAGGTCCCAGTCACATGGAGCGTGGAGGGAAGAGAGCCCGGATCTCCTTGGTTTAGTTAGAGAAGGGAGCAGCGGAGCTGAGACATGGAGGATGAGCAACGTTTGCTGAGTGCAGGGCCCAACAACGGGAGAACTCAGTTACAAAGCCGGGGGCACGGTTTCTTTAGAGAACCATAGGGTGTCTGCTGTGTGCCATTCATGTGTAGCTGGGAAAGCGGCTTCATAGGGATACTTCCTGAAGAGCAGTTCAGTTTCTCAGCTGTTCTTATAAAAGTCTTCACTGCCCGTAATGTAGTTGAGGAGCCAGGAGAAAACAGGAAGGGCAGAGGGTAAAGTAATCTCTGAACACTGTTTTGAATCAGGAACAGTGCATCTTCAACATTTCATACTTGTCTGTCTCGCATCCCTCTGACTGCCAGGTGCCTTCTTGGTGGCCAGAAGCCCTGCTGCCCTCCCCCCCCACCGTGCTGCCCTGTCCCCCTCCACCCCTGCTCCTGTCTTCACTTCCTCTCTCCCTGCCCATTTCCCACACCATCTACACAGCAGTTAATCCTAACAGAAGTGCTGGGGGAGAAGCAGGCCCGACAGACTGGTTCACACTGTGTTGAATGTTACAGTTTCCTCAGAGCTCCCCAATTACAATATTCTACTTGCTGCAAAGGGATATGTTAAAACACATAGATCTGTAATTGGTGAAATCTCAGGGAGTATTACAAAGAGAGGTGAGAAACTTCAGACTACTGAACAGGCTGCCCCCACTCTGACACTGCCCTCCTCATGTGGCTTCTTCCTCTGCTTGTGGGCTCAGGATGTACTCACAGGCCGTCTTCTAGCGTCCCTGCTGGCTGTGCCACCAGCCTGCCTGGGAAGGACAGGATCCGGCTCTCATTCCCATCTCGTTAGCTGGCAGGAGGGAGGGGACCAAGGCAGCCACTCATGATACTAATTTATTCATAAGTCACTTTTTCATAAGCCTTCAACAGCTTGTAATTGAAAGTGATAAATCCCCATTTCTAAAATATTTTCTGGAAATAACGAGGTTTCCAACAGATATGATCAACTTTAAAGCATGCTGAGATTTGACTGTCACTGAACCTTTTGGAGGCAGAATATTTCCAGCTGGTGGCATGAGGACATTTATAACGAGAGGCCCTTGAACCCAAAAGCATGTTGAGCTTTGTGTCCCATGTGATAAATATTTTGCATTGCAAGTATATGTAGTATTCTGTTTGAAATGTGTGTAAATTTGTGGGAAATCAAATTCAAAGCTATTTAAAGTACGACTGAATTCATAATAGATTTTTGTTGTCAGATATTTTCACAGTAAATTGCCAGAAAAAGTACACTCACTCTTAATTTAAACTTGAAAAGGTTTGAAACCCATTGTCCTATATTGTAATTTTGGAACTATTTAAATTGAAATCAAGGCAGTATGAGTGAAATAATCTCTACAGGTGGTTGTTTTTAATGAAAGTATTCTTCAGTGATATTAAAATCTAAAGAAATCTAATATCTGGATTATTCTAATTAATGTTGAGAATCGTTACACTAAGGTGACATCTTAAACACGATTGTGACTTTCTGGAGTCCCACTGGTGGACTTTGGGGAACTGCAGGTGTCAGTATAAGGCACTGTCCCCTTTGGGCAGGAGCAGTTCTTGAAGTGGAGTGGGGCTGAGTCAGGCGGTGGCCCACGGTGAGAGGTGTTGGGCCATCTAGAGGCAGGAGCCCCTGCCCAAAAAGATTAGAAGTCATTCCTCCCTGTAGCTTTATTCCTTGAGCTTTAAAGGCTTTTGGATTCTATAGTGTCCTATTAAAATGCAAATGTCCCTGGGAGATACTAGACCTAAAAATACTGAATCTTGGCTCTGAAGAGTTGAAAGGATTCTGTCTTGTTAAAACTTTTCACAGGGCTTGGTCTTGGTGGACAGCTAGCTGAGTATAGCATGCTGGAAAAAAAGATAATGCAACCCAGTGAGGACAGGAAAGTGAGCTCCAAGAGGGGAGGACCAAGGTGGCCACGGGGTCCAGAGGGAGCGAGGAGGGCTGGAGGGAAGGGCCACCACCAGGACACCAGGTCCATGGCACTTACTGCCCACAGCCAGCTTCCCTGTGTCTGGGCTTTGATGTTTCAGGTTCCCTTTAAAAAGAAGAAAATCAGCTTTGTTTCTCAGAACTGCTCAAATCAGACCCTCAAATCTTTCCGAGTGGTGTTATTTGCAGTTGCATTTTGTATTTAAATCTGACTCAGGAGGAAAAACTGAGGCTTATTTCACCATTCTGATGATGAGGCGTTGTGGTCAAAATTAGTTCACAGTTGTTAAATGGTTGCTTGTTCTTGAATGAATACAATATAAAAACATAAATCTGTAATAATTCATCAAAATTTCAATTTCACATCTCAAAAATATTAACATTTTTCTGTCATGATTAAAACAAACAATAAAACCCAAACTGGACGCTTGAATAGTATGCCCAATCACTGTTCAACAGGTTTTTTTTTTGGTTTTGTTCTTTAAATTAACATCGCCTCATGTTTAGATGTGCTGATATATTAATATTATTGCCCTTTTTCCTTTTTGTCCCCCTTTATCTCCAAATCCCTTTATATAGACATATGAATTTAGTTTTAAGATATTTCTCAAGATTCTTTTATGAAATAGTAGCCAACCTGCTATCACTATTACCATAGAAATAAGACTTGCCTTACTGAGAAAATTCCATCAATACCGCTTATATGCTGAAATCAAAGTGTCAGGAACAAGGAGATGCCTTTGGTTTTTGTGTCCTTAAGTTTTTGGTTGGCAAAAAAGTCATTCCATCCTTCCAAATGTTATAAATTGGAAGAATTTTATTTATTTTTTGTTTACTTTGTAAATTTAGAGATTAAGAATAGAAAATATTGGCCGGGCGCGGTGGCTCATGCCTGTAATCCTAGCTCTCTGGGAGGCCGAGGTGGGAGGATCGCTTGAGCTCAGGAATTCAAGACCAGCCTGAGCAAGAGCGAGATGCCATCTCTACTAAAAATAGAAAAAATTAGCAAGTCAACTAAAAATAGAAATAAAAAATTAGCCGGGCATGGTGGCTCGCACCTGTAGTCCTAGCTACTCGGGAGGCTGAGTCAGGAGGATCACTTAAGCCCAGTAGTTTGAGATTGCTGTGAGCTAGGCTGATACCACGGCACTAACTCTATCCTGGGCAACAAAAGTGAGACTCTGTCTCAAAAAAAAAAAAGAACAGAAAATATTGACCTGAAGCCTGGATGTGATCTGTCTTAACACATAAATGGAGCATGTTGAGTGGCCATGAATCCATAGCAAGTAGAGGTCTTCTAAAATTTTTTAATGTGAATTATTTACATTGAATAATAAGCATACCAGGTTATCAAGGTTGGGAAGTTTCTGGTTAATTCAAACTTTTTATCCATTGATATTTATCATTTAGTCTGTCAAAGATGACCAATTTTCAAAGCAGTAGAATGTATTATAAAATTTTTTAATCATTCAGAAAGCTCTTAAAATCTTTGAATGCCTTAGGTTACCATTATGCTTAGTTATATTGATGAAGCTCAAAAGTGTTGATTAATAGAAATTTCTGGTTGTAAAAATTCTGGATAACTCTAAATATTACATCTTTCGGCATCTGTTGGCATTTATCCTCTTTCTCGTGTCCCACTTTGGCTGTGTGTAGTTTTTCTTGTCATTAAAAAAATTTGTATTTGCCAGAGTTGTGTCTGTTAGTTTTAAATACCAATATAATTGTATATCATTTACATGAATGTCTAAATGGAGATGGTTTGAAAACCTCTCTATGTTGTCCCTGAAAAAGGAGAGGGTGAGAACCCACCCTTGGGTATGTCTAGAGTTCAGGAGAAAGCACAAATCTGGTCACAAGGGGTTTTGCATCTGACTGTATTGAAGCCACCGAGGTTGGTAAAGGGCTGGTAATGGATTCCACAGAGTGGGATAGAGCTGCTAAGGAGGGAATTACTGTCATCAGTAGTGATGACATAGGTAATTGGTTGCTGCTGGAGCTTTTCCATTTTGGATTATTTCATAGATATTTTAAAGAGAGTTAAGGAGATGACATTTCTGTTATTTCCATGAATTGTACTAACTTCCTCATTTTTTTTCCATTGTATAAATATTTGTACAAAGTAAAAATTTAAATGATGTGATGAGGTGCTTGTACAAATATAGTTTACCTAGAGTAGTGGTTCTCCAAGTCTGGCCCATGGACCAGCAGCGTCATCATTACCTGGGAATTGGTTAGGAAATGCAAATTCTTAGCTATACTAGATTTCTAGAATCATAGACCCTGGGCATGGGGTCCAGCAATCTCTGTTCACCAGCCCTCTAGGTGATTTGGATGCTGCTAAATGTTGAGAACAACCACTGGTTTAGTGTCTCTGTAACCCCTTTGAGTGGACTGTTTAGTAACTCATTTTCACTCATAGTTGGTTTATACTTCTTTTTCTAAAGTCTTTCATGCAGCATTTAAGAAAAAACCCTCTTTTTTGATTTTGAAAGGATTCCTGTAGTGATCTAAACCTCTCCTGTTTTTTTCCCAAATAATTGTTAGTAAGTAGGCCAATACTGTAGTTAAAATTCAGGAAAGTGTTAGATGTGGCTTAAAAATCCCAGGAAATTGGGCTCTTGTCTAAATATTTGTAACACAAAACTTTTAGACTGGAGCTTTTTCAGCCTTACCAAAAAAAAAAGAAAGAAAAGAAAAACAGTACTCTAGATATTTCATGTGGCATTTTTATATATTGTTTCTGTAAAAATATCTTTTGTCAACATAACACAGAATGGCATTTTCAAATAAAGTTGAACCACGCCTTTAAACCGTGACTCATCTGTGTGGTTATTTGTTGATCCGCTGTGGGGAGCAGTAGTCCTCATGCTGCCTGGACTCATGCAGGCCACCGAGCCCTACTGTGAGTAACCCCCTAACTTAAGTCTGTGAATTTCGAGCAGGTTAAAAACTTACATAGCCTCGACCACAGACTGAGTGCATTTCTCAGTGATCCATTTATCTTAAGCTTTTTGGTCCTAATCATTCTTTAAATAATAAAATGACCAGGAAAATGAATGCAAAAATACCTTTAGGTTTTTGTTGATAATTAAATCTAATTTTCTTGAAATGTCATTGTCTAACTCAAAAGGTCCTAAATTCCTTAATGCTAACCTGATGTTCATTTAATTTTACTAAAGCATAGACAGGATTAGGGATTACCCTTTCCTGCTCTAGTCAAAAGTAAATAAAAATAGAATCTTCGCATTTAAGAACTGGAAGTGACTTTCCGATCCATGTCATCCAAACTCCCTCCTCCTACTAAAGGGAAATCTTGAGGGGGAGAGCGGTGAGTGGTTTGCTCAGACCTGCACCATGAACCTGCCCTGCAGTCAGACAGCTCTTCTAAACTGCCTTGGCCCGCCCATAAAAGATAAGGTCCAGTTGTACATTCTGTCATACTATTTCTGGCAACCTTCTCAGATACATCGTGATTCTGCATTGTTTATTTTGCTAATACTCTAGATAGTGGTCATTTCCTTTGGGTAATTGATAGAAATTGTAAAAGTGTTCCAGAAGCTTAGACACTAGAATGGTGTTTCCTGTGACATGGGTTTAGGAAACAGCACTTCCAGTAGCTGTTCCTAATTTCTTATCTGTGAACAACGTAGTAGTTGCCATGAGATCCTTGTTGTGTAAAGGTATTTATTCTGACTGCATAACCTGCCATTATTCTAAACTACTATATTTTAGGTAAGAATCATCTTTTCTTAGTTGCATGTGAAAGAAATAAAATAAGTACCATTTATTTAATACTTGATAAATGTACGTAAGGGGTGTGTGTGTGTGTGTGTGTGTGTGTGTGTCTGTGTGTTGGAGTGAGGGTAAAGAACAGTTCTGTAAAAAGTCATCTAACTTTCTTTTTAAAAATGTGTTATCTTTTAAAAATGTGTACACAGAAATTTTTCCCCAAATATGAATTCTGAGGAATAATGGCTCTGAAATACTTTAGAATATTCACAGAAATAATGTATGGTATAAAAATAATTATGTCTGTCTTAGAAACTAATTACTGATGAAGGCTGTACATAAAACTTTTTAAACTATAGAAACACAGGGCACAGAAGTTGATACTTTAAAAATACATGAATAAAAAAGCCCCAATTCTAGGAAAATACTTTTAAAGGTCTCTTTTTGGTCCAATCTGAGACAACTTGTATTCATTTGTTAAGGTGTGGGCAGGAGATTGGGAAGAATTTAAAAATGGTTGAGTGTGTCTTATTTTGAAAACTAAGGTAGAAAGAAAACAAAACTGTTAAAAGGTAAAACTACAGAAAAAGTAGGTTTTAAAACTAGAAGGAAATCTTGTCTATTTTGTCATTGTCTAGCAAGTCCTCACTTTCTGAATGAAATTTTTCTAAA
>NW_012144300.1:3813187-3813575 GCF_000956105.1 Propithecus coquereli
GATAGTGGTAGCTGAAGTGGAAGTTGCAGTCAGATAAAACTTGAGCAATGACCTGGAGTTGAAATAAAAAGCAACATAAACCTGGGTTGATAATGGAATTAAATAATTACTACTGACTCCTGGTAGAAAAACTACGGCATCTTTTTCCGACGTTTTTCCTTTTCAATCTTAAGGCCATTTGTCGAAGTCCTTTATATCTTTGTATTTGCTTGGCTTTCCCCAGTATAATAAATGGCTTCTTAAACGTGAACAAGGGATCATTTTTCCTTGTGGAAAATGTTCTATAATTTAGACTTTTTTTTTTTGAGACAGAGTCTCACTCTCTTGCCTGGGCTAGAGTGCCGTGGCGTCAGCCTAGCTCACAGCAACCTCAAACTCCTGGGCTCAA
>NW_012144300.1:3813864-3815431 GCF_000956105.1 Propithecus coquereli
AAATATATATTTTATTAAGCCAAAATGTAAAGAAAAGTAAATTAAAAAAAAAAAAGGAAACTGTCTTAAGGAACTAAAAGTACACTTAGAAACATAGCGATCACTGAAAGTATTTACGAGGAAGCTGAAACTTATTTCTGACAGGCATACATATTCTAGGGGAAGAACGGGGAAGGGAGACAGATTCTCTCTACAGGTTGAGTATCCCTTATCCAGAATGCTTGGAACAAGAGTGTTTCGGATTTTGGGGTTTTTGGGTTTTGGAATATTTGCATTATGTACTTACCATTGAGCATGGCTAATCCAAAACTCTAAAATCTGAAATGGTCCAGTGAGCATTTCCTTTGAGTATCATGTCAGTGCTTAGAAAGTTTTGGATTTCAAATGAGGGATATTCCTGTGTTACAACTCGTAGGTCCCATGAAATGCTGGGAAGGATGCAGAGAAACTAGATCACTCGTGCACTGATGATGGGATGTAAACCGGAATAGCCACTCTGGAAAAGAGTTTGGCAGTTCCTTTCAAAACTGAAAAATGAACTCCCCATACAACCCAGCAACTGTATTCTTGCACATTTATCCCACAGAAATGACTTATTTTCATGTAGGAACTCATACACAAATGTTCGTGGCAGTTTTATTCACAATAGCCCAAACTTGGAAACAACCCAGATATCCTTCAGTGGGTGAATGGTTAATGGTACATCCATACCATGAAATTCTGTTCAGTAGTAAAAAGGAACAGATTATCAGTATGTGTAACAATTTGGATGAACCCCAAGGAAATTATGCTGAGTGTACAAAAGCACAGTCTCAAAAGGATATATAATGTATAATTCCATTTATGTAACATTTGTGAAATAACATAGATTGGGAGTCCAGATGAGTGGCTGGGGAGGGTGGGTATTGTTATGAAAGAATAACATGAGGGAGTCTTATGAAGGTACAGTTGAGTATCTTCATTGTGGTTACACATGGCTGTACATGTGATAAGATTGCACAGAGCTTGTACACACACACACACAAGTGCACGTGCAACTGGTGAAATCTGAATACGCTCTGTGGGTTTCTTGGTTTTGATATTATAGCATAATTATGTAAGTTGTTAGCATTGGGGGACGCTTGGGATGTACATTTCTTGACAATATCCTGTGAACCTATAATTATTTCAAAGGAAAAAGCTTAAAAAATTGAATATTGCAATTTCATATAGTTCATCCTAGTAAGACAGGAAAAAAAGCCTTGATGGTTATATAGCAAGATTCTGGCGTGGTCATCTATTTATGGTTATTTCAAAGGGATTTTCACCCTATTACATGTGCTTTTTTTAATAGCTAAAAATTTTCCACAGTGTACATACATTGTTCACGCATCAAAAAGCCGGTTAGGTAAATGCAAATAATTAGGAGCATAAAAAAATTAGTACTCAATTTTTAAATTCTGCCACATCGACAGAACTTAGTGTGGTCTTTTAGTGGTTATGTAATTTGACAGACAGTTGGCAATTGTTTTTATCAAATAGTTTGGAAAGGTATTTGTTTTATTTGTATTTAGAAAATTGTTTAGAA
>NW_012144300.1:3817176-3872119 GCF_000956105.1 Propithecus coquereli
TATCTGTAGAAATCTTAATTGAGTTAAAACAAGATATTGTTTAATTAAAACCCCTTTGATGATTTCTATATTGATCTTTGCTTTTGAGCTGCTTATTCTGGAATTATTTTTTAAAAGAAGATTAACTGAACTTTGAAGTATTTGAAGCATACTTAATATATTTTAGGGCTGACTTATTCTACTGCACGTGGCAGTCATGAGGCATTTGAACAGATACGTTGACAGCTGAAGTGAAACAAATGAAAAGACGTCCTCTTCAGTTCAGTTTTTTTCTCTTATGAGTACACTCTAAATTCCTTGCAGACTTATTAAGCGCACTGAAAGGTAACTAATTCTGAAGTGTCTGAGTGGGGCAGAGAGCGGGAGATTTTCATTGTTGTAGTGAGTCTTGATACTTGATAATATTTCATATCACTCCCCTTTTGAGAGCCTGTTGTTTAAATAATGCTGGTATTAATATTAGCTGTCAGCTGTTGGCCAGGGCTGTGTGCTTGGTGATTCACATATGCCACCTTATTTCATCCTGCCAACGAACTTATGAAATGGGTGTTTTGACCTCACTTGTGCAGAGGAGGAAGTTGCAACTTAGAGAGGTGAAGTTATTAGTTCTGGTTAGCAATGGAGTTCAGGCTTGGGGTTCTCTGGAAACAGAGGCTGATTTGCAGCAGGTAGTCTGGGAGGTGATCCCAGAAGGCAGGAGGGAGGGAGCAGCCAGAGTGAGGCTGCAGAGGAGGAAAAACTAAGGAAGACAGGCATGACTGGAGCTGCTGCCCAAGCCAGCGAGCACTTGCCACTGCACCCGGATCGGTGGGGCGTGTTCAGAATGTTTCTAGAATCGTCCACCCGAGGATGGGAGACCAGGGCACTGGTACACTGAAAGCTGCTTCGATTGCCCAGAACTTCTGGGCTATGCTGGCTGTAGATTCCCTGGGCCTCAGAGAATACTCTGCCTGGAAAAGCAGAGACAGGCATCACAGGGCCTTGAGCCGGGCCCTTGTGCGCATACCGGCGAGCTCACACACAGCCCCTCCGCAGTGGCCACGGAGAGCAGAGGTCGGCTAGACGGAAGTGACTCGAGGCACCAGAACTGTCTGCTAAACGATAGAACCCAGCTGGGCCTGACTCTGAGACTGAATCAGACCATTTCCCCGTGAACACAGAAGTGAGATGGCAGGTGGAAGGGAGGGTGATGGGGAAATGTAGAGAAGACACATGGTAATTAACAACAGAATGAGGAGGATGCACAGGGAAATATTTTACATACAGTTACATGCAATCGGGAACATTTATTTTCCTGTTTGTGTTGCTTTGGTAAACATTAGTTGGTATGCCTTGCATATATGTAGATTAGAATATAAGAAGAATGCCCAGAATATTCTAAATATTAGATACTATGCCTGATTGAAGATTAAAACTAAACTCTGTTACTGAGTCCTAAGGTCTGTCCTGCATCTGGGATTACGTTGTACCCAGGAGTTGTGAAGCCTCGTGCTGGGAATGCGGGAAGTGGGGAGGGACTAAAGCAGATCACCTGGGGTCATTGCGAGATTGGCTACTACCTTTGCTTTGTTAAAAATCACGTGATAACCCCCCAAAGATGTTGACACTCCCCCCCACCTCCCAGATGAACTGGAGGGAATAATGCCTTGGGTGAAATTGTTTGTTAATATAGCTTATTAACCAGGACAGTGAGGTAGCTGAAATTTTCTGCTGATCACTAGATTTTCTGGTACCCTGTCCTTTTGCCAAACTTGCTAGAGCAGGGTGTCTGCCACAGGCTAGGTGGTACAGAATATTCGCTTAAGGGAAAGAACGCAGATTGTCCTTTTCATTCTCAATCAGCCAAATTCAGGCAGGGGCTGGAATTCATACAGTTGGGAGTGATCCCATATTGCTTTGTAATAGATCACCACAAACTCTGCAGTTTAAAATGACACAAATCTATCAGCTCACAGTCTGTAGGTCAGAAGTCCAGGCATGGTGTGACCGGGTTCTCTGCCCAGGGTCTCCTGAGGCCGAAGTCAGGGTTCGCCAGAGTCTAGCTCCTTGCAGTTGCAGGACGGAGGCCCTTTCCTCTTGCTGGCCGTCAGCCGGGGGCTGCCCTCAGGCCTGCCCCGTGGCCCCTCCATCTCCACAGCCAGCAAGAGAGCATGGCCCTGTGTCGGCTCCCTCTCTTGCCTCACGTCTTTCTCCAGGAAAGGTGCAGTCCCCTCACGAGCCTGGCTGGGTCCCCACTGGTGAAGTCAGCCCTACCACAGAGCAACACCTGGGCCTGGGGTAGAAGCCATCTCAGTCACAGTGCTGGGGGTGTGCAGGGCGGGCACACCAAGCAGCAGAGGTCTGGGGCCCCCTTAGGACTCTGCCCATACCCCCTGTGAAGTGCAAAGGACTTAAGATCCAAAAGCAAGTTTAGAAATAACCCTTGGCCCATGTACCAAGTGAATAATGGTGAACGCCTGGTCCCGATTTCATTTTTGTACTCTCCGTGCACACCCCGAGGAAAGGCTAAACCACTGGAAAATTTGGGGTCTGTGTTTGAATGACCAGCTAAGATTGATTGTGTTAGTAGTTCTTGCCTGGTATTTCTGACTCAGGCCTAACTTGACAGGTCACTGGCCACTGTAATTATCAGTTTCTTTCACATTATATGTGTTTAATGTACATATTGGGTTAACATTTCTATCCCAAATTTTCAGATGAGAAACGCTAACTGACTTAGCCAGGTTGCATGGTCAATAAACACTAAAAAGCCAAGATGAGGCACTTTCTAATATACCATGATGGAGTCATACTCCCTTTGTTGTTGGTACTTCAAAACTATGGCTCTAAATCTCTTATCTTTTTTTTCCAATTTTTTTTTTATTGTGGTAAAACACACATAACATAATTTACCATCATAACCATTTTAAGTGTACAGTTCGGTGGTATTAAATACATTAACATTCGTAATATTGTGTAACCATCGCCACCATCCATCTCCATACTCTTTCCTCTTCTAAAACTGAAACTCTGTAGTCATTAAACACAACTCCCCACGCCCATCTTCCACAGCCCCTGGCAACCACCCCTCTACTCTGTCTCTGTGATTCGACTACTCCAGGGACCTCCTATGCGTGGAATCACACAGTATTTGTCTTTTTGTGACTGGCTTATTTCACTTAGCATAATGTTCTCAAGGTTCATCCATGTTGTAGCAGGTGTCAGAACTCATTCCTTTTTAGGGCTGAATAATATTCCATTGCTACACATGCTTAACATTTCTTGAGTGCCTTACTATGTGCCAGGCACTGAGTTGGGTGACAGGATATTAAAATGAATAATATATGGTCACAGTCCTGCAGGCACTCCAAGTCTTTAGCTATTGTGCTGTAATTTATAAGTCAGCTACAGAAGTTTACACTCAGGGACATGAGGACATCAGGATGGAGCGTTTGAGTTAGCTGAGGGGGTACCTGAGAAGTTGGTCTTGAGGGGTGAACAGCTGTTTGTCACTGGCAAGTAGGTGACGTGGGTGGGAAGGTCGTTCCTGCAGAGGTGTGGAATGAAAGCCTTGACCGCCCAGGGACCGACAGGACGCACAGCAGATTGGGGGTGAGGAGGCCACCGTACACGCAGCTGGGGCAGCAGCCCGTTTGTCAAAGCCACGTGACGCCGTCCGCATGGAGTGTGGATGTGCGCAGCTGCTTATACCCGTTTCCTATCTCAGTCCCCTTTCAGACCCTAACCCAGGTTATTCTGTTTCCTTAGCTGAACTGGACGCAGAGCACACCCAGAAGGTCCTGGAAATGGAGCACACCCAGCAAATGAAGCTGAAGGAGCGGCAGAAGTTTTTTGAGGAAGCCTTCCAGCAGGACGTGGAACAGTATCTTTCCACGGGGTACCTGCAGATCGCGGAGAGGCGAGGTGAGTTGGGGACAGGGCTGCTGGCAGCAGGGACTTGCTGTGTGTGGGGAGGGTGCTGGGCGGCTCTCCCCACAGAGAGGGTGTGGGGTGAAGTCTCTGGAGCCCCGTCCCACTGGCAGACCTCAGCGGTCCCAGGGTACGTGCCAGGCCCCGTCTTGCCCTAGCTTTGCCCTTCCTGTGCATCTAGGCTTTAGTTGGAGATAGTTTTTTTCAATACTTTTAAAGATTACAAATGCAAATTAGATTTATAGAAAACTTGGAATTTTTTTTTTAAAGTAAAACAGACATAAGAAAAATGACCCATACATTATTCTACAGCACAAAATAAACCCTATTCCTGCCTTAGTGTGTTCCTTCCAGTTTTTGTGCATGAGTCTAATTGGTATCCAGCTGCACATATGTGTGGGTTTGTATCTAACTTTTCTTAGTATTGTACAGGGCTCTTCCCCATTATTAAAAAGTCTTTGAAAGGGTGTGTTTTAAAGGCTGCATCTTTGTCGTGACATATCCTAACCGGCTTTCCTGCTTGAACATCTAGAATCTCTGCCTCTCTAAACGGTGCCGTAAGGAACATCCAGACATAAAGGAACAGACTGACTAGAGGAGAAGTCAAGACTCTGGATTCCTTGCTGCGGCTTTTGCTTGGGAAGAACTGGGGGCCTCAGGAGGGGCAGTGTGGGTAGGCAGGGCCCGCCTGGGTGCTCAGGGTGGCGTGGCAGCCTCGCCCATTGCCCCGGCAGCGTGGAGCTGCGCCCAAGGGTTCTCCTGGACCCCCTCATCCCCCGAGCCTCTCGGTACTCAGCCTTCCTCCTTCCCCTGACCTTTGCTCTCTCTACCCCGCCCCCCACCCCCAGCCTAGCTCTGTGCCTTCCTATCTTCCAATTCTATGTCCCTCTCAGGAGAAGTTGAGGAAATCAAAGCACGAGGAAGGAAAATAATGTAAAGAAAACAGATTAACAGCAATGTTTCTGAGTGCCTCAGAGTGCACTGGTAGATGCAGATAGTCAATGATGTGAGTAATGCTGCTTTTACTTCGGAGGCTAGTACCGATTTGAAGCTTAACATCTTCATCTCCAGGGTCAGCCTTCTCCCTCCTTGTACCCCACTGATCCAGAGTCTGCCCTCCTCTGTGTGTTCCTCAGAGTGCGTGCAGGGACTTCAGTGTTGGGTGCTAGTTGCAGAGAGTGGCCTTCCATGGCTCCTCTGGGAGGAAGTGGAGGGTTTGCTCCAGGGATTTTTGTCCTGTCATGGGCAGCAGCTGAGAAGGACACTGTACCTTGGGTCGCAATAACAAAAAAACACAGACTGCATGACTTTAACAACAGAAATTTATTTTCTCTCTGTGCTGGAGGCCTGAGATCCAAGATCAGGGTGCCAGCACGGTCGGTTTCTGGCGAGGGCTTTCTCAGAGACGGCTGCCTTCTCACTGTGTGCTCACGTGGCCGGTGGGGTGCGGGGGAAGCTCTCTGGTGTCCCTTACAGGGCTGATCTCCTCATGGAGTCCATGACCTTAGCTAACCCTAATTACTTCTCAAAGGCCCCGTTTCCAAATACCCTCATATTGGGGGTCAGGAGCTTCAACATATGAGTTTGGAGGGACACAAACATTCGGACCATACAGATACAATATGGCCAACCCACAATTTTGAGCATGATGAGACACTGCAGCAATGTCTCATGGCATAGAGGAGATGCCAGGGTGAGGAGGAGAGTCAAAGAAACTCTATGGTCCTTTAGTTTGGCACTTGCTAGCTGTGCTCCTGTAGGCTTGGAGGAAGCAAAGAGAAAATGAAAGTGTCACTTAAGAAGCTCCTGTTTTCTCAGGGAGACCCTGGACAGACAACTGCATGGGAGAAGGGGGGCAGGTTCAGAAGTTGCTCTTTCTGTAGACGGCAAGCCCTCGTGACAGGGACTGGTCTCTGTCCTGCAGGAGCCTCCATGGCTACCCAGGTACAGTGCTGGCAAATCCTTGCTAGACAGATAGCAATAAAATATTAAGTAGTTAACATTTTATGGTTTTGAGTGTCTCAAGAATAATTTTCTTTCTGTTTCCAGAAAGTGTTGGGTTTTTGTTTTTTTTTTTAAGGTAAAAAAATGGAGTCAGGCACATGTTGCCAATATATATGGTTTCGAAAGCATCGAAGAATAAAATTCGAGGCCTTGGGCTTTTTAACTCTCTTTTTCAGCTCGTGCTGAAAAGCTGTCCGTAAACAGCACTCAGGCATTTCTCCGCAGGGCTGTTCAGAGCCATCCTTAGCTTTCCCAGCCTGACAAGTCATGCCGCCCCTTCTTAAGGAGGAATCTTCATCTCCAAGGATTAATATGGGGACGTTTAATTTAGAAGAATCAATCAAAATAAAAATTCTCTAACAGTGAGATGGTATTTTGGACTCATTCCACTAAATCAGAAATAGCAGTCAGAATTTTTCTCACTTTCAAAAGCATTATTTTTTAATTATGACAAGGCCACGGAAAGTTTTATGCAGAAAATGACCAGAGTAAAGGGTGAAGGCACATTTGTGCCCACTCGGATCATGGTAAGGCTAGGTGACAGAGCAGGGAGCCTCTCCGGCTTGAAGGCTGAGGGCAGGGCCCCAGGTGCCGAGATGCAGAGGGGACCTGGCACCTGCCACCTGCCCAGCAGAGTTCTGAGTGCTGTTGGACATAATTAGGCACTTTCTAAGCCCCCAGCCCAGGTTTGACCTTCCACCTGACGTGATTCCCATTTTCCCAGAAAAGCATTTTCATTGCTTTCATTTTATTGCTACGCGTCAGGGTATCCTGACCAGTGCAGCTACTTGTTAACAGTTCACCTCGGAGATGCCCTGTCTGTGCCTGCGTTTTCTGGCTCTGGGTTCCACAGTTAGATTTCAGCTTCCTGTGGGTCAGGCCCTGTGCCCGTGGGGACTGCAGCTCAGCTCCAGGATGTTCCAGGGTAGACCCAGTGTCCTGGGAAGAGTATGGGGTAATGTTTGGGCCAGTGATAAAATTAGCAATAATATTAGAAAAGATAGAATTAACAGGCAAATGCACCTATGTGCATATTTTGATACTCATCCATGCTGATACATTCAGCTCTAATTTGATTTCCATTCCTGAATATGTTTCCATTGAATAAATATGGTATAATTTATTCTTCATGTATTGATGGATATTTGTTTCCAGTTTTCTTTTTTATTAAAAACAATGCTGGTGTGGACATTCCTATAATACATCTCTCCACACACATGTGTAAGAGTTGCTTTAGGCCAGTGGTTCTCAAACTTGAGCAGCACAGTCCCCTGGAGGGCTGTTCAGATGTGGGTCCCTGGGCCCTACCCCAGCATTTCCGATTGTGTACATCTGGGGTGGGGCCCAAGGATTTGCATTATCAACAAGTTCAAGCCAGGTGGTGGCTCACACCTGTAATCCCAGCACTTTGGGAGGCCAACAGGGGAGGATCATTTGAGGCCAGGACTTAGAGATCAGCCTGGGCAACACAGTGAGATCCTGTCTATATGAAAAATTGGCCAGACATGGTGATGTGCACCTGTAGTCCCAGCTACTGAGGAGGCTGAGGCAGGAGGGTAGTTTGAGCCTAGGAGTTGGACGTTGCTGTAAGCTGTCGGCCTAGGCAACAGAGCCAAAAACCTCGTCTCACAAAAAAAAAAGGGGAGCTCCAAGGTGATGCTGAGGGACCACACTTTGAGAACTACTTCTTTAGGGTATATAACTACTTATTTAGGATAATCATGGTGATTACTGGTCATAATGGCATGCATATCTTCAATTTTACTAGCTTCTGTCAAATTGCTTACCGAAACATTTATACCAGTTGACCATCTCCCTAGCCTTGTATGCATGTTCTGATTACTCTATATCTTTGTCAGCACTTGGTAGTATCAGATAAATTTCTGCCAATCTGTTGGCATGAAATGATATGTTATTTTGGCTCTAATTTCCTTGATTGCCCTCTTTTCTGTTAGTTTGTTTTCCTTTATTGAGTCTTATACTTGTGGATATTGATCTTTGCTGATTGTATCTGATGCAGATAACTTCTCTCAATCTGTGCCTTGTCTTACCTATTTTATTTTTTTGGACACAGGGTCTTGCTCTGTTTCTAGGGCTAGAGTGCAGTGGTATCATCACAGTGCAAACTCCCAGGCTCAAGCAATCCTCCTGCCTCAGCCTCCCAAGTAGCTGGGACCACAGGCACACGCTATGACACCCGGCTAATTTTTCTATTTTTTTGTAGAGACAAGGTCTCACTCAGGCTGGTTAAGAACTCCTGGCCTCAAGCAGTTCTCCTGCCTTGGCCTCTCAAAGTGCTAGGACTATAACCACCTGCATTATCAATTTTAGAATAGTCTTTGCAAAATCAGCTTATTGTAAGGCAATCACCTTTACCCATTTTATTGTTCATGGTTTATGCTTTTGTATCTTGCTTAACAAATCCTTAATTGCAAGTTCTAAGGACATTCTACTGTGTTTTATTCTAAAAGTTTTAAGGCTTTCCATTTTGTTTGGCTCTTTAGTCCACTGCTAGTCGACTTTTGTGCATGTCATGAGGTAGGGATCCGATTTGAATTCCTTCCGTAGTGATAACTATTTGTGTACGCTACGTCACACTGCCTTCTGTCTTCGCCAATTTCCATATATTTGAAGAGTTGTTTCTAGGTTCTCTTTTCAGTTCCATTCTTTTATCTTCTATCTCTGAGCCAAAGCCATACCGTCTTACACTCACTCATCAAGCAGTGGTTCTCAGCTGGGGACTCTTCTGGCCTCGGGACATTTGGCAACCCCTGGAGACCATTTTGCTTGTTGTGACTGGGGTAAGGGTGTGCTACTGGCACCTGGTGGGCAGAGGCCAGGCGTGCTGGTAACACCCTACATTGCACAGGACAGCCCCACAGGGAAGTGTGGTCCAAGTGTCATTACTGGCAAGGCTGGGAAACCCTGTTTTATAGAAAGTTTTGAGTATATTTTGGGGCGATTCCCCTGCCCTTCATCCTATACGTATTCATACATTTTTCTTCAGAGTTGTCATAGCTATTCTTGGCTCTTTGTCCTTTTGTATAAATGTTATAGTTTCAAGTTTTTTGGAAAACCTTGTCCAGAGTTTGACTGGAATTGCATTAAGTTTCTAGACTATGGCAGAATGGGCCTGTTAACGGTATTGATTTTTCTGCGAGAGCATGTCTCTCATCATGTGTCGGGTAGAAGTTGCCTCAGACACTGTCTGGGACGAGTGACTTCTCTGTTTGAAGAGCTGCCTTTTTATCTGATGGATATAGAGATTTTCTATTTCTTGTTAATTTTGGCAGGTTTTCCATAGAATTGTCTTTAGGTTTCAAATATATTAGTATAGCATTGCCTATAGTGCTCTTTTCAATATTTGCTGTATTTGTGGTCAGGTTTGCTTTTGCATTCCTAAAATTGTTAATTTTTGCCTTTTATTTCTATTCATGATGAATCTTACCCAGAACATAATCCTTTTTGTTTTTCTCCCCTAAGGAACCAACTTTTTTGTTCTTCCTCTCTATGGTTGCATTAATTCTTCCTCTTTACTTTTGCTTTATTTGGGCATTTTTTTTTTTCCTAATTTAAACTGAACGTTTAGGCTTAATTTTCAGTGTTCCTCTCTAATAAGGCATTCAAAGCTATGGATTTCTTGTTTACGGTACCATTTTTTCCTACAAGTTTTGATGTTTAGTAGTTTCTGGGCATTTAACTTTTTTCACTAAGATTTCCTATTTGATGTATAAACTGTGTTTTAAAATCATTGGATATGTGAAAGTTTTCCTAGTTACTTTTTGTTACTGATTTCTAGTTAAATTTCATTGTGATTGGAGAATAGGAGAATAAGATTTTGGTTTTCTCTGTTACTAACTTTGTGGCCGCTAACGTCAGTCACCAAACGGGTGTATTAACACACACCTCCCCCAAGATTATGGATGTTGTATTTTCATTGTCATTCTGCCATTCTTTAAAACATAGCCAAAAATATAGTCCTGCAGAAGTTCTGAATTATCTTCCCGGTGAATTGAACCTTCCAAAAATCATTACTACTCTTCATCCCAATATTGCTTGTTTCCCCTTAAGTTCTATTTCGTTTGATACAGATATAGCTTTATCAGTTTTCTTCTTAAAATTAATTGCCCATTGTATGCTTTCCATTTTTTGAGAAAACTTTTAATGTTTTTTGTCTTTTCATTTCAGGAATATTTCCTATAAACAGAATATAGCTGGATTTTATCATTTTGTTTCAGTTATATAATCTCTTAACTAGCAAGTTTGGTTTTTTGACATTTACTGTGATTACTGACCTACCTGGCTTTATTGTCATCTTTATTTGGTGCTACAGCATTTTCCTGAAAATTTCCCTATGCTTAATTTTAGTCCATTTTTCCCCTTCCTGCCCTTTTAAGATGGCACAGACAGAAATAGGAGCCTATGCCCCTTTCAAAACTGAAGTCAAACAAAGGCCTAATGTTGAAAAGCCAGAAAGGCCTTGCTGAAAGGTGTCCATGGCCCCAGAGAGAAAACCCCCCAGCCACCCTCAGAAGACTGCTCCTGAGAGGAACAAGTTTGGGCAGCGGGCTATTGTCAAGTCCCCCTGACCAGTCTGCCTCACAGATCAAGGACAGTGCTCCGGTGTCCTCTGCGTGGCCACACTCCACACCCGGGTCAGGTCTGAGGCAGGCAGAGCAGGCCGACTTCCACTGGCTCCTGACTATGTCGCTTTGGAAGTCGCCACCAAGCATGGGATCATCTGAACTATAATCAACTTTCACCCACCTAAAAGAGAAACTATACACTCCTTACCCCCATTTAAGTGTAGAACTTTGATGATTTTGCAAGCCTAATGATAATGAGACTCTCACCTTCCTGCCAGGTAAAAAGGGATCCTAGGCAACTTCTGAGCACACCGTGTCATTACTGTTGAGCAGGTTAATTGGGCCATAGCGACTCCCCTTCACGCCTGCTGTGTTCCAAGCTTCCTGTCACTCACACACGTACAAGTCTCTGCTAAATATGCTTTCTTGTACTTAGATCTTCCTTCTTTATACCTTCAGTGAGAGTAGGTTCATGGTAAGGTGTTTTTTCTTGGTCTGACTGTGCTTATATCTTACACTTGATCTTAAATGATATCTAATGATGTATCATTTTGGAGATGACATTTATCTCTCCTCTTTGAACTTATTCTGCTGTCTTCTGGCTTTTATTATTGGTGTTCAGAAGTTGCCTGTCATCCTAATTATTTCCTTCTTTTGCTTAACCTGCCCTTTCTCTCTGGCTGCCTTTTAGAGAGCCTTTGTCTTTGATGTTCTTCAACTTCAAAGCAATTGATGTAGGTGAGGATTGCTTTTATCTTGCTTGGAATGCATTTTGCTTCTTAAATCTGGGTCCTTAGGTCTTTTAATTCAGGAAAATAATCAGCTTCTTTGAATATAGTTGCTCTTCCATTCTCTTCTTTTGGAACTGTGAACATATGTTAAATTTTTGCATTTTCCACATCTCTTAAGTTCTTTTGTATTTTCCATCTTTTTGTTTCTGTGCTGTATTGTGGCAAATACAGTCTTCTATTCTATTTTCTACTTAGCTGTGAGTGATCTTTACTTGTGACCTTAGTTTTAAATTTCAGTGATTACATTTTCCTATCTAGACATTATCTGGCTCTTTTTCAAATGTCTTGTCTGTTTGTATTTTTGACACCATATTCATTTTTTGACTCTATCTTTTATTTCATTATATGTAAGCAGCCACCTGTAAAGTTCTTGAGAAAGGATGCTGTTTGTTTCTGCTGACCCTTACTCATTGTGATTTATTTCCATGTATGTTATAAATTCCAGATTGGATTGGAATTGATTTTGTATAAATCAAGGTTAATAGTGTATCCTTTCAGAAACAATTTGCATTTGCTTCTGCCAGGCACCATCATGCGTAGGATAACAGCGTGTGGTTTTCTGGACCGCAGAGGTAGTTTAAGTATGAGCTCCGTCCCTTGCAATCCGCGCCCAGGCCGAGGCAGACGAGCAGCTCCTTGGTCTCCTTTTGCTGGTGGGCTGCGCTGTTTCTCCCAGTCTGTGCTTTCCCTGCAGGGAGCTTTTGGCTCGACTTCCCAGCTTGCAGATGCTCAAACCCTTGTTGCTGTTGGGACTGAGCAATGTTCCAAGGGCAGTGAAAACTTCAACTGGAATTATAGGATTATACCTGCCTATAATGTTTGGGGGCAACTGCAGGCAGAAAGCAGAGCTCTGTCTGGCAGGGAGGGAGGCTGCTGACTTTGTGCTGCTGCAGTGACACCTCTTGGAGACAGCACCTGCTCCTGCCGAGTGCCCGACACCAAACAGCGAGAACTGCCTAATGCAGAGTCTGTTTGTTCTGCCTGCAGCACCCCCAAACAAAAGCTGGGGGGTAAACAAAGTAATTGTTATGGAATCAAGAGGTTATGGTGACCAGTGGTGATCTAGTATGGAGGTGAAGTACCAGCCTGGACTGTATCATTTATTAATACATTGCAGGTTGTTGTGAAGTAAGCAAGCTTGGAGTAGCAGGAGATATCCCATACCTAGAATTGGCCTAATGTCAACTGAAGTTCTAAAGCTGTTAAAGCAGTAATAAAGATAAAAAGGTATACCTTCTTGTGTTGCCGATCTGTTCGCAGAGCCCATAGGCAGCATGTCATCCATGGAGGTGAACGTGGACATGCTGGAGCAGATGGACCTGATGGACATATCCGACCAGGAGGCCCTGGACGTCTTCTTGAATTCAGGCGGAGAAGATAACGCGGTGCCGTCCCCCGTCTTAGGTAGGGTTGACAGACTTGCATAAATGTAACCACGGATTTATTAATATCACTCCTCCCTACAAAGAGAGGACATCAGAACTGTCTGACCTGACACGACATACAGATCCCTAAGCGCACAGCCCCCTTCTCATCCCACTAACCCACGTTTCCACATACCTGGGTTTGGTCTGACAACAGTGAGGCAAAGGAAATGGTGGTGGTTTTTTCTCCAAAGATTGTGGTGTTCTACCACAATACGTTCAGTGAATAGAAGTGTTGTGTTTTACCTCCTTCTCCATCCCAGAAATTGATTTGAATTGGGTTTTTAATCAGGGACTAAAATTTGGAGTAGGTAGAGACACACCTTGCACCTGGTCTAAGCATGTGGTTTTTTGGTTTTTTAACTCTTCCTACTTCCACAGATATTGATGGAAAGTCTGCTGTGGGCATGGCGGCCACGCTGTGTGTTCAGCACTTGGCTTGTATTATAAAAATTAGCTGCAAACCTATGGGCACTTTTAGCTCCATTTCATGCCTTCCCAAAATTTTGTTTCATGTTCAAATATTTACTGAAGCTCCAGACCTGTGCTAGACCTATGCCGGGGCTCAGTTCATTTGAAATTTCAGACCAGCTCTTCTGGTTGGGTACAAGCAAAGCTCAGTCCTCCCAGCAGCACCGTACCCACCTGTAGAAAGTTCTGTCATTACCATGATTTCCACTTTCTCTAAACTCCTCTTCTCCTCCCAGCGAATCCGTGAAAGTGGTGTTACCCTAGGGAAGAGCAGGGGCCTGGGTGCATTTGCCCCTGTCCTAAGACAGAATACTGGAAATGGGAATTAATGCCGGCCCTTCTCTGAGTCAAGGGGACAGACAAATGGTGACATCTGCACATGGAGTTTTGATTTCTTGAACTTATTTAGTTCCCATGAAATTGGAGAAATGCTGAAAGGTCAGTACTTTCTCTCTTAGCACTGGTGTCTCTGAATCATTTAAAAGGATAAAAAGAAGTAAATCTAGATTATCAAGGTTACAGGAACTGCTCCTCAAAGACATGCAGCACTTGCCCCTGGGCCTTTAAGCACACTGTGTCGCTGGATGTTACGTAGTTAGAAAGAGTTCTGTCTGACATAGGTGGCTGGCTCAGCGCAGGGACCCTGGTGTCACTTAGCTCAGTCTTCCAGGGCAGTTTCCTGCACTGTGATGAGCATCCTGGTTCTGCAGACCCCAGAGCACTGCGACGAAAACCGTCCGCGTCTGTCACTCTGAGCACGCTCAGCAGCTGTCATCAGTGGCAATTCTAAGTTGCAATACTCTCATGGCCCGTTTTTTTCTGCTTTATTTTGCAGGGCCTGAATCCAGTACTTGTCAGAATGAAATTACGCTTCAGGTTCCAAATCCCTCAGAATTACGAGCCAAGCCACCTTCCTCATCCTCTCCATGCACTGATTCAGCCACCCAGGACCCCAGTGAAGGTGGGGAGTCCCCCCTTGTTCAGTCTGATGAGGAGGAGGTCCAGGTGGACACTGCCCTGGCCACTTTACACACTGACAGAAAGGCCACTCCAGATGTGAGTGATGACAGCGACTCCTCTTAACTAGGACGTTCATGTTCTCCGACCACATTCACATCAGGTCTCAGCTGTGCACAGAATTCCACCTTGTAAAAAGTCAGGTTGTTTTATGGAGGTTCTTGATTTTTTTATACAATTGCCAATAATGTGTGAGAGGCTGACTGAAGAGCTAACAATAAAGTTTTGAGGACTTTAAACACTAAACAGAGGGTACAGAGCTAGTTTATACAGAAAGGACACTGACTACACACTTCCTTAAGGCCCATTTAACTCATGGTCCCTCCTAGTGCAGTGAAGGTGCCAGGATTGGGGGGCGAGGTGCTGCCCAGGAGGCTGGGTGAGTGGGCGGCACTGCAGCTCAGTTCCGACTGGAACAGTGAACGACCTGCCCTTTGCCAGCTCTGACAAAGCTTGGGTTTTCATCTGATCATCACACAATTGTGTGTCAGTCCACAACCAACCCCTACTTTAATAAGAGAACACACACCTGGGCCCACAGGAACAGAAATAAGGCAGAAGCAATACTCCTGAACAAAACCTGGTCCACAGAGATGTGTTCCCTTCACCACTTGTCACAGCCCAGTGAGAGGGGACAGACTGTCAGGAACTCACTCGGGGAGTGCGGGGGGAATCACACAGCGAGGGGCGGCGGCAGCGCAGGACCACATGGAAACCATGTGATTTGCGCAAAGGGGACTCAACCCCAGCAGACGGCAGTCAGAAGTGTGCTGTCAGCTCCACTCCCTGGCTGGAGGGAGGCCTTCTCAGCCCCCTGCCCTGTGATCAGAAAAGAACTCGTTTCATTAACTCATCTTCCACAAAGACAGACAAATGTCCAAAAAACTTTGTTTTTATTATTAAACCTTGTATTACAAACCTGAAAAGTAAACAAAAAACTCGCAATAAACCACATGAAGTCTTCCCTCCCGAGGGAGGGGTGCAGAGCAGCGCTAATAAATTAAATGTCAAACTGTAAGCCAGAGGCAGAAGTTCACTGTCAAAGAGAGGGAAAAGTACACAGCAAGGCCATAAAAACCGGACAACCACATTGGAAAACACTTGACTCTGTTTATGTCATTGTTAAATATTCCAAAACAGTTCAGTCTTCTGCAACAACAACCAACAAAGTGGATCATAGGACGTTCCTGGCAGTCACCACTGGCAAGCTCAGTGCAATATGGGTAGCTACGGGATTGATGAATCCAATTATGAAACAAAGAACAGCTTGTGAAAACAGTTTCCCTTTTTTATTCCACACATACTGTACACACAACCGGAGAAGGGCAACAGCTACTCCATTATTATTTTTTTGTTGTTGTTCAGTGATGTAAGCAGCACTTATAAATGTTACAAGAAAAACCCTGTAAGCATCCAATCCAACCGATGAAGAAACTGAAATGTAAGGCTTTTCTTCATCTTGTCTTCTCACCCCCTCCCCACCCCCCACCAAGAAAAAGGCTCAAGTATTTAAAACAATTTACAGGCATATGTACAAAAGGGATGGGATTCTTTTTTTTTTTTCTTTTTCTTTTTTGTTACAACATGGAGAGAAAAAATAGACAAGATGAGCGCAAATGCATTTTCACATTCAAAAAGAACTGCAGACCTCCTAGTGGCTCTAAATGTGATCATAAACGAAACAAATTTAAAAAGAAAAGATTAATGCTGACTTGTGAAGGTGTAAAACAAGAAGCAGTGAGATGAAGATGGAATGTTAGAAAGACTGCACATTGATGACAAAGAAGCACTTAATGGCTTCACTTTTTTTTTTTCTTAAGGATGCTATTGAAGGGTTTTTTGATAAAGTAGCCAACAGCACCAAAAAATAACAGAATGGATTTCCTAATGAAATCAGGCACAGGTCTCCCTCACGTGACCCCTCCAAGGCAGGCGGTCGTTGTCTTCCTCTCGCGCTTTTCCTCCTTCCTCAAACAGATGCATAGTGATGTGCTGGTAAGAGAACCTACTCGCTCAACCTCCTCGTTCTGCCCATGGTCAGGAAACAACGTCCGCCTTCAGCTGCCATAACTGCCCAAAGAAACAGAATGGGGGCTCTCCGGTTTTAAAAATTATAAAACTCATCTTGCACATGACAGAAGAAAAAGGACAGCCAAAGCAAAGCCATTTCTTTTCAAGTTTTTTCCTGTGTGTGTGTGTGTGTGTGTGTGTGTCTCCTATCCCTTTTCCGATCTAGAAAAATCTGCTCACATGACTGATGGTTTTTAAAATTTGTTCTCCAAACTTCACCCTCTTCAAAAATGGGTTAAAAAGCCTTTTTTCCCCAACAGTTACAAAAAAAAAAAAAAAATCAAAAACAAAAAAAAAGGCTTTTGTCAGCCATAGGGGCAATACAAATTAATACAGCCCCCTCAAGGGTTTTTAAAACAGTGAATATAACGGCAGTTTCCAAAATCTGACTGCAGTAATCTAGGTATTCTAAGTACAAAAAAAAGTTCAACAATTTAATGCTAAAACAAAATTAGTTCTCTAAAACCAGAAGAAAATCTTCTTTAGAGCTAGTGCAAAGACAGCTTGTATCCTACAGCAAGTACTCCAAACTAGAATATAATAATTACAAAAAAATATATATAAATCGACCACGGGTGTTGGCATCTTCATGATGAGCTCGAAGCACTTTTGGATGAACCGGAGGCTGACAGCCGGGAAGGCGGCACGTCCACCGTCGCTCTCTTGCGGGGGCCTCTTTTTGGTGTGGGTTTACTGAGACAGTTCTCAATGCTGCCGTTTTTACCAGATACTTTGCCACAGATCTGATTGACCAGACTAATAATTTGTTCCTGTTTTGGGATGAAAGGAAGACACAGAATTAGTACACAAGAGAAGGGCATTTCCTCGAGAACCGGCCAGGGGCAGGTGTAGGACAGAGCGGGAGGCGTGGCTGGGCAGGCAGCCGCCTCCCCCCACCAAGACCGAGATCACTGCAGGGGGCTCAGGACAGCTGGGACTGGCTTTCACAACGTCCCCAAGAGTCCGAGACGCAGCGGGCTTGAGAACTCACTAGAACAACACTTCATGGGCGTGGAGGGCCCCGAAATGCTTTCCTCATCAGGGAGAAGCAGGTTTCTCACTTAACAGCCAGTTAGGTGCCTGCTTTGCGGGCAACCTCCCCTAACCTGTTTCTTCGTCCCCAAAATGGGAAAAGCTGACAGCACCTCCCTGGTGGCTGTGAGGGCTAAACAAATTAAAATGCTAAAGTAACAAATACGAAGTCCCATATCGGCACACAGTAAGTACGTAATTATTTCCTAAAAGCTGCATTTAGGTGTGGGTTTTGACATTCATTTGAGGTGGACAGATTGCTCTCACCATGCAGCCAGGTTTGTACGACAGATGAACATGGCTCACGATCGCAGCTGCTCATTCTCCTGGCCCCGCCTAAAGTCACACAGCACGTGTGATCATTTCATCCTCATGACCACCTGGGACTGCCACGGGTTACCCCGACTCAGGGAGGGAAGGGCTGGGGTGAACACAGCGCCCACAAGGAGGTGCCAAGCAGAGAGGAGCTGGGGCCCTGGGGCTCCCTGGAGGGTGACACAAACACCCGAGCTCCTAGATTCCCTCTGGCTACCCAGACACAGAAACCACTTGACCTGGTCTTGCAAATAAATGCAAACACTTGTCGTTACATTTATGTTATTTCTTACAATTCATCCAAGAGAACCATATATCTGTCAGTGTCAAAAATTTATTTGTAACTTTAACACAACTCATAACCATCCCATTTTACCAGAGAACACAGGAAGGAGCAGCAGACAGGCATTGCACAAGCACGTCTCCGGGCCGGGGTGGCGGGAACCATGCAGACCCGGGCAGGGAGGAAGCAGCCAGATTCCCAAAGCTCTGCCTGACCTGTGGCCCTTGGGAAAGCCCCGGAAAAGTGAGGGCGGGAAACAAAGCACCAGCTGGCTCTGGTCACAGAGAAGTTAGTGGTGCAGGTGTAACAACACGGACCACGGCTTGGTAGCAATGAACACGCTAATATAGGGTAAGTGACGAACTTCTTCAAAACGAGCTTCTCACATGGGGCAAAAGCCACCTCGACACGAGGGCCAGCAAGAAGAGGACACCATTCCTCACCTGCATGCTGCTGGCTGGGTGGACAGTGGCCTGCCCAGACCGGCTGCCCCTGCCAAGCTCGGGGTGGGGACAGCCGCAGCCTCACTAGCTGGAATCTTGCCCGGCCAGCCTGAGAGGGCCAGAGGACCAATGGCCAGAGGACCCCAGGAGGCTCACAGTCCTCAAGAATGCAAGCGTCAGTGCAGCTGGCTGTGCTCTGCAGGTTGCTAGACAGGTTCTTACTCACACCCTAAGGATTTATGTTTTTAACCGTGTTCTGACATTTGCTGTTAACGTGAAAAAGCAGGACAGCAAAGTGGTTGTTGCCTTCACTGAACATGCTCTTTAAAAACAAAAAATATGCAAATAGATCTTTCTCCAGCCTTCTTATCTTATAATGTAGCCAAAGACTGAGTCTGACCCACCGCCTGAGTCCAGACACACCAGCCCCAGTGGGCCACGCAGTGTGCACTCAGGCGGACGTGACCTTCCCCACGGGAAGCAGTGCGGGCGTGGGAAGGACAGGCTCCGCGGCTGGTAGGTTTGGCCTTCGGGACGGGGCCACCGCACAGCATGAAGGGGGCCACATAAACTTATGGACATGCACAGTGACCATGACAGCAGTGCCCGGAGGAAGGCCCAGCGGAGTCATCGCGTGCAGCGCTGGGCCGACCAAGAGAGGGCAATCTGAAAGGTGATCCCAAGGAGGGCTCTGGCCTGTTCACAGGTGAAGAAGTGGGCAGGGCACGTGTTCCAGGAAGCTGCTGGTCTAGCCCACAGCAGTGTGGGAGCGCCACGTAAACACGCTAGGAGCTGGCCCAGAGGCAGCCCCGTGCTCGCTGCCTTAGAAAGGCAGAGTCCTGGGTTCGGAGGCGTCTCCCGCAGCCCCGTGGGTTCTGCCCGTTCGGGGAAGGAAGCGTTCCCAGCCCGAGCTCGGGGAAGCAGACCCGCGGCTGGCACAGAAGGGCTCGGAGCCCGACTCCGAGACCACGGGGGGTTTCCAGTCATCGACGAGCTGTGTGAAGAACAGAAACCAGGGGAAGGAACGCAGCAAGGACCAGTCAGGGCACTAAGTGGTGGCCCTTGTGGCGGAAGCAGAAGTGGCGAGAACTGGCTGGATCTGGAACGTGTCTGGAAGGCGGAACCATCATGACTACACGTGTGGGCTGAGAGCCCCGTGCGTGGAGACAAAGGGCCTGGCCCCGACGGATGCCCTGCCCCGTGGGCTGGGGGGCTTCCGGAGCCGCCCCCTGGGCCTCGTCCAGTGCAACCTTCCCACTAAGTGGCCGCAGGCCCCCCAGGTGCCTGTGCTGAAGGAAAGGGGCTGTCAGAGCCTGGCGTGTGATCTGAAATTGTCAACTTGGAGTCCCCATACAGACAAAAGACGCCCCGACTAGTGCTGAGAACGGGGGAGTGTCGCCACGCGAAGAGACAGGTGTCCACTGTGTGCAAGCTCCAGGACATAGGCACACCACCCTGGGGGCCCCGCCCAGGCCCAGCGGGTCGTGTGACAACGGTCACCCTAAACCTGTGGGTGGGCTCGCAGCACCACAGCCCAGCATGCAGCGGCCTGCAGGGTGGAGGCGCGGGAGCTGGCTCGCCGCACAGGATCCCACGGCGTGGCCCAGAGCGGGCGTTCCCTTTGCAGCGCTGTCAGCGACACCCCCCGGAGGGGTGGGGAGACCAACACAGGACATCCGCTGAGCTGTGGCCAGGGGAAGGGGAAGGGGACTAACTCATTTCCGTGCGTCTCAGAGACTGTGCGGGGCTACAGCCAGGAAGGCCCTCTGCCAGTGTCACCTGGACCCTAGAACCCGCTTCTCGGAGAGACAAGGGGACCACTGGGCAGCCACAGCTGCTCCCCTGCCCACAGCGCTTGCGCCAACACCGGTTTGGCGCTCTCCTGAGACGGAGGAGCTGGGCCACACCTTGGCCACAGCAGGCAGCACACGTCCGCAGCGGCCTGGCCGGCCACGGAGCACCCTCTGGGAACCACACCCTGGTCCTGACGGGAAGTGCCCTGGCAGTGAGGGTGGTGGGCTCCGCGCAGCCGCAGCCGACTCCCTGCAGAGAGGTGACAACAGGCCTCTGCGTGAGCCGGAACCTCTGCCGCAGCGGTCTCCACGGGCGCCGCTGCCCCCACCGGGGGGGCGCTGCCGGCGTCTAGTAGGCAGAGGCTGGGGAACCCACTGTGCACGGGACAGGATGCCACGCAGGAGCGTCTGCTCTGGGGGCGGGGTGGCGGGGGGGCCTCGGCCTTTGCAGGAGCCTGTCTGCAACCCCCGCACGCACAGCGCTGTGAGCCCCATTCGCGAACCACGCTCCCTCCAGGAGCCTAACGAGGGGCGGAACCGGGTCAGGGCCTGAGAGGAAGACGCCTGCTGTGGGGACAAACACGGCGCTGCAGCGAGACCCCGAAACTCACTTGCCAGGGCTGGGCAAGGGGCGGCACGGCTAGCCTGGGGAGGTGTGGACAGAGCCGCAGCTGACGGCTGTCCCTGAGGGCAAGGTGGCCCACCTCCCACCTGGCCCCCTCCCCCGTGCGTGGTTCTTCCCTAAGGATGTGCTGCTCCAGGCCCCGGGTCCTGCTGCTGTCACTGCCACGCCTCCCAGGGCCACCGCGGGCTCAGGGCGCAATCCTGCTAACTAAGGAGAAGGGCTCTGGCAGAAGGCTCTATGAACATGTAGAAGAAAAACAGAAGGAAACCAAGTTTCTACAGGTGAAAGCAGGTCTAGAGTTATAGTTCCTGGATTTCTCAGGTCAGACTGAGGCCTGGACACACGGAACACAAGCTGAAGAAGCCACCCGCTTCCTCGGTCACATTCCCGTCAGGGCAGGCTGTCTGGCCAGAGCGCCCAGCACGACGTGGGCCACACTCAGCGTGGCCTTGGGCCTGCAGAGCCCGGGCTGGCTGCCGGGCACAGAACTGCCAGGCCCGGGAGACCACGTCCAGCGCAATGCCTGGGCCCCCTCCCGGGCACGCCTGGCCACCAGCAGGGACTGACCTCATCATAGCGGTACATCAACTTCAGCCCTCGACAGGACTTCTGTTTCTCCACATGGCGCAGAGCACACTCCAGGCAGAACACGACGTTTTCATTCTCCTGCACCACCTGCGAGAAGAGCAGCACGCCTGAGGGTCAGGAGACTCTGGACAGTGCGATCGGGACGGGGGAGGGAGGAGCGGAGACAGTGCCCAGGGACGGAGCAGGGCAGGCCTGTCCCCAACACCTACCCCTCCAGCCAAGGGGCTTCCAGGGCTAAAAACACCGAAAATGGATTTAGAAACCAAAATAAACCAAAAACCTGGAACAGAGATTTCAACTAGGAAGCGAGTAACTGACCGTCTCTGAGGTGTACCTAAGGGCACCCCCAGATTTCTGCGGCAGTTTCCGGGAGAGATGCCAGTCAGCAAGGGACTGCGGAAGCCGGGAGGAAACAGTGATGCTTACAAGCTCCTGAGCTCTGACAACTCCCGAGATTTTGTGTTCAAAACGACTCGGGACGAGGGAGGTGCCAGGATGGACGTGGAACGGGGAGGAACGGCCGCACCCTGGGCATGCGAGGTCAAGCCCCACTCGCTGGCCCCGGCCTCCCTGAATGGCTGCCCTGTAAGTGCGGGTCCCGTCACCCGCGGCACAGAGCACAGCAGAGTGCTGGGACACGGCCCTCTGCCGAGGACCATGTGGGGCTGAAAGGGGCCGGGAGAAAGTGAACAGTCTGCTTTGTGTGGACAGATTCCCAGCCCCACCCCGCCTCCAGGTCCTATTCCAATCCCATGTTCAAAAACGAAGGAAAAATGCATCTTAACACAAGACTCAAGGCAGCACCGGCCTTTTCCAGAAGGATCTGAGGGAAAGTCTGAGGTTTGGAGTGTTTCCAAGCAGGGAGGAGAGAACGAGCCGTGGGAGTATGGAAGTGACAGCTACTGACAGACACGTGGCACCTACACTAGACACTCGAGGCCAAGGTCAGGAATAGACAAGAAGGTGAAACCCACTAAGCAAACGCACTGATGCAGTAGAATTGTGAACGGAAGGAAAACTTCCCTTCTCGCCTGTGGATTTACAGTATGTCCTTCCTAACAACTCTCAGGGTGACAGGAAACGCCAGGTGACAACCCTGGAGGTGCAACCTTCGGAAGGACAGCTTGGAAAGGAGCCCACACGGTGCTGTCCTCGGAACCCTGGGGAACGCACCACTGTCACACACAAACTGGTCACCACAGAGTCACCCACTCATGGGAAATGAACAGAAAGTTCCAGCAAGATGGGAGGAGACAGTAGCTTTCATGAGTGATGTTTATAAAACACTTTAAGATCTTGGGGAAATGTTTGTGGCCACTTATTTTTTTTTCTTTTTAAAGACAGTATGGCTCTTCTAGATAATATGTTTTGAAATCTGAGGAGAAACCTGGGAAGAAAATACGCAGAATCAGTTACAGACTCAAGCTGCCCCTCCCCCATTCGCACACGGAAGCGCGAACTCCGTGTCTCCGAGCCGACCGCAGCTGACGGTGGGGCCTTCCCTAGGCCATCACAGTGGTCCTGACCCAATCGGACTGGTGCCCTAGTAAGAAGGTGAAATCAGGGCACACAGGTGGCCAGTGAGGACACACAGAGAAGGTGGCTGTCTACAAGCCGGGGAGAAGCCAGCACCTTGACCTTGGACTTCCAGAGCCATCAGAGAGTAAGCTGTGCTGCTGAAGCCCCGTCGGTGGTGCCGCCGTGGCCACCCCAGCAAACTAGCACAGTTGTTCCTCCACCTTTATGGTTTCTGGACCTTTCAAAGGTTATCATCTGGGCGTGGCTGCATCGTCCCTCGCCTCTGCAGGGCGGCCAGGCCTGTGCCGGAGACGCAGGGTGAGGTGGCATCACTGTCACAGGAGGCCGGGCAGAGTGAAGCCCACATCTCAGTCCCGGCCAACCACGGCCAAGCAGAGGGTGGAGGACACACCAGCTGCTCTGGGTCTGTGCTGCTGGGGGCAGCACTGGGGCACGGGGTGGGTGCCTCCTAGCTAAGCATCTCCATCTCGAGGCACGACGCGCAGGTGGAGAGAGGGAGGCGGCCAGGCCGAGGTGCTGGCGGGGGGGAGCTGCCTGGAGTCCCAGGGGAGTGTGAGGCGGTAACAGTGGGGGACCAGTCAGCACGGCCAGTCCGGCCGCCCACTCAACACGGGTCCCCACACAGCCTGCTCTGGCTCGGAACCGGGGGAGGCTGGGGAAGGGGGAACATGTTTCTAATTGAGGCCCAGGCCGGGCCATGCAGGTGGACGTGAGGACACGGGCTGGGACATGAGGAGACCCTCCAGGACACTGCAGGAGCAAACCAGAAAGGGAAAGTGACCGAACCGTGGTGACAAACGGAGAGACGAGGCAAGAGCAACAGGGCCTGCAACAGGCTGACGAGGACGTGCTGAAAAGCAGCCCTGACCCCAGACGAGATGAGGAGGAACATCCAAGGACAGATTCCAGAGCCCTCGGGGCTATGAGACCGGCCACGTAGCCGGGCAGAACCAGAACACAGAGGACAGAGCCCATGGGCAGAGACTGTGGCCCGGGTCTTACCAGGGACAGGCAGCAGGTGGCGGGGGCTGCGCACTGTGCGCTGCGCTGTGGGGAGCCCACCCCTCGGCCCCTCTCAAAAAGGCATGTGGGTTTGGGGGGACAAAGCAGGGCAGTGAGGGAGGCCGCTTGCCTGCGGCGTGCGGGCGCAGGGAAGGAGAGAAGCTGCGGGAACAAGGGCAGAGGGCCAGGCCCGGCCCGCCCGGGCACTGAGTGCGAGGCGCCTGCCTCGAGGCTGGAAGCCTGCCGAGGTCACACAGCAGGCTCAGAGGACGGACCGGGACCCATGGCAGGTCTCCTGGGCTGACAGCGCCCCTGCCGGGCACGGCCCCAGAGCTCGAGGGGCAGAGGGCCGCAGGGCAGGGCTCACCATGGACAGGTAGCACAAGTGCTGGCAGATCTGACACCTCCGCTCCGACGTCTCCAACTGCAGCCACTTTCGAGGCTTTTTCTTCCCATCCGCCACCGTGCTGTTGCCGTCGTGGCTGCCGTAGCGCGCGGAGGAGTGGAGGCCGGCCTCGAACAGCTGCCTGCGCTGCCGCAGCTCCGTATCCCTGCCAGACACAACAGCAGGCCCGGCCTTCAGCAGGGGACACGCCACCCATCCAGACGCGCCCTCCCTCAGGGGACAGGAGCCCAGCTCCCCTGCCCACAGCCCTGCTGGGGACCCATTTTGCCGACTTATTGACACAGGGAGCATCGAGACAAGTGGCAAAAGCAACTTTTTTAAAGTGCACAAGGGGTTTTTCCTTTGTTCCGAGCCCAGGACACATTTAACAAACTATTTGTTGCCGTCATCATCAAAGGCGCGACCGACACGAGTGGAAATCCAGTGCCATCTGTCAGCACCGCCCAGAGCCTCTCCCCTGGGCAGGGAGAGACGTCCCGGAGCCACATGGTCGGGAGAAGAGAAGAGGGTTACACAGGAGGCCGGCACCACGCCCGCCCGGTCTGCTTCAGGATTAAGCAGTGCCACCAGTCCTGGGGACGAAGTCGGGGTGACTGGCCGGCCGCACAAGCTGCCCAGTGGTGGCGTCGGTCCCTCACCCCCCCCCCACACCCCAGGGGGCTGCAAGAGGGCCGAGCACTGCAGGCCGCTCTCCACGCGCTCCCCCATTTCCAGGGTGCAGAGCCGGGCCCTGATGCAGCCGGGCACCACTTCCCGCTGTGAGGCAGCCTCGCCGGCCAAGTACCGCGAGCACTAGCCCGCCGGGCGTCCAGAGCCCACCTTCCATCCACTCCCACAACGAGAAGGAACTCTTGGCACTGCACGTCTTACATCAGCACATCAGGAAATTCTGACTCCAAACGTCAAGCAGAGCGAGAGAAGGGGAAGTTTAAGCAGCACCACAGCCCAGAAAGTCGTCGCCCACCTGGCAAAGCACCGAGTGGGCCCTGCAGCCGTGACGGGACCCGCGACCGCGGGCAGGCAGGGGGTCTGTCTGCTCACCTGCCTCCCATCCCGCCCAGAGCCCCGAAGGACCCAGCTCTCTGGCCTCAGCCCTGGGGGGTCTCTCAGAACCCCGAGTGTGCGTTACCTGAGCTCATCCAGAAGGGATGAGATGGTGCTGAGAGTGGGGCCGTTCTCTTTCTTTGCTTCTGCCTGTGCGATCTGGTAGAGCAGCTTCTCCATGGAAAAGGGCTTGGCTATGTGGCGGCGCTTCATTTCCTGAAAGAGGAGCCGCACCCTTAGAGCAGGCTTTCATCACTAGGCAGCCAGCAAGGCTTTTCTCGGCGGAGGGGCAGGCAGGCAATCTGAATTTCCAAATTTTGAATTGCATTTGTATTAAAAGCTGTTGAAAACTGCACAACAATTCTGCTTACCTGTGAGAAAGGCACCACATACTAGAAAAAGCCACAGCACCTCGCCGCTGGCCACACTCAGAATGGGTGGAGATTTCCCATCCACTTATTCTACGTGTGCACCTCAGTGCAGTCGCCCCACTAGTGCAGGGGTCGGTCGGAAATGGGCCTCAATACAATGGTTTCATATACAAACCAACCCCCTGCAACTTCTCTTTCCCTGAAAAACCTTTCAGCCACCTCTTAAGCATTTCAAAGACACATTCCAAAGGGAACCCTATCTACAAACAGACACGCAGGCACAAGGCACGCACGCACGGCTGGCGGGCTTACCTTGGCGGTCTCAAAGCCCATGCTCGTCCACTGGGTGGTAGCAAAGTGCACGGTTTCCGAGACACTGTAGCCACAGCACACTTTGGACACAAAGGATCCCGGGAAGCAGACGACGAACTGGCCGCTCTGCTGCACGGTCCTGTGCACCTTGATCCCCTCTTTGCACAGCACCTCCGGGGAGATCTGGGGAGACAGGGCCAGGCTGAGGCACGCTCCCCTCCCTGCGCACGGACACCTGCAGAAGGGTCCTGCTCTCAAGGAGACAGATGCTGTGTTTCTCCTTCAGAAAATAAAAAGTCCTAATTCCCAAAACAAGGAGGAGGAGGTTCTAAATAGACACTGGCCCAAGTGAGCACACGCAGCCCCACGAGCCTTCCTGTCCCCACCCTGGCAATGCCAAGAGCAGGAAACGAGACAAATTTACAGGACCAGGAGGCTGCTAGGCCCATCTCCAAAGCCAGGTGGGCCAGGAGGCCCAACAGAGATGAGACCAGGCAGGGACCAGCAGGGGCCAGAGAAGCCCTGGGCTCAGCTGGTCAGAGCACAGCTCAGGGCGACAACTCTCAGGAACTCAGCAGCCCTGTGACTTTCTGAAGACAGGGTAGGAAGCCTTGCTCATTCCTGTCCATGGCCCAGTCTCCAGGTGCCCCACAGGTAGGAGCAGAGGCACAAGAGCCAGAGCGCCAGCCCCGAGCCCAGGGCCCCGCCAGCCTGCATGCACGACTCGAACAGGCGCATCCTGGCATCCTGTGCAATCTGACGGAAACTCAGTTTGGTTTTTATGCCAGAGGACCTTTCATTTTGGACCCCTTGAGGACTGATTTCACTTTGTCCTCTTTGCCTCGAGAGGCAGGTCGGTTAAGACGGTGATTTTATAAAACTGCTGAATGCCCCGCAGCAGAGTCCCCAGGAGGACCTGCGGTCCCTGCGTGGGGAGGTGGCTGGGCGGACGTACCATGACGTTGCTCTCCAGCATCTGCAGCCCTGGGGTCCCGTTGGCCTGCAGCAGGGTGTGGACCACATCCTCCAGCTTGTTCTCCTCCTCAGCAGGAATGCAATACCTGGGCGGCGGGGACACGGGGCAGGAGCAGAGGCTTGACTCGGCCCCTCTGTGCCACCCAATGCCATCTCCCCCAGGCACACGCACGTGCAGGCCTGCCAGGTGTTGCAGGGCCCAGGGGTGGCAGGGCCCCACCCTGGCAGACAGGGAGCCAGCCTGGCCTGGCGCTTGGCGCTGTCACCGCCAGCTCCCGCCTGCTTCCCACTGCAGTGGCACCGCTTCCGCCCAGCACGCAGCCAGACCGCAGCGCACCCGCGATGCAAGGCGCTCATCTCTTATGCAGATCTGACCCACTCAGTGAGCCAAAGAAGCTTCAAATCAAAAACAGATGTTCAGAAACTCCTATAAATCAGAACAAGGCACACTGCTGCAAACTCCCTGAGCCGCTGGTGAAGAAAGGCCTTGTCTAGCCCTCCCAGTCCCCAGGCCAGCATCGCACCCTCTCTCTGAAACAAGGATGAGGATTTGATGCTGTTCACACAACCAACATGCAACCGCCTCGGCCCTCTGGCCAGCAGGTGAGACCATCCCCCACTGTCCTGCACACCGCAGGAAGGAGCCGCGCCCGCACCCACCGACCAAGCTCTGGCTGACACACCCAGGGGGCCCTGGCCTTGCAGCCCCGTGGCATCCAGTCAGCGCCCCGCATCAGGCACACAGAGTGGCCTGGGGCAAGGCTCACAGATCCTCCCAGGAGGAGCTACAAAGCCAGCAAGGGTGTCAGGTGGAAGAAAAGGCTGATGATACAGGTGGCACTTAACCAACAGAAGAATCTGCAATAATCTAATGGCAATCACGGAGGCTGGCAGGAGTTTTTGCCTGTGTCCTCTATGTACCAAGGAGTCCACCGGGGTCACACTGCCACCCATGAGTCCCTGGTACTGCCCAGGGGCATGAAGGAGGGGGCCTCTTCCAGGGCTGGGGGTGTGGCTGCGACCTGCCCCACCCCGGGGTTGGCAGGCTGCACCGAGACAGCTGGGACGGGAGTGGAAGCCTCTGACAGGACTTCAGGCTGCCAAGCCAGTGACGCCTCCCCTGCCAGTAAAAGCAAAGGGGCGGCCTCCACCGGCCACTCCCAGCGGCTCCCTCTGCTCTCGGGCAGCCTTCCCCAGGTGCCTGTGACGAGAGCATTTTGCTTTGAGGCCAAATCCTGGTTTCAGTTGCTGAGTGAAGGCAATAGCCACATTTAAGTAAAGTCTTTAAACACTTACGCGACTTCAGTGCCAACATACTCTGTTCCTGATTTGCAATTTAAACACAGGGTTTCTAACCTAAATCACATGTTTTAAGAAAAGCCACACACCATAAAATTCTGTGATCACATCCCTGTTTCTTCTCGATTTCCCATCACTGGGGTTCCAGGGGGGAGCCTTTCAAAGAGCCCACAGGTTCTCGCGTTTCCCTACCTGTGACTCAACATTTAAGCCACTAAAAAGACACTGCCACCACCACCGAGCCCCGCAACGGCCACTTCACACCAGCTTCCTCGGATGAAGAAACCAAGGCTTCAGGTCGCAGGCCTGGGGGGCCCCGGGAATGGCCAGCAGAGCTGCCCCGTAGCCCGGCAGCTCCGCAGGGAGGAGGCAGAGCCGCTGTCCACGCCCAGCTGCCCGCGCTCGCCCCGCAGGCACCAGCCGGGCTCCCAGCCACCACAGCCCACTCGGGACAGCGACGACGGCCACCGTCCACAGCACACAGACCCATCCTGCCCAGGCTTCGACGGCACGACTCACGACGAAACCCAACTCGTGGACACTGTGCCGACGCTGGCTCCGGGGGGGAGAGCACTGTCCTAAGACTTCGTTTATTTTAATAAAGAATGCTAATCTCCCCATCGGGACAGCAAACACGGCCAACGGGGGGTGAACGTGATGCCGGTAGACGATCAGACACACGACACCTGATTATCTGCAGTCGTTTCCCATCTGCCGCCGTAAACACAGACGCCAGAGACCAGCCCCCATCAGGACTGTTCTAGTCAAGAGGATCACAGGCGGGGACCGACGCAGAGTGCCGCGCCACGCAACAGAGCAGGACGCACGGCACGCGCATCTCCACACAGCAGGAACGAGATTTTGCAAGTAAACGCTACTCCCCACGCAGCCCGACAGACGAGGAGACGCCGGCTCTGGAAAGACGCTGAAAATAACCACTCGCGAAATGCCACGCGAGCCCGGTTTATATCCAGCCATCAGAAGGCTGATGTGTTCACTACTATCGGTCCACATTTTGTGGCATTTTTACTACTGCTTCTTATCCCCAATATGAGAGACAAACCTGAACACACAAAGAAGGTTCTCCAACACCTTTAGCCACCCGGATGGGGGGTTCCCCGCAGGCCCCACCTAACATCTTAACATGAGGTCTGCACAGCCCCGCCCAAGCCCCGCGGCCGCGCACTCACCAAATGCAGTCAGCACCAGTGTGTAAGTAGTCAATGTATGGAAGGTGATTTTGGTCTCGAGACCAGCATGAGGTAGAAAAGACCATGCCAATGTTTAGCCAGGGAATAGTCACTCCTGAAACAGTGGGGGGAGGAAAAGGCATTTTAAAGCTCGGCAACAATGTCTCAAAGGAATAGTAATTAAAAATCACTTTCTTCTCCCAAAACAAGAAGAAAAAGAAATGGGATTCAAAGCCAGAGCAAACCCCGTGGGTAGACGTTATCTGCGCTTTCCTGCTTGCTATACAGAAGTGAAACCAAGAACGTGGGCAGGTTCAAAGCAGACGTAAAAGAACATCTTACGGAGTGAGCGAGGTGGGCAGCGGGAAGCTGACCATGATGACCTGTCAGTGAACCCCCAGAACAGCAGTGCCCAACCTGAAAACTCCCATGAGGGTTGGGGCAGAGGGCTCCCTGGCTCAGGTTGGAAATGAGCCTCTTCTGACAGGTTCCAGGACTCCTCTGGAGGCCCGGCCTTCCCCAGGACTGCAACCTCCACAACCCCTGACTTCCCGTGAAGTCTGCCAAGCACCCGTCACTTACGAGCCTACTGGCCGTCTTAGGAATTTAGGATTTTGGCTTATAGTAGCCTTAAGGAGCTGGGACTTCAGCAATAAAAGAGCCAATTTCAAGGTTCGAAGTTGGCCACTAAGCTTCCATCTAGCTCTAGACTCTGCAGTGTGGTTCATTCTTCCACATTTTTACTGACTTCATCAATTACGAGCTTATACCTCTTTCTGCCAAACATCAAAGTTTTCAATGAACGTGCTCTACACCTGAAGCCCCCGTCCCTCCCAGGCAACACTTGGAAGGGCCGCCCAGCTCTGGTTCTCGGTGGGTAGAAGTCACTGTCAAAGCTGCCCCGGGCAGGCTTACCAGGCACAGCACCGAGGTGACGCAGGATGGACCCTGTGTTATTGGGGAGGACGGTGAGGTTCCATCCGTGCCTGCAGAGGGAAAGACAAGGGACGTCACAGACTGCCAGGGGAAGGATGCCAGTCCCCAGGACATGGAGAGAGTCCAACCTTACCGTGAAAAGGGTTCTGATTTTCCCACTGGGAATCCGCTGCCATGAGTGTTGGTGTCCACCTTGCCGCAGTGCACTGCCACGTGGCAGTCCTTCTCTTCCACTAACCTCCAGTACTCTTGCTGCAGGGGAGGAAAGGGCCGGTCAGCAGGGCAGGGTGTCTGGGCCACAGAGCACAGTCCAACCTAACGACACTGGGGCACCAACGCCCGACAGAACAGACGCTGTGCTGCCTGGGGCTGCGCAGAGCGCCTCCCGCGGAACGCTGATTAACACGGCACCTCCGTGTGCGCTCAGAACCACCGAGAACAGGGTCTCACCTCGGAATCTGCACAGCTGTGTTCACAGAGGCTTTATTTCCCGCAGCCCGAAGGTGAAAGAAACCCAAGTGTGAGCCCACAGACGAAGGGATGAACAGAAGGTGGACCGTCCACACCACAGGTTACTGTGCAGCCTCTGAAGGATGGACATTCCGGCACATGCTACAGCTACGACACGGATGAACGTGGAGGACGTTATGCCAAGAACAGTAACTGCCAGTTTGGAAGAGCTGTCTAGGAGACTTTGACGTGTTCCATCGCAACAAAGAGGGGCGAAGGGTGGGTGAGAATGTGTCTGGATCACAGGTCGGCAGAGGTGCTCAGCTTCCCTTGGAGCCGGTCCTCCCCCTTCAGAGGCGCCTTTTCACCTTGTTTTCAGTTATTCCAGAAGCACATCATCATCTTCCCTAATCTCCAAAACCCCGTTAAGCTGGGACCACATTTGAGGAAGAAGCCCAACCAATAAGCACTCGGCATCATGTCGTACCATTCACCTCAGAGGAGTGACCCTAACAGTGTCGACGCAGGTCACCACGACACTGTGTGACTTCTGCAAAGTGGGGACCGGGATGGGTGACCAACGTCCACAAATCAAGGATGAATTCAACATCATTAAATGACTGGACTCCTGCAACAGACGTCCTTGAACAGAAGCAAGAGTCTAACTGAGCACGCTAAGCCTAGTCCCCGACGCTGCCACCCGTTTGCTGACACTGAGAGCAGCGGCCTCTGGTGGATCAATAAAGACGAGGGATGGGGAGGAAGGGACCCCTTAAGTACGGCCAACCGAGCTGCTGTCGACCAGTGAGAGAAAAGCCCGGCCATTCTGGGAAGACACGGAGCACAGAAGCTAGGCAGCCCTGGACTGAAATTTGAATTTTAGCAAATCTTCTGTGTTTAAATATTTACAAAACTGCTAGAGTAAAATCCAGACGTTCAGAGGGAATTAATGCCTGAATAGGAAGCTGTACAATGAGCTAACCTTTCTTATGCCTTCGGGAGACTCTCACAAGGACAGGGCCGTACAACAAAGGTCTCTCTTTCCTGCGTCCATGCCCAGCCCCAGAAACTCCGGCTTCCTCCACCTGACATCTCTACCACAGATGCCACACACGCCCCAGAAGCAGCCACAACGGCCACACGTGTCCTGGAAGCAAGACTCCGCTGACATCGTGGCTGATGGCAAGCGAGGTGGGGGTTGCTCCGGCGCAGTAACCACAGCCACAGGGCCGGGGCGGGGCCAGGCCACAGCGTGGGGGTCGACAGCTGCACCCCGGGTACAGAGCTAAGGCACGTCAGCAGAGACCGAAGTCCTGGGAGTCAGATGAAAACGGTGCTACAAAGTAAACATCAGACTCCCCAAACCAGGAAAGCAGGCTTGAGCTCCAGTTTCGATGTCCTGGGCTCTGACAGGTGCCATCAGGAGATGTGACACCATGTGCCACCCATGCAGGGGGCACAGCTGTCCTGAGCATTGAAAGTCTCACCTGGGAAACCACAGGATGGTTGAACGCCTGGTGGTCAGCAGGTACACACGGGACAAACCCAGACCGGATTTTACTTTAAAGAGTGGCACATATCATTAAAGAAACAGAGGTGTGACCAGAAGCCTGTCACAGGCCAGGAGTCAGCACAGACCTCCTTCCTGCTCCCTGGCCAGCTGCTGCCCCTCACCCGAGAGCCGGGTTTGGTCTCTGTCCCTTTACACAACCACGGGCTGCTGAGCCCAGCGACGTCAGCAGCTGGAAGTTCACACGGACTCAGACGGGCACTGGCCGGGGGAGGTAAACAGACAGATCCGGTCTCCGTCCCGCAGCGCCTCGCACAAAGCCTCCCCCTAATTGGTCTGGGCACAGAAGTGCTCACTGTCTTCCCAGCCTCGTGCTAACTCAAAGAAGAGAGTTGGCAGAAACACAAAAATGGCAACCTGCCAATCCCATTAAATAAAAAATAGGAGAGAAGAAAAAGCACAACCGTGGTTTCAAGGGATTCCAAACATTCTCTTGCATAACAGACACACGGAGGGCAGGCAGGCGGCCAGAACCCACCCCAGACTGGGCATATCCCCACCTTCGTCACACTGTCGTTGGCTTCTGAGCAAGTTCAGATGAACCTAAGTCAAAACTCCGGCTGCCCCGGCACACGCTCCACACGGAGGACACACGCTGCCCCATCAGGGTCCCTCCAGCACTCGGGCTCCAGGGAGCAGGCGGACAGGGCTCCCTGGCTCCGGCACCCCAGGAGGCCACCCTCGCTCACCTCGATTTCAGCTGGTGCAGGCTCCTTGCTGAAACACATGTTCATGATATTTCTCGCTGTTCGATAAAAAGTCGTTAGGGAAACAGACCTTCCCTGAAAACAAAACAAAAACAAGAGTAAAGCTTAAGAATCACAGCCGAGCCCTCCTCCAGTTAGGCCACACACCTGTCCCAGCCTCTGCCCAAGGCTTCCCCAGGGCTGTGGGCCACATCGTGCCCTGAGTTAACGACAAGCAGAGAAGGCAGAGAAATACTCTCCCGAAGATTCGCAGCGCGGAGAAGGGGAGAAGGATGGCTCCACCAGCCGCTGCTGCCACGAGAGGCAAACTGGCCGTTACCTGCCAGAGATAGGCTGCCAACCTAGAGGCCACGAGCAGATGCCCTTGGGAAGCACAAGAGGCCACTTCCAAGGCACTCTGTTTAGAAAGTATCTGTGCTTCAGGGAGACCCTGCACGGAGGGAAGGAAGAAGCTCGCCGGTGAAGAAACTAATGGCAACTATGACCTGATGGAACTCATGTCCAGGGACCCCAAGCCTGGAGGCCCCGAAAGACAGACACTAGGCAACTTCTACACCTGAGAGTCCCCACCACATGAAAATGGCCACAAGCACCTTAATCTGAAGGTGCAGCCTGGTCACTCACCTGCCAAAGAAGTCACCGCTGCCCTGTCAGCATCTCTCCCAGCAGTGCCCCTTGTCACCCTGTTCCCAATAGCATCAAGGTGCTCTGCTCGCTCTGAGAGAACAGCTGAGGACACCAGCCCGGGAATCTGGAGTTGGCTCCTGCCCTCAGCTACCACAAGAGCCTGGTTCGTCTCCTGGAGGCTGCGCCTCCTAGACGCTCGCCTGCCCTCCCTCTCCACAGGGTGTGTTTGCTCCTTGAGTCTAGAAACGCTGACCGACACCCACTGTGCACCGCACCGAACTCTACAGGCTGGAGATCGAACAGTGCACAAAACAGACAGCACCTCTGGCCTCGCGGAGCTTCTGCCCTGTCTGGAGAACACGCCCTCAGAGAAACAAAGAGGGCTGTGGAGTGCGAGGGAGGGCGCAGCGAAGGCTTCCCTAACGAGCGTCCCCACGAAAAGTGACAGGGCTAGAACAGGCCCCGGACTCCTCCTGCCACTGGACCAACAGGCCAAGCAGCTGGCACGGAGACGCTGGCATCTGGCTTCTCTCCCGCAGCGCGAGGGACTGGACAGGGTTCTGACTACAAGAAAATATTCCCAGGCAGTTCCAAGCCTTTCCTGACATTCTGGCCATTACAAAGCAAGAAGCAGCTACAAGGAGGGACGGAATTTTGCGCTGACGCAGAGCGCAATGGACAGAGGCAGCACACAACAGTTAACGGCCAGGACACTGGTGGCCACGGAGAGCCGCCCGCTCCCCGCAGGCGGACGGCAGCTGGGGAGCATCGCCACGGCCACCTCGCCGAGCTCCCATCCATGTCTGCACTGAAATCTAAAAATACTCTTAGTGTTACAGCTCTTCTAGAATTTGTCTAGCAGGTTTTCTGGTCCTCACTGGAAGACCCCCCCTCACCCCCCCACCAAACAATAAAAAATAAATTAAAAATTAAAAAAATAAGAATACTCCTGACAGGGTATTTTGAAACAAAAGCAAAAAACCCTCTTACTCAGATCTAACACACGCTCACAGAATTGGCCCTTTTAAACAAACATCGACAATATATCGTTTCATTAGTTGGCTATTCAGACACAGGATTAACGAGTGGCTTTAACAGGAAAAGATTCTCACCAAACATTCGGGAAACATGGGATTAAGGTGCCCAAGAATGTACCCAGAGCTTACAGTCCCTGGGCCACCTTCTGCCTTCTGGTGAAAACATTTCGGAAGTACAAGGAGGCTGCTGACCAACGGCTGCAGGAGCTGCTCTGCCAGCCCCCAGCCCTGGCTCCACCAGGCAGCGCGGGCAGCGGGAAGGGGGTCTCGAAGCAGAGAAGGCCAGACCCTCTCCAGATCTAAGACCAGAAACACTCCTACGCAAACAGGGCAGCTCTTTCCAGAAAAGCAAGGGCTAAAGCCTAGGAGAGAATTCAGAGTGCAGTGAGCGCAGCCTGAGGTGGGACTGCCCGGCCTGGACTTAAAGGAAGACAAGTCCAGGGGACAAGTCGGACTCCTGCTCTGCGTTTCTGAAGCACGTGATGGAATCAGAAGCCTGCATCATCTCAACTGCAGGGGACAGGCCAGAGCCTGCAGCCCTGGGAGCGTGGGTTGGGCGAGGCTATGAGCAACAGCAGTGGCAGAAATGCACCCGTCCAGACACTCCTATGGCTCACTGGGCTGAGACCTCACCAGAGGAGCACAGTCCCTCCACAGCCCCCCGCCAATAAATCCAGAACTGGGATCCCAGGGGGCAAGACAGTGTGCCAAGAAACTCAGCAGGGACCTCGGCATGGAGGTCAGAGCTGGGCTCTGCCAGCTGGGACCAGTGCCCTGCTGCACACCGGCAGACCCGGGCAGGGAGGCACCCCACGCCTTGCTTCAGAGCCAGGACAGATGGGAGGGCTGCCGAGGAGAGCCAGCGCTGCAGCCTTGCTTCTTGGAGGAGCAAGTCTTCTCAGGATGACCTGAGCTGCGACAAGACCTGGCAGAACTGGGGAAAACTCTGCTACGTTTTTACTTTGCCAGTCTCTCCCCACCTCCTCCCTCCACAGGGCCTTCCTGGTGAGACCTGCGTTGATAGCTCTATCAAAGATGTCTCAGCAGGAAGGACCTAGCCACACAGGGCTGGAACACGGAGGCTGGGAGCTGAGCAGAATGGGAAAAGGGAGAGAAAACGAGCGCTCGGAGCCCACGGAGGGTCTCGTCAGGGAGACCCCAGCAGGTCAGACAGCTCTCACGCACCGGGTGAGATGGGGGTGCTCAGAGCAGCAGGCACAGAACCGTGGACACGGGGGAAACTAAACACGCCCCCTAGTCTGGCACAGGGGAGCACGTGCAAGCATACACACACCGTTTAACAAAAAGGAAACCCGAGCAGGCACACGTGGACTAATGGCGTTATCCTGGAGCAGGTCTGCCCCCACCTAGCTCTCTCGACGCCCCCTCACACCACGTGACATGTTACGTCTATGTTATGACCAAGTAAGAAGGCCCTCGCCAAATGCCGACACCCTGATACTGGACTTCCCATTCTCAAAAACCAGGTGTCAATAAATCGCACGATGTTCGTTACAAATTGCCCGACCTGTGGTACTCCGCCGCGGCAGCACGAAAGGGACTAAGATGGTGTCCTCACCCTGCACAGTGGCAGCCCCTCCCCCACTCCACCAGGGCGCCGAGGGTGCCCATCGTGCGCGCACCCTCCCATCCGTCCCCGCGAGCGGGCGTGGGTGCTCCGCAGAGCCAGGGCTGCGCGGTGTGAGGGGCAGCGCGCAGGAGGCCCCTACCTTGTAGATGCACTTGTGGAAGTCGTTGAGGACGCCTTTGTCCTCCTCCTCCTCCTTGACCACTTCCTTTTCCTGAGCGAAGAGTCGCCGCCGGCCTGTCTTGAGCTGGGCCTGGCCCACCTCCTTGAGCTTGCTGCGGAAGCCGTTCCTGGGGGTCACGCCGTGGATGAGCCCGTTCTTGGGCTCGAAGCGGGGCAGGGGGTGGAACTTGTGGTGGTCGTTCTCCGTGTGGCCCTCCAGCGGCCCCTTGCGCTTCTCCAGGATCTCCTTCTCCATCAGCACCTCCTTCTCCAGCCGCCGGTGCTCCTCGGGGGACAGGGAGTCGTAGGAGAGCAGGTACTGGCAGTAGGCCTCCTGCAGCTTGGCCAGCCGGTCCTGGGCCGTTTTGGGGATGCGCAGCATGTCTGCTAGTTTGTTCCATTTTTTGAGGTCAGTCACTTGCTGCATGCCGCCCATCTCGTTAATCAGCCGGAAAAAGCAGGCCAGGTCGAGCTCACAGCCTCCTGGACGGTGAGGGGGAACACAGGGCACGCCTGGTGAGTAAGGACACAGACAAGACCTTCCTCCCGGGACCGACAGCTCCCTAACACCTGCCGCCCGCCAGGACTCCGCCAGGCTCCAGGGCCAGAGCAGCAAACAGCAGGCTGACCGTCATGGAGAGACAGATGTCACACAGTGACGGGTCACGGCCAAGTGCTACGAAGGCAAAGCAGATCAACGGGCTGCTGTCTTGGGGGGTGATCAGGGAAGGTGTGGGGCAAGGCGGTGTTTAAGCAGGAGCATGGCTGGGAAGAGGAGAGAGCTGGCTGTGGGGTATGTGGGGAGGAACATCCCAGTGGGACGCACAGCAGTGCAGGCTGTTCTCCCACACCTGGGGGCCAGTGCAATGAGAAGAGAAACAGATCCCTGGCCCGGAGTGGGCAGGGCCCCGTGGTGGCACCCACGCCCCAGCATCACACGGAACAGCTGTGATGTTGGACATCATAGATACACGATGCTTGTTACCAATGCCCACTCCCCTTCTAAACCTCCAACACCCTCTCTCTCACAGGAGCAGAATTTATTATCAATCCCGCTAGATTTGCAGGGCAAAGGGCAATGTCTGCATGACGGCACAGCGCGGTCCATCTGTCCCTCGGCCCCTTCCCTCACCGCCCAGCCAGGGGAAGCGTACTTCAGAAGGATGTGAGGCTAGTTCTTGCTGCTTCTCTTGATCAAATGACAGAGCGGTACAAATGTACATCAAAATATTAGTATTTTTAAATGTACCCCCAGTAACTGCACCTAGATGGGAACTGGGAAAGCAACTTCCTTGGCCAATAAAGGGGAGGGAGAAATAGTCCAAAATAATTGTTAACAAAATGCTAGATGAGCGAAGTACAAATTAAGACAATTTTGAATCTTCAGAGGTTAGGGATGTATTTACATCAGAAATAGAAGTGAAAGCAGGCGTGGCTCCGGCTGACCTCTCTGGCCTGAGACCAATGTCAGTGCACGGAGAAGGCCAGTCCTGCAGACACCTGGCATCTTGGGACCCTCCAGAGGAGCCCTGGCCCCTGCAGGGGCGGGAGCACAGTGGCCTGAATTTCACTAGCTCCACTTGGTGCACAGTGGCGGGCTGGTTTGGGTGTGGACCACGGTCAGCCTTGGATGAGGAGGACTAAGATCCCAAGATGCCACAACTCATCGCAGGTCTTACGCGCTGTCAGAGTCACAGGTGGGATTCAAAAGGGGGGAGGTCTCGGCAATCAGGACCTCTTCCTCCGAGGGCTGGTGGCATGCCACCTCGTCTTGTAGAGGTAGACAAAGAAACCAGTCCCCCCCAACTGTGTCAAACTGGCTCAGAACACGGGTCAAACTGCAAGGGGGGATATCCACCCTGTATCTTTCTCTGTAAGTGGATCGTGAGAACCAGAGTCCCTGAAATCACACTGTGCCTGTGAAAAAGTTCTTCATGGAATCCTCATGCACTGCGATCACCCCGCTGCCCCCGCCACAGCGGCGCCCCCTGGGCCGCACACCCCCCTGCACAGATGCAGAAGGTGCCTCCACTGTGGGGGACTGAGGGGAAACTACTTCAGAGCGATTAGGTCCCCTCCACTGCTAGAAGGCCGAGGGCCTACGCCTGAGGGCTCCATGGGTACCAGGCCAGGTCAGACTCCTCAGACTGTGAGAAGCCTCGGACTTGAGGATGGTGGCAAAGAACAAAAGCAAACACGCCACAGGGAGGCGCCTGCTTGGCCTCTGGGGCTGGGTGAGGGGGTCAAGGTCGAAAGACAATCGACTCTGGAAAGAAGGTCCCGGCTGTCATTACGACGTCGACGTCACCTGTGCCCCACAGCTGCACCAGCCAACTAGCAGGTAGGGGACGCGGAACGTTTCCCTCTCGTCCACAGGTCTCCTGCAGCCATGAGGACTCAGCGAGGTTCCCTGGCCCCCCTGCGGTCACTAGGTGGCCCAAGTGCTTACTAAGGGCGTGGCGACGGGCTGGTGCACAGGTACGCACACATGCGTGGCTGTCCCCTCACCACCACCTACCACGTGCAGTCCCCCAAGAACAGACCACAAACCAAATCAAGTGATTCTCACTCGGGCTTTAGCCCTGGCAGGCACCTGGCTGAGAGAAATGATGAAACCTCCATCTTGCAACAAAGCCCACCCTGCTGCCAATTCTTGACACTTAAAGGAGGATTGCTAAATGTCTCCCTGCCTTTCAAATTTGGGGATCTCCAAAATGGAGGCCACCCTGTATCCTTTCATGGTCTGGAGCTGAGAGGGGAGTGTGGGACCCGCCCCAGCTGTGCCCTGCTCTGCAGAACCCACGCAGCCCCGACAGAGCCAGCTCCTCCTCGGTCCTGCGTCCTCAGTGCCAGGACAAGGAGAGGCGAGAGGGGAAGGACAGCCACGGGAGCACCGGCGACAGGCCCTGTCTGGGACCCACCCGGGGCGGCGTGGATGCACATTGACTGCAGGATTCACCGTGGCGAGTTTTGCAGCTGTCCCAGCCAGAGCTGCACTTCATCCCTTGACAAGGAACTGGCTGGACACTAGAGAAACTGAAGCTCAAGGAAAAATGAAGAGGAAGGAGAGAAAAGGATAAGAAGGATGAACAAAATGGCCTGAAGTCTAGCAGAGGAGAGGGTTATCCACCCCCCAAGTATGTACGCTGAAGCCGTAATCCCCCAGAACCTCGGGATGTGAGTGTGTTTAGAGGCAGGGTCTTGGGAGAGGCGACTGAGTTAAAATGAGATCATTAGGGGGGGTCTTATAAGGCATCCTTGTAAGAAGGGGAGATCAGGACAGACACACGGAGGATGACCGTGTTGAGGACACAAGGAGAAGATGGCCGTATGCAAGCCAAGGAGGCCTCAGGAGAAACAACCCTGCCCACACTTTGCCCCCTGACTTCCAGCCTCCATCACCATGAGGCATTTCTGTTGCTAAAGCCGAATAGTTCGTGGCACTTTGTCGTGGGAGCCCCAGCAGAATCCAGCGGGGCAGCAGTGTCCCTTCCCAGTCTCCCTGGACCCTGCTCTGATCCCAGCAGCGTCAGGCAGCAGGTGACAGCCCGGCTGGGGCTGGAACGCAGAGGGGGAGCCCACGCAAGATCTAAAGCCCCAAACATCAATGCTCTTCCTGCCACCAACGCGCAGAGCCCGGGGAGGAGGGCCGCAGGCGGCGCTGAGCAGGGAATAGCTGAGGCAGGGGAGGGGAGCTGGAGCTTCCGCGAGGGAACGTGAAGCCTGTGCAGGGGAGCCACAGGGACCGGGTGGTGGCAGGAAGCCCTCCTCCCAGGGAGTCCCCCCACCAAGACCTCACCTATGAGCGGAAGCTCGTCCATGGTGATGCCCTGAGATCTGAGGTGCTTCTTGATGCAGGCCAGCCGCTGCACGTTGGGGCCCCAGCGCCGGCCCAGCTTGTGGATGTGCTGAATCTGCGTGACAAACCGCATCTCATCGTTGAGCTTGCACTCGGGTCGCCAGTCCGGAGGGGGGATCACCCTGCACATCCCGAACTTCTCCACCTGAGCGCGGACCGACTCGATGTAGATGAGCGGGTCGTGGAACTCCTTGGCAGAGGGCCTGAGGACGGGGATCTCGTCCATGGCCGCCCACCCAGCCTTGCCGCCACCCTTCTCGGCCTTGGCCGAGTCGTGCGGCTTGTGCAAGGGCTCCGGTTGCGAGGTAGAACGATTTTCACAGGAGGCGCCGTCCGCCTTGCCGTGTGCTTGTCTGCCTGGCGTGCTCTTCCCGGCCGTGGCCCGCTTCGGCCGGTTCCTCTCCAAACTTCGCTCGGGCACTTCCTTCTTCACGTGTCCGTTCAGCAGAGCCTTCTCAGCCGGGGCCTTTTTGCCGGGGCCGTCGGCAAGGCCGGCCGCTCCTTTCATTTTCTTGGGGGGCGACTGCGGCTTTTCCGCCTGGTGTGTCTCTTCCAGTCTCCTCTTGGAGTTCCGCAGCCCCTCCCGCAGCTGCCGCCCCCCCACCTCCTTAGTGCATGACTTTGGGTTCAACCTGCCACTGACCTTGAGGCCATTGACGGCGGGCCCGGTGGACTTGGACGCCCCCCCGAGGGATAGCACCTGTTTGCGGGTTTTTGCATTGCTACTTTCAGTTTTCCCTGAGATTGTGTGGTTGACGGCGGAACTGGGCTTGTGGTGATTGGGTTTGGTTTCCTTGACCAGTTCTCTCTTGGCTTTGGTGTATGTGACAGCCCCCTTAGTCACCGTGGCAGTGTACTTCACAGTTTTGGATGGTGAAGGTCTGACTTCGCGCATCTTTTTGGCACTGGTCGCACCTGCACCCAGAGATGACATTCGCGTGACTCCATTTACCTTAGACACCTGTGGGGCAGCAGAAGCAGAGGGGAGCAGAATTAGTACCCGCCAAGGCAGCAACCGGCCCGCACGTGAGGAGGCGCCAGGAGTCCACTCACGGTAAGGAGAGACGTGGGGATACCAGCGACGGGAAGCAAAACACACGTCCGAGAATCAGACTGTGACGTCTAGTTTCCGAAGCTCTGCACAACCATACACCTGTCTGTCTGCACAAAAGCATGCAGCCTGCCCCAGGTCCCCCCGGTGGGGTTTTCTGGATGTGTTTTCACATCTGTTTCTGGCTCTTCCAGAAAATGCGGTGTTTCGCAGTTTCACCACATGCCTCACACTCACTTGTCTTGGGTTTTTAAGAGTTCACAACTGAGAAATTCTGCCCATTTGGGGGAAATGCGGACACACACGTGTACCTGTTCCAGGAAAAGACGTGTCTGCTACTCTGTGTGTGATCTATGCAGCAGCACAACCTGCCCACAGAGCTGAAAACTCTATGTGGCTAAAAAGAAAAAGAAAACAAAAGTACCATGGAAGGAAAAGCACAACAGCACTTGTGGTTTGGCTGGAAGTCACAGGCCTGGCCCAGAGGCGTGGCTGCCACCTGTCAGCGGCCGCCCTGTGTGCCGTCCGCTTGGAGACTGAGCCCTGTAAGGGCCTCCCCGGATGGAAGATGGATCCCCGACCTCGACGATGAAGCAAAACATGCCCACCCGTCTTCTGCACGTGCGGCTATTTTCCCACCCTCAGCAGACTTCCACGTGAGCTGGGCACACACAGGCAGCCTCTCTGCACTGGCTGTCACACTGCTTGGACAGCAGAGACAGAATGACAAAGGGGGCCGCAACAGGGCTGCAGTGCGGCTCGCTGGTTTCCGAAGAGATGTCTTCACAACTCTGCTGCGACCCAGCTGAGTGGCCTTTGACACGTCACTTAACCTCATGGGCATCACCTTTCATCTAAGAGATGAGTTTAAAGTCAGGGATTCCAGGGTTTTATAACCACCGCCATCTTGAAATGAAGCAGCCTAGAAACCACATTACTGAGAGACATAGAGCTGATACAGCCCGAGAGAAGGTGCCAGGGCGGAGACAGCTGCATTTCCAGTCAGGAGTGTTGACTGCACGCACTCATGGACATGCACTCATGGGCACCATGATGCCCAGTGCCACCAGGAGGCTGTGCAGGCAGCCCCGACCACTAGTGGCAGGTCCCCAGAGGACAGGGCCTGAGCCTTAGTAACCTCTGCACTGAGCCCAGGCCCAGCTCAGGATTAAGCACAATTTGCTTAAATGGGGGAGTGGAGGAGCTCAAACTTGGGGCAAGCACCCAAACCAGTGGCTCTCAGAATCCCCTGGGGGACTTGTCACAACAGACCACTGGGCCCAGCCCTGGATTCAGTGGTCTGGGACGGGGCCTGAGGACGCACATTTCAAACCCGTCCCAGGTGATGCTGTGCTGCTGGTCTGGGGGCTGCACTTTGAGAAGCCCTGAGCCAAGTCTCAGTAGAAGTTTATAAAAACAGAAAAGTAAAGAAGCCACTAAGACTCATATCTCTGAATATGCTGCCTATTACGTGTGGTCCCAACAAAGCCATAAGTTCTTGGTAGGACATCCTCTCTCATGGGCCAATACCAGGGTACACGATGGCCGCCAGCCTCAGTATTTAGAGGGAGGGAAGCCCCTCTCCGGGCCAGACCCTTGGGCCTGCCCAAAAAGCTGCAGGAAGGCCCAGGACCCCCATCCTGCCTCCCAACCCTGCAGCCAGCCCATGAAGACATGGGACTGGGAGAGGCTGGAACAAATAATGGGAAACTCCGGGCGGGGGGCCTGGCAACAATAAATTAAAAATGAATTTGTAAAACCAGAGGGTGAAGGCAGATAAGAATTTACTGTGGTAAGTACCACTACTCGGGAAGAGGAGGTATGGAAAAGAATACAAATACCTCTCATTTTTTAATTGTTTTTTCGAATGCTTCTATTGACTAAAACCAAAACAAGACAAAACACTTAGAAAAACAAAAGCACATAGTAGACTCCAGCTGTGGCTAATCTTTATTTCCAACATCAAAGACTCCAGGAGGGCAGGTGCACACGGACCTCAAGTATCATGGGTCTCAGAAGGGCTCGCTCTCTATTCCTGAGAGCGGAGGACAGCCCAGTCTTCTTCTCCATCTCCTTTTAACCCTCAGGGGTGCACAATGCAACTAAATCTCTTCTTGCAGAAGGGGAATTGCCTATCACAATGGCAAGCTCCGGACGGTGCCAGAATAACCAACTCCTACAGAGAGGTCCGGCCTCTTGCCGAGTTTAACTCAGTGCTTCTCAAACCTGGGACCGTGAAAATCCTGTGGCAGCTTTAAACTAACGCAGATTCCACAGAACCTCCCTGACAGATTCTAATCGGTGAGGAGAGAGGACGGCAATCAGTGTTGCAAAGCTCAGATGGCCCGGTGTTCCCACAAATCCTTTGGGCCTGCTTTTCCCCAACGCCACTGTTCGTACGTGGGGGTTTGGGAGCCAGGGTGTCTCATCTCTTGTATTCTGTGTCAAATATGAGTGCAAGGCCCTGTATCTATCCATTCTGGCTTCTTGGGTCACCTGAGTTAAATTTTCTGCATAGTGGAATTCTATTTAAGTGTGTCACAATCTTCAATTGGCAAAAGGATCATCTGGTTGCATACATATTTCTATAAACCTAAATACAGCATTATTGCCAAGCTATACATTCAACTAACTTGCTCTATGAGAAAAATGAGTTGCCATATTCATTTTCTCACTATTTTAGCAGTTATCTTCAACACTATCCAACCAAGTATCATGCATGCCCGTCCATCTGACAAGCTCCAAGACTAAATGGATCTGACCCGCAACACCATGCAGTTTAATTTAAGGAGAAATAAAGTACACACATTAGAGAAAGGGCATGTGTCACTGGCCATCTTCCCTCTCCCCACCAAGAGCCCACCCAGTGGCTGGGTTCTATGCCCATCGAGAGGCCATGAGGCAGCTAACACAGGAAGCAATCTGTCCCACTAGCTGTGCCATGTGTCCTAAAGGTAGGGATAAAACAGAAAAACAACCCAGCCACGTCCATTGCTGGTGAAAAACTTGGGACCCACCAATCCAACACGGATACGCCTTTCCTTAGCCTGTACTAAGGACCCAATGCGTAATCAGTACCAAAGAAAACAAAAGAATGGAGGAGGGCACCATCTTACCTTGTCACTGAGGCTCTCCCCCCAACCACTTCCATAGCAATTAAAACCATGCAGCCCCAGTCATGCCAGCCAGCACACCATGAGGGAGGTCTCCGGTCACCACTGTGTGTCCTGAGTCGTGTCCACATAGGAGCACAAACGAGAAGTCATCCGAACCCACTGGGTTCGTCTGAACCCACAGAGGTGGCCTATGGCAGGACTCTCAAATGTGCAACAGTTAACATATTTCAGCCAAGCAGCTCTGTATAAACTCTTCAAGTTGCTCCTGCTCTCAGATCTGGCAGCCTACTTCCCCCAGCCCCCAACCCAGCTCTGCTCAAAGTGAGGTGTCTACAGCTTGTTCTCCGTGGCCTGTAACCACCCACCTGTCACCTGTATCTCGGGTGATCCCAGACACACAATATTGAGGTTTAGAGCAACCAGTCCCAGTCATAAAAGCATGACCGCAATTTAACAGGCAAGGCTGAGAGCTGAGGGCATTTTCAAGTTACATTCAACTGGACTAGTACTTACAGTGTCCCAGATAAACAACACTTCATTCTTCTTGCACGAGGGATGTAAGGTGAGGCATATGAAAGCCTAGGACATCCGGCATTCCTTCTAGACATTGTTCTTAGTAACAGAAATTCCATTTGCCGAACTGCTACCCGTGTACCCTCTGATCGTGCGTGCTTACTGTAAAAATATAACCCCCCCAACCCGTTACTAGTGTTTCCCCACCCCACCACTCACACACACAATGCTCAAATCAACTCAACTCAGTATGATGACAGATGAAAAGGAAAAACTCGCATTTCCAAGGCAGAGCAGAAGATGAGAAATGACTCTGTCATGTTTTTGGTTAACTAAGCAAAAATGCTGTCCTCAGTTCAACCAGGCTCCACTGTGTCAAGCCCTGATTCCCCACGAGAGGGAGCCATTGAGCTGAGGCCTTTGCTAAACTTTCAAAACGGAGCTGGAGCTGCCAGAGTGTTTCTTTAGGGGAAGTCCATTTGGACTTTAAAACTGGAACTAAAAAACATAAGAGCCCACACAGAAGCGAGCGACAGTGGACATGCAGCGAAACACGGATGGGGAAGGAAACCCTGCACAAACACAGACCACAGAAGCAGGACAGAAAGGAGCCCTTCAGCCAGGCCAAGGCCAACGCTCTCTGAAAGGCAAGGCTGAGTTCTGGCGAGGCCCCTTGATGTATTTATAACCCCACCGCCCACTACAGGCAACATCCCTGACTCAGAAATACCACACCACAAACAAGTGCAACTCAAACTGCAAGTATAATCCAGTGAGCAGCAGAATAAAACCTTAAATCCTTTTTTTTAAAGGACTAACACGGTTTTCTATTTATTTTCCCCTCTGGATAGTTATATGTTTCAGAACTTTAAAAGAATATTCCCAATTCTTTGGCCCTACCTGAATCTTACAAGGCCAGGACTTTTCTGCAACCCCTGTACATTTTCACACGAAAAGTTCTTCCCCAACAGCCACCCAGATCAGCGGATCACCCGCTGCAGGTGTCTGCCCGGCTGTCCCTGCAAGCTGACAATTTTCTTTTCCATGGGACAGCTCAGCCTGGGTGTAAGAAATGAGAACCACACATCACCACACTCGGGGCAGCCTCCTAGTCTATATCCTGGCTTAGGGACCACACACATTTCGACACAGCAAAAGCATGCTCATGACTCAGGAAACTAGCATTTCAAAACCCTCTCCAGGGAAAAGCTCATTTGTTTGACCGTCCTAAACTTGTTACTGTCTTTTACTACATTTTAACTGAAGGCCTATTTCAGGAGACCAAAAGGAAAACATCACCCGCTCCTTCGTTCACCTACCACACATCCGAATTATTATCCAGGGGCGGCCACAGCCCACCGACAGTCCCAGGGCTAATGTTACCCAGGCACATGCATCCCGGGACAGAGATGGCTCATTTGGTATCGTGAAGAGCAGAGGGTTCGCCAGGCCCTCTCACAAAGGAAAAGGCATCTGTGAGTGCACACTCGCGTGTTCCCACTCTAGACCCTGGGGCCTTTAATAAAGCTTAAGAACTATCATCTAGCATTATGCAAGGCATGAGGGGGAGCTATTTTAGTGCCCCCAGAATTCATCAGAACAAACAGGGCAAAGGCACCTCAGCAGCACCCCCCAAAAAGTACATCCCTCCACCCTATCCATCCACATCTCATACAATCGTGTTCACCCTTACCTTTTACGTTGACATAAAAAAATAAATATTTGACATTAAAGATCAGAATATCCTCTGGGCCCATGTTTTTTACATAGTTGAAAAGATGAAAGGTCAGAGTCTAATCATTTGTATCAAGCAGTCACAAAGGAATCTACAATTTGCTTTCATTGACCTTATTTTCAGAGTACTTAACTAATGGGATCTGATGGTTTTAAAATTTTCCTTTCATTTCTCACAGTGTCCCTGTGGGAGGAGTTGGTGTGATTGGCTCCAAAGAAGCGACAGGCCCTAGGAAGGTTGAATACAGCACCTCCAGTGTAGTGAAGGGCAGCAACAGCGCTGAATTAGAACCCGGAGCCTGGGTCATCCCACCTGGGCTGATGCAGCCTGGATGAGGGAGGGAGGGGACAGGAGAGGGAAGGAGGGGACGAGGTGGCCAGAGGGCATCCCCCTTCCACACCCGCAGGGCCCCTGGCTGAGCACATGACACCACGTGCAAGGACTATATCCTGAACCACAGAAGCACGCCAGGCTCCTGCAGTTACTCAGATGATGGGAGCGTGTCCTATGAGGAGAACCGCGGGATGTCTCCTCCAGCTGGAATGGGGCCAGAGCCACCCAAGGGCAGATGTATTAACAATGCTAAATGATAGTTCTCAAGCTTTGTAAAGGCCCCAGAACAAGGGGGGGCAGGGCCATCCCAGGGCACGGTGGTGCCTGTGGCTCCCCCCAGCTCTGTCCAACTGCGCCAATTCCTCTCGGTCATTTACAAAGGAAACCTTGAACTCAATGATGGGCAAGTGCTCAGTTGAGCTAGGATCAACCGAGACAGGGACATTTACTCCATCCAACCCTCAAAGCGAAAGTGCACGGTGGGGGGCAGGGGGAGAGAGGGAGAGGGAGAGACAGAGTGTTTGTGTGTCCACATGTGAGAATAAAATGCTCACATACACATCACTTACTCAGGCACCCACAAGCCCTTTACTCCTGCCACACAGATGGGTTCTCGGGGCAGGAGGGGAAGATCCTGAAGAGCCTAGAAAAAACTTCTAGTCCCAGTATGGCCTAAATCATGCTCTAGTATTAGAATTTCATCACGGGGAAACTCTGAAAGAGTGTTTTGTATTTTTGCCTTCTAAAAAACCAGAATATGATGTAAAGAACATGCATTTAAAAAAAAAACTCAACCCTATCCTGGGGTCCTCGGAAAACAGGATGCCGCGGGGCTGAAGAAGTATAACCAACATCTGTCCGTCTCTCTGGGTCCCTTCTAAGTCTGTTCTCGTTCATACACAAAAACATACGTAGGAAAGTTCTGTACCAGTTTCTACTGAGCTAAGAGCTTCAGGAAAGGGGTGGAGTGAGCTGTCACAGACACAGACCCGCAGGCAGGGCGCTCCCCTGTGCTTTGTGTCTCCTAGTGCTGAAAACCCGGGCCCAGTGCTTGAGAGGCTAAACGTGCGTGAGACGTGGCCCAATTCCACATCTTGGTTATCATCTCTGGGAAAACTGAGACCCGTCTTGGGAACAGTGGCCAACATTTAAAATATGCTACAATCACTTGCATAATATCAAGACAACACTGCAAAGGGTGAAGAGTTAGGTGTCCGTGGACTGTGGAAACGTCAATGTGGTGAGCCTGCCTTGTCCACCACACCCCAAATGACAGCTGATTACTTAAACACATGTACATGCACACACCCCCCCACCTGTGTGTGAATGTTGTCACATGCTCATATTCAGAGAAAAATATCACTGACATCATCAAGGGGAGAGAACACTCCCACTGCAGCGTGAAGTCCAGTATTTCCACACCATGGTGACCGTCTTTTAGCCATTCTGAAATGCCGCCAGCCAGGAACTCTCTTCTGCCCCCTCCCGCCATGCTTTGAATTTATCTTTCAAGATTACAATCTCTGGGCTACTCCTGGGAAGAACTGAACCCTGTGTTAAAATTCCGAGCGAGGAAAGCTCATCAGCGACCACCCCCCACCCCCCCACCATGGCTTAGTGGACTGTAAAATGGAGCAGAGACAGGAGCGCGAGGGGTCAATGAAACACCACCTGCCCTCAGCCCCACCGCCTACCCCGCTGAGTTTTGAGACAAAATCTTGACCACAACAACGGCCAAGCCCTGAGGCGTTCCTAAAACCTGCCCTGCAGGGCTGTGTGTGATCTAACGGTGACCCTATAACAGGGGAGGGGCACGGGCGGTCAGAGTGGAGTCTACTCTGCTGGGCCGACCGCACAGGACTTGAATGCCTTCAGTAGCATAAATGCCACCCTGTCCCATGCAGACCGCTCAGCAGTGTGCATGCTATACATGTTTTCTGCTCAAAAGTCCAGGTGGTGAGATGTTAACTCATCACATCAAGAAGAATAAAGAGGCCAGGCGTGGTGCCTCACGCCTGTAATTCTAGCACTCTCGGAGGCTGAGGCGGGAGGATTGCTTGAGCCCAGGAGTTTGAGGTTGCCGTGAGCTAGGCTGATGCCACCGGGCAACACAGCAAGACTCTGTCTCAAAAAAAAAAAAAAAAAAGAAGAAGAAGAACAAAGAAATAAGACCAGGATCGTCCACTGACAAGACTACACGTCTGCAGGCCCATTCCATGGTCTCCGTCATCTGCTCTCGGCCTAACCTGAGAAACACAACTGTTCCCCACTACCCTAGAATTATCTGGAGCTCAGAGGGGCGGGCTGGAAGAGGGGCAGTGAAGGAAGCAAGTTAGGTCCCCTTCTTGGAGAAGGCGAGTGGCAAACGCAGCAGCACGCCGGATGGACGCGAATCCAGGAGTGAGTGTGACAGATCTGAGCGGGAGGGAGGGCACACAAGTGTGCCTCTATATAAGGTAATCTCGCTCTCGCTCCCCGCTCTCCTCTGGGCATCATTTCCTGCTTCCTGAGCCCTCCACAGATGCATCTGAGCTTCGTGAAGTGGGGAGGTGGGTTCCGGCAGGCACCCCTGGCAGGGCTTTACCTGTTTCCGTAAGTCCTGAGCCGACCGATGCAGAGGGGGGTGGTGGTGGTTGGCAGCGAGCCCCTTGGCCGAGGAAGCCGCGGCGGGGGCTGCCGTGGGCTGGTTCGCTGAAGCCTGCTCCCGGCGGCTGTCAGCCCGGTGATCGCTGTGCTTCTCCTTCCCGGGAGTGGCCTCTTTGCTTTTGTGTTTTTGAACAGGTTCTTTCTCCCGTGTTGACCTGCTGGAACCATTAAAAACTAGAAAGGAAGAAGAAAGGAAGAAGAAAGTCACACTACCTTGAGTAGATGATCACTCGCCCGTAACCTACACTTCCTGAAGTCACAAAGAACCAACCACCCCGTGTCACACGTTTTTAAGAGAAACAGCCAGCACCCAAAGGCAGACTACAGGAAGAATCCTAAACATCGAGGGACAAAATCAAGTTAAAAATCCCAAACATGTCCTAAAAATTATTTGCTTTGGCTGAAACGATGGAAAAATCCATACTTAAAAAATCCTTACAAAAAAAAAAGACCCCTGCAGCCCTCAAAATATCAACATCATACCTTAAGAAAAAGAGACTGTAACACGAATATTAATAGTCTCGTTCCTAGAACATGACCACCTTGAGTACAGACAGACGGGGGATCCGCAGTAAGAACACGTATTCTCAGATTTAAAAGTGACGTGTTTTAAGGCTGGAGAGCTGCTAGCTTGTATGGGTCAGGGATGCAGCTGTTTTATCTGACCTACTGGTGACAGCAAAGCAGGAAGAAAGGGGTGGCAGAGCTTTGAGCCAGACCCGTTTCCTTTTCCTAAATTCAAAACAGCAGTAACAGCTGATCTTGAAGTGCTTACCACTTAACAGATACCAGGGGAACTATGCTAAAGCCCTGAAGTGCATTTAGCCTTTGGATCCTCGGAACAACTCTAAGGTACAGGACACTTACAGGTGGAAGAGGTGAGTGTCTCGCCCAGGCCAGGCCACCTGTCACCAACCAGCACAGGAGGTCAGCCTGCCTCCCAAACCCCCCGAACCCCCCTCAAGCCCCGGGTGGCTACAAGTGGGAATTTCCAGTGTGCATGGTGGATCCTACCCACTAGGGAGGGACTTTGGAAGGACAGGGGTGCTCAGATCTTACACTCAACCCAGCGGTGCTGCTGTTGTGGGTTTTCTCTTCTGCTTTCCTGCTAGGACTCGCAAACCCAGACAGGCTCCTCGAGTCCAGCCCCTTCCCCGTGGAATGACGTGGCCTTTCACATCTGTTTCCTGGGAACCTTCAGGCCTCCCCTCCCCTCTCCTCAAACAGTCCCAGCCAAGGCTTATTTCTTCAGGGAAGGAGGAAGACGCTCTGTCCCTGGGTTGCTTTAGGCAGATCAGCAAGGGGAAGCTATGGGTGATCACTTTTAGATCTCATTCGAAATTCCAGTCAGAGGGAGCCTTGAAAGGTTACTGTGTTTACTTGCCCATCTGGCACCTGAGCAACTCCGGGCCACCGCCACCCCAACCAGAACTTGCAGAATTCCAGGTAGAATTCACTACCTGACAGCTGAAAGGGAAAATCCATCCTCCTTTGAGCTGCAATCTCTTCCTGCTGGCCTGAAACAGCGTAAGTCAAATCTTAGTCTCTCTTCCCAGCCCTTGACACAGTTCAAAAAATCCCTCTCTCTCCTTTTTGAATATTCCACACATTTCTCAATTTGTATCTACAACCCTGGTTCTTTCAACACTCACTCTCACGTTGATTTGTAAGAGCCCTTTAAATTATATTTATAACTTAGAGGTTGCAAATATTTTCCTCTTTTGTCATTTGCTTTTTTATCTGTTATGGTGATAAATCTGTTAACAATTTTTTTGTAGTTTGCTTTATGCTGAGAAAGTCCTTGCATATTTTCTTTTTTCCTCCCAGTGTTACTAATGTATAACCGATAAATAAAAATTGTAAATATTTAAGGTGTATGACATGACTGGTTTAATACACACACATTGTGAAATGATTAAATCAAGCTAATTGGCACAATCGTCCCCTCATGTACTTATTTTTGTGTGATAAGAATATTTAAGATCTACTTTCTAAGCAATTTTCAAGAATGTTACGCTTAACCTTAGCCACCAGGCTGTAGAAGAGATCTCCAGAACTTACTCTTCCCATCTAACACATTTTGCACCCGTTGACCAACATTTCTCCATTCCACCCACACATATTTTCAAATAATCATCTCCTAAGTGTCCTTCTAATTGTTTTCTGGTTAAATTGCTTAGATTTAATTCTTTCATCTACTTATTATTTTGTATAAGATAGAGGTTTACATCTTACCTATCCGGACTGAATGTGAGCCTTGACTCAAAGTTCCTTCTGGCACTAGTAATTAATAGATTTCGAATACCAAACAAAAGACCAGGCCACGTGAAAATATGGACCATGATCCTGTTTGCACAAGGTCCTACTGGATACTTACTCTCGGTTACAGAGAAAATGGAGAGCTTCAAACGGCTGGCATTTATTCTAAGTGTAAGTAACTACTCATTGTCAGAAACCATCAATCATACCCAAGCTGGCAGTATCTGTGCTAGCTTTCAAGACAAATTAAAAGCAACATCCGTAAGAAGTCATACTTCAATGTGATTAAAAATCAAGCCAAAGAACATGAATCCAGGCAATTCTTGACCATTCACCAATTTTCTAAGGCAGTGAACACAACTCCTTTATTAAAACACAGCACAGGAAGTAGTTTGTTTTCTTAAATCTCTAATATTCCATACTTTTCTCTGCTTTTGGCTGCCACTAAGCTATGTCTCACGGTGCAGCCTGTTATTAAGAAATACCAGTTCTATAATTACTTTTTTTTATTCAGTTAAAAAAAATATTACTTTATGGGTTTCCTTCCTTTATAACAGGATATTTGCAACTCAGTTCCCAGCCCTGCTGTTCAAAACAGGGCAAGTTTACTTATTGCTCAGTTTTCTCATCTATGACTGGGGACAACAGAAGCGTCTGTAGGTAGAACGTCTAGCACAATGTCTGGGGTTCAGGAAGCCAATATTTGGGAGGTGTTATATTACTGTCATAAAAGGGCCATCTCAGGTGACTATATAATCTGACTCTGGCTGGACCTGCTCTTCCCTCCCTGCAGGTAGAATATAGAGAAGGGCTTCAAATACAGCCAAACACTGGCCCTAAGCAAGACCCATCACAATCTCCTACCCCTCGGGGTCATTAACTCTGCCATGCTGACCTTGCCTGTCACACGCCCCACTCAACTGCCAGCTCCTAAGTGGGAGTGTGTGGAGAAAGCCCAGCAGAGCCAGGTGACTCCTAATGCTTCCGAGTGTTGTTTTCATAGGGAAAAGAGGAGTTGCTAATCAGCTGCCCAAGCACAAAGAAATACAACGCTGAAAACACACCCCACATTTTCTATTAATACCAGCATGATAAATGATGTGGTCAGATCAGGAGCTCTCAAAATAGCTTTACAGGCCCTTCGGGGATCTGGAAACCCTTTCAGGAGATCTGCTAAGGGTCAAAGTATTAATATTTTCCTAATAATACATAAGACATTATTTGCATTTTTCACTGGGTTGATATTTGCACTGATGGTACAGAACAAAGGTGGGTCAACCATCAAGGAAATGCAAATCATAATCACAATGAGATACCACTTCATGTCCACTAGGATGGTCCAAAAGATGGATGACGATGAGTACTGGCAAGGATGTGGAGAAACTGGAACCCTCACATGCTGCTGGCGGGAATGTAAAATGGTGCAGCCACTTTGGAAAACAGGAAAACTGGTAGTTCCTCAAAAGGTGACACATTAAGAATTCTCATGTGACTCACCAATTCTATTCCCAGAAACATACACAAGAGAAATTTTAAAAACACATGTCCACATAAAAACTTGTATACAAATGCTCATAACACAATCATTACTGATAGTTAAAAACTGGGAAAAAACCAAAGATCCATCAACTGTTGTTTATTTTGATAAACAAAGAGGCATACCCACACAATGGTATATTTCAACCAAGTACTGATATAAGCTACAATACACTGAATGGGTAAATTCTATGATATATGAATTACATCCCAATTTTTTTTTAATGTGGGCAAAATTACTGGTGTCTTAGTAAAAATAAAGGCAGTGGCATAAAGTTATAGTATACTAGTATTCACTTTATTCTTCATCACCAGGCCTTAGGAAGTCTTAAAAAAAAAAAAAGCCAATTTCATTTAAGAATGACCTTCATAAAGCAGTATACATTGTTAATATTATTAAATCTTGGCCCCCTGAGCACACATACTTTGTGTGACAAAATGGGGATTACACATAAAGCACTTCTCCTATATACTGAATATGATGATGGTCTAAGAAAAAGCACTTGTGTGATTGTGTAAGTTGCAAGCCAGCTCCCTTTTTCACAGAATGCCATTTTTATTTGAAAAAGGACTGACACACTAGAGTTGTAGAGACTTAGTTATTTAGTAGCCATTTTTTTTTTCAGAAATGAATGAAGTTAGCCTGTCTTTTTAAGCAAGCGTCCACTAGTTTTTGCTGCTGCTAACAGAATTCATGCTTTCAGGCAAAAACTAGAATTTTGGAAAACTGGAATCTGCCATCCCAAGTCTGATAGCTTCTCAATACTTGAAGACTTTGCTGATGAGATCAGTGGAGATGCGATTCTTGGTATCGGACAATGAAAAGTGTTAACAACAAGAAGGGGTACATGACTCAGAAAAATCATTACTTTCAAATGACCAGTACAGGATGCTACAAAATTATGCACGGTTTTATCCATTCAAAGTGAGAGACAAACCAATGGATATTAACGTATTAATAACAGAGTATGAAAAGTTTGCTGATTCCATGCAAGAGACAGAGGAAAAGGAAAAAAGAAAAAAAAAAAAGAAAAGAAAAAAAATAAGAAAAAAAAAAGAAAAGTTCACTGATACAGTTGAGGTTCCCACAGCAAGAGACCTTTAAGAAAGTAGCACTTGTAGAGTTTGGCTGCAGTATCAAAGAATGAAATCATCTACAAAGGCTCTTCTCTTTTCCAAGTACGTATTTGTGTGAGACTAATTTTCCTCATATATGTCGACCGAACTATATATTGCAAGAGACTGAAGGCAGAAGCGGCCATGAGAATCTGGCTGTCTTCTACTACGCCAAGACATTGAGGAGATCTGCAAAAATGTAATATAATGTAA